>NC_088884.1:113838660-114141691 GCF_037157495.1 Lathamus discolor
TTAGTGTATAACCCTCATCTAAGGACTTTGCAAGTTGCAGAAATGGCAGACTCTGAGGACAGTATGTTCCTGAAATTATGTTTTAGGGCTTGAAATACAAAGCAGTGAGCTTTTGGCCTCATTTTACCAAGTGTGTTTTGGGCAGGTATAGTAATTGTAAATGTGCAGCCCTGTGTAAAAAAAAAAAACCAAAATTGTCTTTGTTTATGTAATCTTTGTCCCAGTTCCATGGTTGTGAAACAAATTCATTGCTTTATACAAGGTCGTGTTTCACTTGCCTCTATTTATCACCTCTTTATTTATAGTGTCCATATTATTATTTTATATTGGGTTTGATGTCATGTTCAGTATGCCATTTCAAAAATTTACAATTGTTAATTCTTTTCCTGAGAAAATATTTTTCTTGCTTTTTATGGAAAGTGAATGAGTCTTTTCATTGGAGGGGACACTGGAGCCTGTGTGCCCATGTCTCCAAAGTCAGTGCAGTAACTGCTTTCTTTTTTTTTTTTTTTTTTTTCTTTTTCCTGCTTTGTCTTTACCCTGAAAGAAGCCTAAATGAATGTCTGAGATTCTGCTAAATAATGGATCCCCAGTTTGCACCAGCTGTCTTTCTTTGGCACATCAGGATTCATTTTTTCAGACCTTCCTTTTCCCCCAAAGCCTGTGGAGAAAGAGAGCATAGTAGTATAAATTCAAATTAACTTTAATGACGTTGGTAGCATGATGCAGGACGAGTAGATCTAGGGGCTTCTAGATATGTTCATTTGAAGTCAGGAATTTTTATATTGGCAGAGCATCAAGGTGGGATATTTACTGATATTCTTTTATCTCGTAACATTGGAGATTGTTTCTGGGACAGAAGCATTTATATTTGCCTCGAGAGAAAAATTGGTCCTGCTGAAGCCTAGTAGATTTTCTTTTTTCAATACACAAAGCATTATGAGCTGTTAGTTTGAATGGGCAGAAGTACCTCTACTTAGAGAAAAAAAGAGTGACCTGTTTGCTGTTTCAGTTATGCTAACCTTTTGTTGCACCTCTATGATTAGCAAATATATAGAATTTCAAAGACCAGCACTTACATAGAATTTCAAAGACCTTTTAAAAAAGAAATTGTTACGTGCTTTATACAGTAGACATTTGTGTATTATGCTTTATAGATGCATCTGTTCAAGTGTGTTCATGAGATTCCAAATGATTGTTAGCTAGCTGACTGGCTGGTTAAAAGTGAAATGCCTATTTTAGCTAAATCCTTTTGTGTTAGTACTCCTCAAAAAAGGAATTTTCTGTTCATATGTTGTAAGCTGGATAGAGTTGGTGAAGAAAAAGTTGTGAGGTCAGTTGCAGTTGAGATCATAGAGATCTTTCTTAGAGTGAATGTCTTTGTTTCATTGGTAGCTAAGTTTGTTAAGAAATAAACATTACTGATGGTAATTTTGCTCTCATGTATGCCTGTTAGCCAAGAGGCATTTTCTCTTTATTTATTGTGTTCAAACAACATACAATTTGGAATAACAATGGTAAAACAAAACCAAAAAAACTTTAACATTAGACACTTTCCCAAACTTTTGGTTTGGTTTGTTTGTTTTTTTCTTTTTTTTATCCTCAACAATACACATAAATAGGATTGTATAGGGAAATATATCAGAAAAACTCCTAAGCAGGAAAAAAAACCCCAACAAACCACAGATGCAGAACAGATCCTTTCAAATACTAAAATACTTGTCTATAATAGAGGAAAAATACTTAATGCCTAGACAAAACCATATATTATTGAACAACAAAGCATGCCTTTAATATGAGGAGCAATGTATTAAGAATGTTAGTGTTATAGCATGATCCATATTTTCTGTCTCTTTTAAATTTTTTGTGTACCTATAAATTACAAATATCTGTTATCTATCATATTAATTTTACATAAAAATTAAATTTTTATTCCACTGAAAACAGATATGATTTAACCTTTAGAAATTACTTTTTGAAAATCATGTACTGTTTATTAGTACTTTCATAGTGCTTTTGGCAGCATTGAGAACATAAAGCTAACTGTACTGAAAAGTATAATGCAAACCTTCAATAAAGCAGGTGGGAAAGCATAACAATATTCAGTGTAGATGAATGAAATTCCCTCTTGCTTTTTGAATAACACGTTAGCTTTGAATTATTGTCATTTAAGTTAGAGACTTTAAAACAAGACATCTCTTACCTTGTAAGAGTGGAAGAATTACCTGGTTTTGTACAGGTTGCACACCTCTCAAGATTTATTATTGTCTTTGTTTATTTTGGAATTACTTGTCAATCTGTATCTGGTTGTATCCTGCTCCTCATAAAACTGTAGTTTTCCTACTGGGTCCTCCTGCTTTTAAACTATTTCAGTGTCTGTGTTTTCTTGTTTAAAACATTATGTTATTAATAGGAGTCTGTCCTTTCTATCCAGAACTCCTTAGTCGTTCACGTCCGAACTAAGGGTATATTAAGGTGGCTTGTGTATCAAGGCATAAACTCTCTATTAGTACTAGTTTATGTGTGCAGATCTCACTATGTTAACTCATTCTGAGTTTCAGGTTAAGTACTTTATTAGGCATAAAAGGAAAAGAGAGAGACCCTTACTGCTGAGGTCTATGGATCTTTGTCTCATCTGTCAAATTTTTTTGTCTTCTAGGCCACTGCAAAATTTAATTTCTGTCGTGGGCTTTTCCTTCACAATAGTTCAAGACACACAATTCTGTTCTATTCTGTTCCTAGGGATTTCCCTTTGCCTGTAATCGATTACTTTGAACTCTGCAGCAAGGGAGAAATTTGCCAGATTTTCTCATCTCCTAGTGTTGCAGTTTGCTTCAGCACACACCTAAAATGAAATATCTGAGATTAGAGAACTGCCTATATAAAGCCTCTGTTTTTTTTTCCATTGTTCAATCATATCACTTCCCTGAAACCCTCACTTAAATGGAGCTTAGTGTCTCTCTGGTGTCATCCTTATCTTGAAAATGGCCCTCCATGCTTTTCTGCTCATTTTGCCAGTTAATATTTGATAATCATTTGACAAGACTAAACGAACCAAATGTTGATTTGGTTTATAACATGTATTAATACTGTCTATTTCCAAAATGGCTTGGAAATAGACAGTAAGTGCCAAATATAGATCCAGAATGTTAGGTTTGATTTCTGCTGTTCCTGGTACCAAAAAACATATAGAATCTTGAAATTTCTCTTATTCTTTAATGATGGGTCCTCTACTTTATGTTTACTGATAAAAGTTAGGCTAAGTTTAGACCAGTGTAATGTGCATTCTGCTTCTCTGGGGAGATTTTATTTGGTATGCTTTTTCCAGTAGTTCTTTAGGAAAATGGAGTATGTGCTTAGCAGATTCCATCATGAAAAGTGGTATCATGTAGGTCTAGTCTTTAGTGACTGTACTGAATTTTCCTTCATGGGTTTGCAAATGGTTTTACAGGATTTTACATCAGTGATTTGAAAATCATTGCATCAGGAAACGTCGTAGGTCTATATTAGTCTGGATTTATCACAGTAATTATTTTATCTTTTTTCTGTACTTGTACAGCACAGAATACATGGCAGATACTGAGAGGGAAAGAAAATGAAGTACTGCACTACATCAAAGTCTCTGTGCCACAGAGACAAAAACCCCTGAATCTTCATCAAAATATCATTATGCTTCTAGACACAGCCTTAGAATAAATTATGAAACATAGAAATTATTTTTAAAATTAATTGAACATATCACATGGAAGTGTTTTGTCCACTTTTTTCAATGACTACAAATTGTACCTTTGATGTAAAAAATTTGTGTTCTGTGAAAATTAATTATTTAAAAAGTTATTTCTTTGCTTGTTGGGCTGTAATAATGTGTACTGAGAAACACTGCAAAGTTCAGTTCTTCTATTATTCCATTGTGTTCATCCTGAAGTTTTTACTAGGGATTTTGTTAATCTAATCAGTCTTTTCTTAGGAAAACTCCTTTTGTACTATAGTTTTACTTTGAATCACACTGGTTTCCCTCTTCTAGTGTTCTGTATTTATATTACTGAGGAGGAAGTCTGTTAAATTTTACTTGGTGTGTTTAAAGCACCTTTGAAACTACTTTCAGCTTTAGAGTCAAGATTAACATAGTATCTTCACAAAATTAAATGTTCTAGTACAGCAGTTCAGAATTACCTCTATTCCTTTGTAAGTTTGGTTCTTCCATTTTCCATACATTAGCAGATTCAGTAAAGGAAAGTTATTGATTTGCCATCTTAATATTTGACCATGAATTAAAGGATTTTTTTGTATAATAATTCTTATATCCTCATGGTGTTTCTCTGTACAATATTAGGTTCCTTAATATAACATAACCCATTTACAATATCTGTTGCTATACCTTTCTATTTTTGTAGGGTCCATGCTGAGAGAGAGAACCCAATGCAAAAATAAGCAATATTCAAATATCTTAAAAATGATTTATTCTTTAAAAAGCTGTTCTAAGTGCAAAATTTATGAAGGGTGAACCAATCATAGAAAAAAGTTAGAGAGAATACATTACTTCATCATTCAGATTGTGACATTTTACGTTTTCACATGAAATTAAATTCTGGAAAAAGCTGTATTGTCTATTGCAAAATAAAGATTGCAGGTGTTAACAGAAAAGCTTTATACCTATAATTTACACTTACTCTAAAACCCTGTACTTAAACTGCTAGAAAGTACTAACATCTTTGCTAATGAGGTTGGTTGGGTTTTTTTTAACGTATTTTAAGGGCTCCGGCTAAGTTTGCGTGTTTGTTCTGTCAACATGCTTCCTCTACTTCCTCCATGTATTTTGTTCAACTTAAGCACAAGATAAAGTGTAGTCTTAAAATACATTTCTGCTGTGATCATGCATGTTGGTAGTCTGATAGTGGAGACAGAGGCTCCTAGTCTCTCACTGTAGTAAAAGAGAGTGTGAATTCACTCCTTGCTAGAGAAAAATCAACAAAACAGAGTGGTTTTATGAATTCCTAGCTAGAGTAGTAGTTTCAGTTGGAGTGTTCATTTATTAGACATCAAATAATTCAACCATGAAACATGAAGCTGTATGAAACAGAGTATCGTTAAATCTTGTGCTTATGGAAAAAATTGTCTTTATAGTATATTAAAATAATTTGTTTTTGAAGTACTAAAATATGAAATTGAAGAATACGCATTAGGACCAGTGAAAGGGAAAAAGGAATAGAAGGAAAATGATTCAAAATAATGCAAAAATTTAACATATATGTAAGAATTATGTTTACTTTCAAAAAGTTGTATTTCTTTTTAAGTTATAACTTTTCATAGTCTTCAGTATAAAATTGGCTGATTAGTTTCTTCACTTTGGTTCAGAGCACAGTATATCATCAAGTGCCTGAGTATCTTGCATACTTTATGAAAATGAAGCACTGAACTGTAAGTATTCTCTAGCTAACAATGGACAACCTGTTCACAGATCTGGGTTAGAACAAGCCATCTGACGGGTAAGTCTTAAAGGGAAGGTCCTTTGTGTGTCCAGAACTTCAGCAATTTCTTTTCATACTAGAAATGTCTCTGAAGCATTTCTGCATTCATAAGTAAGCATCTACATGGGTCTGCCACTTTATCTACCATTAGGGAGTTGTAAAAGAAAATTTATAGAGCTTTTTTTTTCTGAGGCTGTAAAAAATAGTGGAAGGTATATTTATATTGATTCATGATCCAATAGAAGATAGAGGAAAGCTGCTTTCTCATTTTTCCCAACAGCATATTGAAACTAGAGGGAGAAATACATGAACAGAGGGATTAGCACTTTAACACCTCAAAAGAAGGTTACAGTTTTCCTCTGTGCCTCTGTGGACAAGTTCTGTGTCTTGCTGCTTTTAACAAGAAGAGTGGCTTTTTAGTCGTAACTGTAGTAGTCTGCTTTGTAAAAGTCATATGAACTCAACCCAGCTAAATTACTTTAGAAGTTCCTCATGTCAAGGATACTCTAGGAAGCCACGGTGCTCCTGTGTGGAGCTATAGGCTGGTACATAGAGCCCTTACTATGTAGAGAAGGTGTCAGTGGCTGGTTTGCTGGAGCTGATGATATAGTGTAAGTGGGCAAATGACTGCCTCAGTGTGGCCTCTATGAAAGATGGTGTCTTGCTGTGAGGAGGAATGGGGATGTAGAAGGTTTCAGGGCCCGTATCAGGGGACTGCTGGGCTCCTTAGGCTGTGAGAATGTAGGGATGAGAGACAGTGAAATATTAGTACTAGAACTGAAAGAGGGTCTACTTCTCAGGCTCAGCTCCTCAGTCGTGCTGCGTGGGTCATGGGCAAATACTGATTTATTTTCTCTGCTGAGTCCCAGCCCACAGCTGCATTTTGCTGGATAGGATCTGCACATGCAACTCCACTATTGCAACAAACTGCAGTGAAGGAAGAGGAGATTATGAATTCAGCCCAGTGCTGTGTTTCTTGTTTCCCAGCTGATTAACAGAACTGTCCCTGCAGATGCTCCTGTTCATTGGAAATCCCTCATTCAAAGTATTGACTTAGTCCTTTCCTATTTAGTTGATAAAGTCTAATTAGGTCACAGCATGCAATGATACAGCTGTAGTGTGCCCTGTTCTTTGTTTGTACATTGTCTAAACCTCAGTTAAGTAGCAGATTGAGAATATAAAGGGAAAGCATCTTTACCTTTGGGAAGATACTTTGCCAAATGAATGAAAATAAACAATTTGCCTTTTTTTTTTTTTTAATGATAAAACTTTCCTTTACCTTTTCCAAATTTGAGATTTTTTAGGAGCCTGTAGAGTTAAGTAAACAAAATGCAGTTAAGGATTGTGATGGTAATCTTGTAAGAACAGGCTTGTGGAGTTGTCCCCAGAGTGATATAAAAGTGATCAGTTGATGATAAAACATTTTGAAATAATGAGGCTTTTGAGTGTAATCATGTAATCAGGAATTCTAAGAGTCACTGGCTGTTAGAGCAAAGTGCTAGAAATGTATCATAGAAAGAACTAATCCAACAGGACAAATAAAGCTGAAGATTCATAATGGGATTGTTATTGTAGTGTATTGTCTAATATTTATGAAGATAATTTAGTGCTCACATAAGCTCTTCAAAGTGCATTAGAACTTCTAAAATAGCTGCAATGTCAACAATATGCTTGAAAATCGTGAGTTTTCCAATCTTATGGAAATGGCAAGGCAGTTTTATTTACTTATTATGTATATCTAGCACATTTTAGGCTGTGAAAGCATTGTATTTTGTCTCTATAGTATTACAGAAATCACCACGATTTTAAGATCATAAGTTGTTGAATTGTTTTTTTGAGTTTTAGAAATATTTTTTAGAAAGATTCTTGGATTCTGCTTCAACTGCTTTCATTGGTTATCAGTTTGGAGGATGAAAAATGTGTCTGACCGTTCTTTTTATGTGCAACTAAGCAGCATTGAGAAAACATTATTCTCAGCCATTGGTGTTGGCAGAAATATAATGGAGACCTTCACCCACACCCACACTGCTCCACAGATCATCAGCTGCCACTTTCTTTGTTTTGCATCATGGTCAGTAACATTGAGAAGAGTTTGAAGGTTATTCCAAGGAATGAAGGGGCAAACATGTAAGGAGTAAAGACCCTTAAAAAAAAAAAGGGTAGAAATAACTAAACCCATGCTTTTCTAATGATTTTGATTATCATGATACCATAGAAGAAATTAAGTTGGAAGGGACCTCCTAAGGTCATCTAGTCTCATCGCTGCCCCAAAGCAGAGCTGCCTTCATGCGTAAGAGTTGCACAGGACTGTGCCAGTTGTTGAAAATCTATTATTTTTCTGGTGCAGCTAAATATGCAGTTAACCTTTATTGATGCAAGATTGCACTCCTGATAAAGAATTCTTTATTTTCTAGCTACCTTGCCAAATCCACCACTGATTTTAGCGATTTACACACATTCCATGAATTGTAGGAGATATGACACTAACGGCCATCTAAGAAAGATGTCATTGTGGAGAAGAGTCAAGAAGGGTTTAAGGAAATACGGATGTCTGGACTTCAATTAGTTGGGTGTTAAGAAATGCACAAGGGTTTGTGGGTGTAGGGGAGAAACTCTCCATGGAGAAACAGCCAAAATTATGGTGGTTTTATGCAAGTGAGTGAAATAGGATCACACGGATAATTTTTTTTATGGTGAAATTATGTGTTTTTAATAACTTTGCTGTATTATCCCATTCTTTAGAGAGCAGTGGCTGTTAAATTAGCTATTAAACTACAGTATCATTTTAAAATTAAACTTTAGGAGAACATATAAAATATGAGATTAATTAGTATCAGTGAAAATACAGATAAAATCAGATATGATGACATGGTGAATCTAAATTACAGAGATTTTAGATGCATTGTATCAGATATATCAGATATATATTTTAAACGAGTCATTAGACGTATGTAGATCAATACTTTTCATTTGCCGCTTGTATTGTATTATATTCACTACATCTTCATTTTACATAAAGCACATCACTGTTTCCTGGTTTTCTGCTTCTTAATGAAAGACTTTTAGAGCCATCACCATGGCAGTGACTTGGCATAACTGCATATAGTAGATTTTTAACTATTAAAAATTGATTTCCAGAATGTACTGTGCAACATCATGTAGGTTTTCAGTGTGCATTATGTGCATCTATATAGCATTTGTCTTTTCCGTGTGTTCTGCAGAAATAACAGGGATGGCAATTCTGAACTTACTCGCTGGAAATTTTAAATTTTAAATCTCTAGTGCAAGGTCTGATAATTCTTAATCATAAATTCAAATACTTTTCATATCAGAAAAAAGTTAACACACTCAGCACATCAACATTTTAGTTTCCCTTGATTTTGCCCTCCTTACGTAAGTCACTAATCTTTTCCTCAATATGGCTATTATGTTTTTGTTGTTTTTTCCATTTGTTTTGTTTTCCTCCTTCTCCCTTATTTATGTTTGGGATCCTCTTTCTGGTGGTAGGAAGTGATGGACTTGCAGTGATTGATCATAGGAAAATATCTTTGTTTAACTTGGAAGTTGTGCTTAATCTATGGCTGAGCTAAGCCTTGCTCAGGGGCTGGTATCCTTGAAAAATGACGCTCTGCAAGGAGAAGCTGACCTAAGTTTCAGTTTTTGGAAGCATGGTGGGGGAGAGTTAAGGATATGTGATGGGAGATCCAGTGAGTAAGAAAATACACCTTGTCCTGGGGCAACTGCTGGTAAGTACAGGTGCTACTGTGAACCCCTGCCAAAAGACTCTTGAACTCTGCTACTGCTAGTAATGATAACAACACATTTGTTGGCAACGATTTCTTTCTGTGCCACTCAGTGGAATATAATTCATGACATTAAGTATTTGTGCCTAGCTAATATCAAAGACTGATTTCAAGTTTTGAGTGTGTAATGCTATAATGAGCATGGATATGAAAAAATCTTTTTGCATAAAACCTTTGAGTTTCTAAAATCGGGATGAGAGTTATTCTGAGTTGTGTACTACTAAAAGTAATGCTGGGCCATTACTTATGAAAAACCTCATTGATGAGGGGCTACTAATTATGCTGTCTTCAGAAATTTCATTTAGCAACTATGGTATTTGTATGAATACCATCTGGAATGTAAAAATTGTTTTCCATTTACAAAGGTAGTCATAGCTTGTGAAAATACAAATTTGAAATGTAGTCAACAACAGAGACTGAAATTCAGATAATGTAAAGAGATGAGAGATACATTTCTCCATTAATTCTGTTAGCTGATTCTCTACTTCTGTATTTCTTTCAAAAGTAGTTCTTCTTAAAAAATGATTTATATGAAAGAAAATGAAAAAATCCCACATTTGTCTGAAATGTAGATTTCTTTGGAACTGAAATGAAGTGTAGTAATCCTTGGGAGGTATTCTTGGCTCGTTTAGCTTTTTTATGTGGTTGGATCATAATAGTTATTAAGTGTATTAAAAAGACTGTGTAAAGTCTAAAGATTAGATTTCATCTGTAACAGCTTTTGTGCTGTACTGTAGTTGGAAATATTTTTTCTTAAGGCTTTGAACATGTCAGTGAAGCAAATTATTCCTTAAATTAAAAGGAACAGAGAAGGCAAGAATTAAGAAGTCCAGGAAAGGAAGCAAAAATTCTTCATTTCACAGAACCAAAGGCAAAGAATAGCTATTAATGAGCAAGTTTGTGGGGGTCAATTAATTTGATTCAATCAACTTAAAATGATTAATGAGATAGTTTGAAAAACTTAAAGAGACTTTAAAAAACAGCGTAAGAATGGGACAGATCATAGAACACTATCATAGCATGAATGTGCAGTGCCTGTTTTCTCAAATGGAATCTTCAGAAAGTTATTCATCTGTAAATACAATTTAAATACCTTCTCAAATATTGGTAAAGTAATAGGGCAGTCATTTTTAAGAACATAAAAATGTATGTTAATGTATTAATAATGGGGGTTAAACAAGAAAAAAATTCTTCAACTTACTGTGCCTGGCATTAAAATATTGACATTATCCTGTGATTAATGTTACTGCAGTAGTTATGTCCCACCTTATATTCAGCAGCAGGAATGCAGCAGCAATTTTAGTTCCCTGTACATGGTAAAGATTAATAATTGAATTCTGTATGTTGTGATTTAATTTTTAAAAGGTAGGAAACAGAAAATATTTCCATAGCTTGTCCTGACCTTGGGAAAACATTAAAATAATTCTAGTCGTATCCCCAGAGAGACACAGTAGAAATGTAGATTACATGCGAATGACTCAAATTAGAAATACAAATTGCTAAAATAGAAAATATTGTCATCTGTTTATTGCCAAATCTGAAGGACTGGGATTAGTTGTTGAATAATCTGCTAAAACTCTAAAGCTCAAATTTCTACTTATTCTCCTTTTCCTCAGGTATTTTTCTTTCAATATTTTCTTCTCCAAAAGAACTTTCCCTTGTGGCAGGATGGGGAAAAATCAGTTCAACAGCTGCCTCTTGTAGTATTCAGCTGCTGAGACCTCCTCAATTTCGGCAAGTCTTATGTGGCATATAAGTGATATCTGGAGACCTAAACAGTTAACCCAGTGTTGGTCAATTGTTTATTGATGCTTTATAAGTGTGTTACAAAGCTATATAAATTAAGGTGGAGGGAATTGGAAGTTGTGTCTATTTTTCAAGTTTTTGAGCCATTTTCTTGTGTGTATTACTTTTTTCCTCATGTCTATATTGGAAGTAATAGTCTCATTTCATTAAGAAATCCTGAATTGCAAAATACTTCCTACATTTCTAAAGTATAGCCCTGAGTCTTCTAAAAGTGGACTTATTTTCTAGGAAAAGAACTATATTGTGTATTGTATGTTGTGAATGTAAGCTATGCTAATACATCTTCAGATGTGAAAACATTTATTCCAGAAAACAGTACTCACGTTTTCCCACTCTAAGCCGCTGTCACATACTGCTGCACTGAGAAGGAAAGATGTGTGTATTGTGCCCACAACTTTGCTCTCCTGGCATGAATCCTGACCACAGCATAGTGGCTTGATGGGCAGGAAAGGTAAACACGCCAACTAGGTTTATTTGTTTTATAGTGGAATAGACCTTTGTTACTGCAGTGGTTATTTTCTAGGCTTTTCTAAACACAGCCTATTACAGAATCACAGAATATAAAACAGGTGAGGAAAACCAGTAAAATTTTCCATATTTTCAGCAAAAATTCTTTCAGAATTCAACTTTACCATTACAATTGCAGGTACTGATCCTGCTCTTACCTTCTTCCCTGATCTGCAGCCAGACACCATCTAATGCTTTTCATACATTTTACAAGTATTGGTTAATATTCTGAAGGTTAGCAATTTGATTGCACTACGTTTTATTTGTGATACAATTCTCACAAAAGTCTGCAATTTATTTTTTTTCTCAGATAAAAAGTAATGGAGCAAAACAGTTATTAAAATATATTATCCAGCTCCACTGGTTTAAAAAATTAGTTTTTCTTCAACATAAGGTGGTTGTGAAATACATGTATGCAGGTTCCTCTATTAGTAACGGACATGTGCATATACTTGCTTTTAATTTGCTTTTCTATTTCAGAGCATTCTTTACCAAAGGAGAAAATTGAAAATGTACATTATTAGCAACTTGTCTATCAGTGTTCTTGCAGTGTTTTTTTTGTTAAGCTAAGCAGGATACATTCATGCCAAAAGACTGTAGAAGTCTTATCTGGATGCAATTTTCGATGATTATGGTGAAGCGTTTTCTTAAGTTTGCGTCTCACTATTGTTTACTCAAATATTTCCAAATTTTATGTTTTCTATGTTAGAGCCCTCATATATTACTAACTGACTTTTTTTTCCCCCTTAAAATCAGGCATTTTAAAACAAATCTAAAAAATTCTGCAAAGCAAACAGAAAAATTTTTTAATTTGGAACATAAACTTCACAAGTATTACTCATATATATTTTTTTAAATCCAGTGCTGCTATTCTAATTTCATTTAGAAATTTTCTAATTTCAGTAATTTCTGAAAATGCTTAACCTCTAATGAGCTTTAAAATACAGATCTGCAATCTTAGTGGACAATTGCAACTCCTGTTGTATAAAAGAAAGAGTGTATTCAGCAAATAAAGCTATTTGACCAACACCTGAATAGCAATGAATATTTTGGGTAAAAATATTCAGGGTTTATGAATGTGCCATCTCAATTTATAGACCATGCAATCTAAAAATAGAAAAAGTAGGAGTATAGATCAAGGTATGAGTTATACGAGTGATTAGGGTAATCACTGACACCTACCTGTTAGTAATACATAAAGATGTATTTTTACCTTTATTTTACAATGAAAAAATGTCAATAAAATAATTTATTTCCTTCATTATATATTTTTCTCTTTGCTTCTTAAAAGGATTTCCATTGTTAGAAAGCACTTGGCAACAGTTGGTAGTGCAGTGATTAAATTTTCATCCTAATTCCTGCTAATTTGTGTTCAGAAGTTGGTTAGTGTAGATATTGTATGTGTAATAAGCTTTGCTGGAGGTTAGTCTATTCTGAATTGATGTAAAAGGTCTTAGAAAGCTTCATTTGTTTAATAACCTTAAAATTGCAAAATATGTCACTACATTAAGGTATTGTTTATGATAAATAATTTGCTTTTCGCAACATCAGCAGCATTGCTAATCAGCAGATTTGCTGTTATCTTACAGTTCAGATACACCTGGATACTTTTTCATAAAATGCTGCTCACCTTTCTCAAAAGCAAACGTTAAATAATCAGTTCAAGGAAATGAAAACAATAAAACTAGTATAAATAAAAATTTAATGCCTTTTCATGGTTTCATAATTATTCAATAGAGAGGAGACCAATTCTCAAACTCTTACTGCAATCAGCTTGTCTACATGAATGCCATCTAATTTCAAAATGGAATGCTATTCAGGGGCTTGCACTGGTAAAGGGCAACATAAACTCTTTGAACATTCTGTGTATTGTGATTGCTTGCTTTATTTTGTAGTGCTTCAGAATAAAAGATGCCAGAAGTATTTTGATGCTTGTTATGCAAAATGTTTGTAATCAGCTGAAATAACAGCAGATTAGGCAACAGCAAAATGAAATGCTTCACTCCTCCATTTTCCTAAAATTTAAGAGAAAATAGGTACAAAGAATAAAATATTTGAAAAATTGCTCTTAACTGTACCATTTCAAAGGAGAATCCTCTAGCATAGATCTGACCCTGTATTTTGCCAGGCTAATCTGCCTTGTGGCCTTCAGCTAAGGGCAAGGATTTGGCCAAATTTTTTGAGTTAATTTTGAGTATAGTAATAAAATTTTAGGCAATCATTAATGGGAACTAAACCACTAGTGAAATAAACTCTTGGGAGCAGGTAGTTGATATTTCATTGCCTCATATATGATTACAGAAATATGTATTGATTGGTGCTGTCCATTATTCTGGAATATTTCTTTGTTTACTTCATGGGAAGATGAACATTGCTCCCACTAAAGAAGCTAGGCCAACTCACAACTTGTATTTATTTAATAGCATATAAAATACTTGTCAAGGGATTATATGTATTTCAAGTTAATCTAAATCATTTTTGACAACTCTGAAATTGTATTCACTACAAGGAGAGAAAATGGCACTATATAAAATCACAACATCACAGTATAGAGTATGAAGAAAGATTATAGTTGTATGGCAAGTCATTTTAGTTCTTTGTAAAAGAAATTCATTTTGTAAAAGAAATATCACTTTCTGAACTGTGTTTTCCACTCAAGTTATTTTGCAAGTATTAAATTATATTTATACCAGGGTACATGCTTCAGAAATTGTAACAGTTCCTATTTGTTTGAAATATACCATGACTTTCTTAACAGTGAAAGAAAAGTTCAAAAGACAGTTTTCCACCTCATTGTTTCTTTTCATAACAATACTTATACTTCAACTGCAAAATTTTATAGAATACAAATTGAAGTGAATTCATGTCAGAAGGAAATATCAAAATCATATAGAGGCACTGTGCTTTGCTCTTTGGAAGTGGGGGTAAATGCTGGACCACTGTGATTACTTAGAACTCAAGCAGAAGGTTTGTGAGGTTAGAGTAATAGCTGCATTTAAAGTACCATGAATGTATAGTGTTTTCTCTAAACAAGTCTTTTCCAGTGTGTGACTTTTACCTGCTTATGAAGTAGCAGACTCACATGTGATGATCTGTCTGACCTTTCACAAGAAAATGGGAAGCTTTGGGAAGGTGAAAATGTATAGTTCTTCATTGCTAGAGATGACCAAATGAACACATTTACTCTGTGTCATTGCTAAAGGAAGGAAAAATAAATATAAATGTGGTTGTAGGCCACACAGGAATACTTATTTATCAGGTTTCTGTTTCCTTCCTTTATGCAGCATCATTCAGAAAATAATAGGAACTTTGAAACTAAAATTATGTAGTGTTTTTATTCAGGATCTAACTCACATTTCTAAACTGCTTAGAATGCTAATATTATACTAACTGTTTGGTTGAAGGCACAGGCCTCGAGGTGCCTGCAAGAATCTTTCCGGCATTTTGAAGCCATCTGTTCCTGTGTAGAATGCAAGGAATTTCATAGAGAATTATCAGTCATCTCTATCTGTAAGTACAGAACAGGGCTCAGTGCTTTCATCTTAATTTCAAGAAACACTGTGCTCCGTTAAAATAAAAGGAAAATGCTTTCACAAAGCCTTTGTGAAGCTCAGTACACAATATTTTGGAAGAAAAGACCAAAGAACCATGAAGGGTTTGTTTTTTTCCCCTTTCTTATTCTTTGAGGTAGTTGACAAAATTAAAATAAAATATTATTTTCCTCTTCCTTTACCGGTTGGGTATCAGGAGTGTCAAACGTGTTGGAGCTTGGGGCAGCATCCAACATCCAGGAGTGGACAGGCATATCTGCTCAGTGGGGTAGAGGGTGGAGGCTGCAACCTTCTCCCAGGGTGGAATAACCCTATTAAAGTGGGGTCTCAGCTGTGCTGTATATACCAGCTAAATCCTAATAGTTTTTCTTGGGTGCTGTATCTCTCTAATATGAATGTATTTCTGTGACTTATTACAAGAGCCTCTGGATTGTGCTCTGTAGTGCTTTATTTTCTGTGTTGCGTATAAATTGGTTGCATTTGTCAGCTATTATGTCATGGTTTCAGCTCTGATATAAACTTTACAATTGTGGCAGTTTTTCCTTTGTGTTTTTTTTTTCCTTTGAATGTAGATTTTTTTTTTTTAAATTGGTTTGTTTTTTTAATCTCTGCAAGATTTAAGAGAGATGTTTAAGGAAGAATTGTGTCATATTAAATACTGTGTTGCTGTATGTACCTTTGTTATTGTAATTTTTGTTTTAAAAAAGTACAAATCTTAGGCTGTGTATGTGCATATTTTTATTCTGAAACATAACTCTAACTGAACTAGTTTACAATGGGGAAATATTAGAGAGAAAAAAGCTTTTGAATTGCAGAACCTCTGTTCCTGGGAGAAATAGGCTTTGCCTTGGGCAGATCACAGAGAAAGTCTCACATTACTCTGGAATTTCTTTTCTAGATATATCATAATGTTATCATAATGTTTAATTTTTAACCTTTTTTCTCCATGTGATATTTATTGCAGTGATTAATGGTAGAAGTTATGGATTTTATTCCTGGGAAAGCACAGGATTAACATACTATCTGTTGCTTAAATTTTGAAGTCGGTCCCTCTTGATTGCAAGGCTATTCTTCATTCCTCAGTATAGTTTCCAGAAAAGTGATCGGATCATGTAATTCTCTTCAGGTGCAGCCAATGTTACCCAGCTTTTTGGAAAGTGGAGTTGAAATGACTGGATGATAACAGGCCTTCTTCATTGATTCTCTAGTGATTTCATTGCTCCTCTGAAGACTGACTTTCATCCGATGAACAATTTCTAAAACAACATGTAATAGATTTCACTTTTCCTACAATTGATAAAAATGTAAGAAGCAGCAGTAAATAATATCTGGGGTTCAGCATAGTTTTGTTTGTTTGGTTTTTTTTTAAAGATTGTTGACTCTGTTCAATGTGGAAACTTAATATCTCTGAGACCTAAAATAGTGTCTGGGCAGAACACTGAACCTTCAAAACTTGCCGAAGACACTATTTTTTAAAATAGCATTTGCCACCTGGTTTGAGGCTGTGTTGGTAGTGATGTATCAGTTAAGCCTCTCCCTCTCTCCCTCTCTCCCTCTCTCCCTCTCTCCCTCTCTCCCTCTCTCCCTCTCTCCCTCTCTCCCTCTCTCCCTCTCTCCCTCTCTCCCTCTCTCCCTCTCTCCCTCTCTCCCTCTCTCCCTCTCTCCCTCTCTCCCTCTCTCCCTCTCTCCCTCTCTCCCTCTCTCCCTCTCTCCCTCTCTCCCTCTCTCCCTCTCTCCCTCTCTCCCTCTCTCCCTCTCTCCCTCTCTCCCTCTCTCCCTCTCTCCCTCTCTCCCTCTCTCCCTCTCTCCCTCTCTCCCTCTCTCCCTCTCTCCCTCTCTCCCTCTCTCCCTCTCTCCCTCTCTCCCTCCTCTCTCCCTCTCTCCCTCCTCTCTCCCTCTCTCCCTCCTCTCTCCCTCTCTCCCTCCTCTCTCCCTCTCTCCCTCCTCTCTCCCTCTCTCCCTCCTCTCTCCCTCTCTCCCTCTCTCCCTCCTCTCTCCCTCTCTCCCTCTCTCCCTCTCTCCCTCTCTCCCCTTTCCCTTTTCCACCTTTCCTATAAATATATTGAAATTTAGAACTAAAAATCTATGCCTATATACAGTATTGCTCACAGTTACTTTTGAATAAGTGATCTACAATGTTTGTCTTAGCCTTACATTCTTTTTTTCTTGCGTCTTTTCCCCTACCTTGGATATTCTGAAAGGCTGTTGTGCTTATTGATGTCTTGGGAAAACTCTTGATTCAGAGTTAGCCTCTTTTTCCTTATATATAGAACAATTTTTAAGTTGGCTTACAAAACTCCAAGCAACTGATCTTATTCTGCAGGTGACTGGTTGATTCTGCTGAGGCAAATATAGCTTATCATATACAGTAGTCTGTGTGAAACCTTACGTAGAAAAAAGTGGGTGACTGTGGCCTAAGCTTTTCAGGCTGGTTTGGCCACAGAAGGGCTGGCAACAAGTCAGTAATTTCAGTTCCAGATCAGATTGTTGTCTCAAATTCCCTTATCATTGCAGCTCTATGTTGATGATTTCTTTACACACCATGGAATGTTTATCTCCTGCGTTCAGCCATATCTGGAAATAATTGGGGTTTTTTTTTTGGTAAATTCTCTAGAGACCTCAAACACATTTTAACATCGTAATGGTTAAGCAGTGAATGACTACCACTTAACATATTCTGTAGTTACTTCATATCTAGTTTTAATTCACATGAATAGCCAAAGAGGACTAAATACCTGCTGCTATAAAAGAAAAGACACTTTAAGGTTCACGATGAGATCAGAACTATTCTTCAGTAGTTCCCAGTCTGTATGACAAACTTCTAATGTTTTTTTTCCCCAAAGAGTATTGTATGTACTGAAAGGTTAATTTTATCAGCCTTTGCTATGCGCCCAGATTCTATGTTTGTGCCTGGATTATTTTGTAATTGCATTTAGTTAGAGAAATCACAAAACCTTTACATCACAATAAAACACTAATATTTTCTTAAGCAATTATCCAAATGGCTACAATATTAAATAGCTTATTAGCAGCAATCCTGTGAGAATTCAGTGTTAGTTTATAATACTGCAGGAGCATTTAGTCATTCTTATTTTTTCTTTCTAACATGGTTTTAGCTTCTAAATAGGGTGTTCTTAACCCTATGGTTATTTATTTTTCCTAATTCTATATAATTAAACAAAATATATGTGATGATTATTCTCTTTAAAAAGTGCTACACAATTTTTATTCCAGATGGGTGTTTTGTTATATATATTTCTTTTTCCTTAGACAAATGTTTATTACACACAGATATAACATTGTACTGCTCATCCATTTATTATTTTAAAAAACATCTTTTAATCTAACATCATGAAGCTCAGAAGCAACCTCTAAGTTCTTTAGAAGTGTGACTGTATTTACAAGAGCATAATTTGAAGAAGCTCTTTCTTTATGAAGGGAACAAAAGGAAAAATTAATTAGGAAACAAATATTCTCCAAACTTGCAAATGTGTTTGTATTGAAGACTTCTGAGTTATTTTCCTTTTTGTTAGTTAGCAATGCTATTTAAAACAATAAGAATAAAAAGGCCATTCTTCATCAAAAAGGTTATTTTTGCTCCTTTGGTGGTGTACTCATAGATGATTACATGGAATAACAGAATAAAGAACACAATTTCCCTCTATTACATAGTTCTGTTCTTTTTTGTTTTAACAAGATTAATGAAAGTTATGCAATCAGCTAAGCAATTAAAGTGTCTTTCAGAAGGGTGCAAGAGCAGAACAAAGCTATGAGCATCTAAAAAAGCTAACTCCATGTTTTATTTGGAAAAGAAATTGCATTAGTGAATGACTTCCAATCAGACAGTGATAAAATACCCCAACAGAATTAAGTTGTTGACATACTTTTTCTGAAGTATCTTTTTACTGATTTTTCTCACTAAATTAGGCTAATCAAGCAGAAGGAAAATGTATACTTAGTTTACGTGCAATGTGCAATATGCGTACCACTCCAAACAAATATAAAATAGCTGGTAAAACTTGTGACACTATAGCACATACATTTCAGTCATAAACACTGTATTCTGCGTGAAGTTTTTTGGTGAACTGCTGAATATCTGATTTTCACATATTCAAACTGGTTTGTCTTTGTAGTGAAGTTACTGATTCCCTTCAAAAGATCTTTATTTTCACATATGTCAGAGGGAAATACAATTTTTTTTTTTCTTTTTAAAATCCTATTTCCGTTCGATGGAACAAGTTTTCCAGATCAGCTTCTGAAACATCAGCCTGAACTGGATTTGTCTAATTTACCAAATGTTTTATCTTGAAAATATTAGTACTTTAATCTTTATACTTTGAAAAGGAGGTGAGTCAGGAAATCGGTATATTTTTGGATTTAAAATCTTGTGTAAGGAGTACTTCTTTATCCAGGGATGTGTTTACATGTAGTAGTGTTCACTTTGAAGGCCTCGGTATGAAATACAGAGCAATTTCTGCATGCTTATGGCCACTTTCAACTTCTTTTCAGATTAGTGATGGGTATTTAGATACTTCAGAGGAGCTAGAAAAGGAATTAGAAAGGATCTTATATGGAAGACTATATATCTTCAAGAAGCGTTTGTAGGATTGGTCTATTATATTTATAATTCAGTTAATAATTCTCATAGGACAAATATTATGTTTCTGTGTTCTATGCTAATAGGCCTTTGCCTTGAAAATTAGATTGATATGACAGTGTCTGTGGGTATTTTGCTTTTCCATTCTGTTTTCCATCCTTGCTTACACTAATGGTGAAAGCATTTTCAAGTCAATGCTAGAAATACCATCAAAATGCATTTGCGTTGTCAGATCAAATAAGGAGTTTACTAAACATGCAGTCCTTCTTCCTGTAATCAGATTACTACTTTGGCAATGCTCAATACTGTCTGTGGTCTGAGAAAAGCAAGATGACGTTGTCTGGGAGGAATTTAAATGTGAGATCAAAGCTAAAAAACATAGAACAAGGGATACATATAAGTGATTCTTCTTTTAATAAAAATAACATTGAGGTTATTGAACACATTAAAAAGAACAGTAAGAGTTACTAACATATGTTTCTGTATTGTATTCAAAGAATGAGAATTACTGAATGAACGAGAGAATGTTTACATCACTTAAAATCAGAAAAATGTTTGTTATTCGGCATTCGGTCTTAGAAGTTTAATTTCATAAAATAAAACTTGAAAGAAGTTCTTAAGGATACTGTTCCATGTTTTAATGCTTTTTTTTTCTTTACATAATCAATATCATACTGCTTGTGATTTCACTCTACAGAAAAATGAAGAGTATGCATATATATTTCTTCTAATTAATAAAGGGTATTTAGATTCCAGAGGGAAACTTTATTTGTTTAAAAGGATTAGATTGGCCCTTTGTGATTTGATTCCTAATTTACTAAATAAATTCACAATAGAAAATGTCTGCCAGTATTGCAAAAGACAGAGATGTCTATAAAAGTACTATTATTTTACTCATGTGAAATATAGTAAAGTCAATTGAAGACAGATTTTACCAACTTTATAAAATAATTTCCAGCTTTTTTTTTTTTCTTAATTATGATTGATTTCAGGACTAGAGGAGTTCATGTGACACTGTCACAGACAACAGAATTTCCTGTTACCTATTTCCATTTCAGTTTCCAGTACCTGTGTTTACATAGATCATCCTAAGGAAAAATTCCAGTATGGCAATGAAACATTTCAAGTTTTATCTTGATTTTGATAAGTTGTTTCAGGGGTCATTTATGGTCATTGCCACAATTATCTCTGTAGTATAAAAGCTTCTTGCTTTAGTGTTTTGTTTTGGGTTTTTTTGACTTTGTGTTTTGCTTAGTCCCATTACCCCCATTTTCCATACTTGTACATGCTTATATCTTTGCCTGCTAGAGTACACTAAGCTCTACTAACTTAACCGTCTAATGAAGTGATTAAAGTTCACTGTCTGTGTCTGTCTTTGTTTTAGCTGGGATAGAGTTAATTTTATTCCTAGTAGCCGGTGCAGTTCTGTGTTTTGGCTTTAGTCTGAGAATAATGCTGATAACACACCAATATTCTAGTTGCTGCTAATTAGTGATTACTCTGCATCAAGAGCTTTACAGTTTCCCATGCTCTGCCAATGAGGAAGTGTGGAAGAGGGAAGGGGGCACAGCCAGGACAGCTGACCTGAACTAGCCAAAGGGGTATTCCATACCACAGCACATCATACTGAGTATAGAAACTGGGGGGGTGTCCTGGGTTCAGCAGTAGCAGTCATTTTTTCTCCTTCTTAGTAGCTGGTGCAGCACTGTGTTTTTGACTTTCAGGCTGGGAACAGCACTGATAACACCGATGGTTTTAGTTACTGCTCAAATGTTTACTCTGACCAAGGACTTTGTGAGTCTCATGCTCTGCCAGGGAGGAGGGGAAGCTGGGAGGAAGCAGAGACAGAACACCTGACCCAAACTAGCCAAAGAGGTATTCTGTACCACAACATGTCATGCCCAGGATGTAACTGAGAGTTACCTGGAAGGGCTAGTTCACTGTGGGGTTGGACTAGATATCGGTTGGTGCTTGGTCGGGCTGGGTATTATCGGTCAGCGGGTGGTATTGTATTCTCTTCTCTTGTTACTTCCTTTATCATTATTATTATTGGTGGTAGCAGTAGTGATTTGTGTTATACCTTAGTTACTGGACTGTTTTTATCTCAGCCTGTGGGAGTTACATTCTTTCCATTGTCCTTCCCATCCCTCTGGGGGCAGGGGGAAGAAAAGGGGAAAGGAGTGAGAGAGAGACTGTGTGGCTGATTTATGGCTGACTGGGTTTAAACCATGATAGCGGGCTTGGCCATGAGGGGCTGACTGCTGCTTGGGGACAGACTCTACATCAGTCAGCAGGTGGTGAGCAACTGTATTGTGCATTGTATGTCTGTCTTGATTTTATTCCTCTCTTTCTTTTTTTTTTTTTTTCCCTGCTATGGTATTTTATATCAATAAAGTAAAAAGCACTCTTCAGAATGTGGCGGCATCTAGCTAGGAGATACTCCAGTGTCTAGTATTAATATCATAGGACTTTCGTACCCTTGCTTCATGTTCGCCTGCCAGACATATCTAGGGGTCTTCAGCTTAACTTTCAGGTTATGAAATATTACTTCCAACGAGGCACTATTTTAAGGAGATAATCTTCATGTTGATAAGCACAATTCAATACTTTTTAATTCTAGGATTTTTGCAAATGTAAATCTGTAATAAAAAGCATGTTATTGCCTTGTGTCTGTCTAGTCTAGATGCTTGTCACATTGCTATTTTATCTGACATAGTGGTCTATTGAAGACAAGATTTTTTTTTTTCCGCTCTTTCTCAGTTCACTGTTTCAGATTTATATATATGTATTTATATATGTTGAAAAAAGTTCACTTCATCTGCTCCTGCTTATTGCCTAACCTCTTACTATTGTTTTATAGACCTTCCAACCCATCCGCCCTGAGGTGTTTCTGTATTTTGTGTCACTTTATGCCCAATTTATTTTAAAATCTCAGTATTGTACTAGGTGACTGCTTATTCGTTGACCTTTCTTATCCTCCCTTTCTATTATTAGCTTGCTCCCATGGTGTTGCGCCTGTGCAGCATGCCGTCCCACTGGGGTTTCTTTCTTGTCTGGTAACTTTTTGTTCTCAATTTTTGTTCTTGGTCAACATTTCATTTCTTCCTTCAATGTGAACTTTCAGAAGTTACGAGGTTCGTTACTCTTCGGCTTGTCTGCTACTCAGTGTCAGTAATTGTCCATCAAATGGTAAACCTACTTCCAGTAAAGCACTGTTTACAAAGAAATTCCTTTCTTGTATGAGACACTACCTGTCATAGGCCGCTAGAAATTGCTACTGCAGCATCTGTCTTAACTGAGCTGATCCACAGAAAAGTATGTGGAAATATCTTTAATTTTTCTGTTACTTATATTCATGTTTAGGCTCTAGCTTGAGGCATCTAACAGTTGCACTTCGAGTTGTTTAGCTAGATGTGTCCCTTGCTAGACTGTGTAAGCTTCAGAGAGAGAGTAAAGAAATAATGTACATCACATTATGCTCCTCAGTTTAGCTATGTTTACATCTAATCCCATTAGACTTGATCTGTTAGAATTTCTCTGGTTCACCAGAATTATTAATAATAAAGTTTTATTGCTTACCTTACTGTTAAGATACTTAGAAAAAAATAAACAACCTCAAAACCCTCAGACGAATAAATGCAAAAAAAATTGGTAAGAAATTAGATGGTTAAATTACTTTGTGATGCAGATGTCCACTTTAGGCTGTTTTCATTGTTTCACACTTCAGCTAGAGGTACAAGTAATATGGTTAGAATGCTGAACTATATAATGTTATTTAATTTTTTTTCCAGCATTATTTTCTAATATATGTAAGATTATCATTAGATTCACCTCTGTCATAAGAAAGATCTACTTGAAAATCAAAGCTAATAGTTTGTAGATCTTTCTACAATCTGTACTTTTTCAATGGGATATCTCACCTACTCATATCTTAAATTTATGCCCAATTCAGGAAATTTAGAAGTGTTTTTTTGCAGTGCTTATGGTTAAGCATGCATGTAAGTCTGCTTGGGGTTTGTATCTTTATCTTTGCACATTCTTGTGTTTAGAGATTAAAATGGATATTTCCAGAAAGAGCAAACAGTCACCTGGTAAAAGTATTCTGCAGAGATGTAACTTCCTTTTTTGAATTTTTCAGACAAGGTGAGGCGGATTGCTTTGTGATCATCCACTCTCACTAAGAAGAGTAAAAAACTAAAGTTTATGCATAATTACTCTTTGAATATACAAACTGGAGCATTCTTTCTTAAGAAGTTTTGAGCTCAAAGAGGAAGGAACAGTATTTTTCCTTTGGCAAATTGCTACACTGCATTATAAAGATTAGATTATAATATTGGTACTATGTATTAACCTATTGTTCTTTCACAGTTATGTGGAGATAATTTTTAATTTCTTCGTGATTTGGAATCATTACAAGAATGTATATGAATCTTGAAAATGAAAATATTAAGAAGATTAAGTACATATATCGTAGAGATCCAAACTCTAGCCTTTAGTGGGGTAGAACAGGGAAGTTTTATCAGAACATGTACTTATATTGCTTAAAATCTGCAAGGGAAATCAAACTTCTCTTTGCTTAGTAGTGAGATTCCATACATCTGAGGTGTTGGCAGGTAAAAGAGAAGATAATAATTTCAAAATATAGTCTGAGAGAAGTAAAAGGTGTCAAGAAAATGAAAACACTGATTCTACTTTCCTTTTAAAAGCTCCATTCAAATATTAATTACTTTCATGAAACATTCCTTTAGAAATAAACAGTTTTTCTTTGAAAAGAATTAAATTGTTATCAAAGGCAAAACTGTGGAATGAAGATAGCACTTTGTCTTAAACTTCTCAAATTTCATTTCTAGTCTTCACTTCTAACATAATGAGCAAGAACATGCCATTAACCTTTTCTTAACAAGTCAAATCTCTGTTCTAATTCTGCTGCTGAAAGAACCTTATTTTAAGTGGATGTATGTTTTGTTCCCCTAGAGATTCTTCGTTTGACAATAGTGAAGGGAATCCTTGCTCATTTTTTAGCTTCCATTACATATCCCGTTAGCAGCTTCAGCTTTTGAAACTATTTCTTACATTAATAAACTATATGATTAATCTGAAAATTCTTTATGAAAATCTGATGCTACTTTGGATTTTTTTTCTAGAGAGAGTGTGTATATATGTATATAAATGATATGATATCCAAACTCGAGACTGCGATTGGTAATAGTTAATGAATGTCAAAATTTCTGAATCTCTAAATTTCTGATTAAGTAGTTTGGTTCTCTCTTGCTGATAGAAGAATATTATCTTGAAAACTAGAACATCCTGCTTTGTGTTCTTCTGGTGTTTTCTTTTATTTATAAATGAAGAAACCCACCTGTGTCAAATACTAGCCTAAAGAAATATAACTGTATAAGAAAAAGTAAGAGCATGAGGGTGCTTGATCTACTTGAAACTCCTTAAAAAGGCGAAAAATCAAAACAGCTCAATACTATTACTTTTGTAGGTGTTTCATGGTTTTGTTTTCCTCTTTAAATATATACTTTTGCTTTTCCTTCACCTACTAATTTTCTCTGAAGAAAGACTACTGTGGAGTTTTTAAAAATGTGTATTGAATTTTTTGATCAAAAGAGATACGAAAGTCTTTTGGCTTCCTAGTCTCTAGCTAATTCTTTTTGAAAAGAGGAAAATATTCCTTATCTGTAAATACTTTGCTTCCAGGCTCCTGAAGCATCATTTTGATCACATTTATTCCCTTCTACATAGATTATTTTAATTGCTGCATATGAATATAATGATTCTTACCATCTAGGTTCAGCTGCAACCTGTTTGTGTGAAAGGTAAGGTGATTTATGTTTTCTTTCATAGTTAAAGCTCCAGTCCAAATTTACATTATAACTAAACTGCCAATAGAATAAAATTTGCTATTAAGACAATTTTATATTGTCCTAATATTCTTAAGATTTTTTGGATAGGTTTGGAATTTTAGATTTCTTTACACAATAACAAGGAAGGATTTCATTTTCATTTTTTATTACTGCAGTAGTTTGTTTTTGTTTTTGGCAATTTTTATGTTTTGAAGTGTGTACTGTACAAGTATGGAGATAGAAGTTAAATATTTCTTAATATGTAAATATTCTGGAAGCTTTAAACAAACAAAATCTGAGTTTTGCAGATACAAAAGGTAAAAGATGAAAACTGTGCTGACTTCATAGGTTCATTCTAATCTTTCTTTCAGGACCCCTGTTTCCAGACAGGCTGATTCTAAGCTTGCAGAAGGACTCTGTGCTATTTAAGTGGGCTTTGAATGAGGTTGTAGCAGTTCAACTGTAGATTCTCACTGGAATGACTGGTTCTGTATTAATTAACTGTGTTTTCCAGCCTCCTTGCAGTTACTCAGTCTCTCTTATGTTTGACTTAAACCTTGTTGGAGTCCACCTCCAAAATTCAATTTTGGATAGTCTTATAGGCCTCTACTGTGTCTCTGCAACTGTGTATGTTTTCCCTGTTATTCTCATTGACAGTCAGCTCTCAAAATGTTATCTTCACCTGAGGTCACCAGGCAGCTAAGCTCCGGCTTTATTATCTCTTTGATTTATTTTAACTGCTTAATGAGGCACTTGAAACAATGCCCAGATAAACTATGCTCTATGCTGACATCCCTTTCCTTCAGCTTCTGAGTTTTTCTCCTTTTAAGCAGTTTGTTTACTAAGGTATATTAATAACTTTGTCCACCTCGCGGTAATGAAGACATATTGATGAGAAGGCCGCTTCATGCATAGGCCACATTTTAGTTTAATTATGAAGAAGGAAAATACAAGAAGTACAGTCTGGACTTGAGGATCAGAAAGAAATGAGCATCAAAGAAAGTGTTTATTCCTCTTAGGGGACAAGTAAGAAGATGATATTGTCTGTGTTGGAAAAATGTTCCAGAGACAAAAAGTTAAATTTTACAAGTCTTCATGAGGTGGCAAAACTTATCAGTAAGAATACGTTAGAGACTAAAATTTAGTTGCCTTAGGAAGATCTATATTTGGTGTAAAGAGGCAGGTTTTTTTCATTGGCTAGATGTAGAAATTGAGTCTGCATTAACAGATTATAATACCAGGAGCTAAGGTGTGCAG
Organism: Lathamus discolor; assembly: GCF_037157495.1. Taxonomy (NCBI): domain Eukaryota; kingdom Metazoa; phylum Chordata; class Aves; order Psittaciformes; family Psittacidae; genus Lathamus; species Lathamus discolor. The sequence continues at coordinate 113,865,499 of NC_088884.1, forward strand.
AGAGAGACAAGAACAACAGCAGCTGACTCCTGTGGAGAAAACTATAGTAGAGAAAGGTGTTATTCTAAGTCCTTATGCAAAAGCTAGATGATGTTAACTTTTCTCCAAATATAACAATAAGCCTTGAGATGCTGATTTTAATTTCGTTAGAGACTATTATTCTAATCATAGTTTATTTCTCCTGCAGAATGTCTCTGAAGTAATTTAATATTGCCTTCCCTGTAAATTTTAGCAGTGCTGGATACAGCCTAGCATATTATTTTTCTACTTTATCAATCTATCTGACATTTCATTTCTATTCCTTAGAGAAAATATGGCTTTGTTAGACATGGCAATGGATATGATGATGGAAATCACAGTACCACAGGATTTACCCTTGCAAATCATTAAGTTTAGTGATGAAACTGAGGATACTGTGCTATGGCCTGGGGCCCTACTCCTTTCAGTTCTTTTAATTTTTTTTACAGCCAGGATCACTTCTGTGCCCTTCAATATACATTTTGACTTACTTTCTCTTTAGCTTTGAGCGTATGAAGTGATGACCATTTAGCACAGAAGTGCTGAATGAAGTTTGAGGGATGAGTGCCTTGCACAGTAGCCTTCATTTGCTACTTTCTACCCTTTCAGTGTGAAGTTTCCACAATATATTGCTGCTAAGACATCCTCAGCAGATTTATTGAATAGCTATTCTGGGTGGAAATACAGAACTCTCTAATGATAATGCTCTGATTTTCACAATCTAATTGAAGTGGGTTAGAGACAAATAGATACAGCTGTGGCATAAGCTTCTAAACAGGAACTAATGAAATTGAGGGGAAAAAAGAGTAATTGAACTCTGAAATTGAACTTTGCTTTTGAAACAATGGTTATGGCTTTGCATTCTGTCCCTGTAGTTTCTGTTATTTCTCACAGTAGTTCCTCTCTATTTCATAACCCTTGTTTAGCAAGGTCTAAAACTGTTCCCGTGTGTGGCAGTTCAGTATCACATTTTGTAGGTGATGCAGAAAAAAATCAAAGGAGTCTTTTCAGGACAGAGCAATTCTGTGCTCCATTTATCTCCTATTCCAAAAGGGTCTTATATAGACTTGGTAGTGTGCATTACAGTCCAGAGATTAGCGGAAGTTGCAGTAGGGATTTTATGTCATCAAAGCACAAAACCCTGACTTTATGCCTTTTTGATTATGACTAACCTGCGGTTGCTGTATTTAGAAAAAGTGATTTGTATCTGTTTTTGGTGTGTCAGCCTTAAACAAAACTGACTTTGGTGTTACGGAATAATTTAGGAATGAGAGACTTACAAACCAGGGCTGGGGTTACCACATGGGAACTTGTGTCATGCGTAACTGCAATACAGCTGTATGCTTTTTTTTTGTCTTCATATATTATTGCATAGCACCTTAAAGTACAAAAGTGTGCTTTATCAAAAATCCTTGAGACCTGTTGCTTTCAACAGAGGAAAGCACCTACTGTCCTACTGTCTGAAGGATAATGGATTGGACTTTAGTTTGTCAACTCTTAGATACGTAAGTCTCTTTTTTGCATTAATTTGGAATTAATAAACATAATTCTCCTGTTTGTATATTCATCAGATTTGAGGATGTTAAGGCACTATTCATTTATGGACTCTGAAAGATTAAAATTTAGGTTTTTTTTTTTTTTTTTAATGTTGCTAGAAGTGATTCATTGTCGTTGGATTCTTAGAAGCTGGAGTAACATGAAACAGTGTTGGTGTAATGACATTATTACTGCTTCATAAGGTTAGCATCAGCCCACCTCACAAGTGTGTCAAGGTCCGTCTGGATGACAGTCCTTCCCTCCAACGTATCAACCAAACCACACAGCTTGGTGTCATCGGCAAACTTGCTGAGGGCGCACTGAATCCCACTGTCCATGTCAGCAATGAAGATGTTGAACGAGATGGTTGCATTCTTTAGTACAGTTACCTTTACGACACTTCTGAAGTATGGTTCTTAAATCAGCATGCACACTAACAATTGCTCTGTAGTAGAAGCTCTGTCACAGTGCCTGAAATAATGCTGTTTCATGTCACAAATTATAAATGTTCAACTGTCCGTATTTCCTGTATGAATATAACAACATTTTTGCACATTCACAAAATAATTCTACCTGTTTGAAGAATTACTTTTTTAGTATTTTTAAGCAGTTTTGGACTAGTTTATTTCTACTGGTCTTGCAGCAATGTCCTTCCTCTTTACCTGCAAGCTTACGTCTTACATACTTCTAGACCTCTGTGTCTAGATAGCTATGATGGGTCAGCTGTGTTCCCTTGTGCTAGCAGATAAAGGGTTTGACTCTCAGTATGCAGGAGACATGCTTGTTTAAAGATACTATTGAACAGCTTTTCATAAAGGTGAAGGCAAATAATCTAAATCTTGTTAGTAGCATTGACTTACATGAAGCTGTGGAATGAAAAACAACCCCACAGTAAAAGTGATCCAGGCTGGTGCTAAATGGATATAATGTCATCTTATGTATTAGTAAAATTTTACTCTTCAAAATTGTCATTCAATATTTAAATAACAAGTAACTCTCTTTACAGGGTAATTTGTGAAATCACAAGTAATTTGTGATTTTTTTTTATTAAATGCCTGTGCTTTTGATAAAAACAATGACAAGCAATGTCAATGAAACTGATATGAAAGGCATTATTGTTTCTATGTGATATAGGAAAAAATGGTACATTGCTTCATTCACAAAAGTTTAATTAATGGAACTACATTAATTAATGCTTATTTAATGGGGCTGCATTTCAAGTACATCTATTGAATGGAAGAATGATGACAAACTGGATCAAGATTTCTTGCTGTGAGTAGCAAGAAGGATGTTTTTAGTTGACCTGTGTGTTCAGTTCTGTACACATTGATAGCAAAGATGTCATTGAAGGCAGTTAATTGTGTAACTGCAGTGGAAAGGGTCTTTAAGGAGATCTTGCAGGATTACTGTAATTTGAGAAAGATGTTATAGCACTGTAAGAATAATGTTTGGGCTAAAGGATGATGTATTTGCCTACTGAACAGATGAAATACACAACTTTTTTATGAAGTGTTTGAGCAGTCTGTACACAAAAGTTTATGAAATAAATTTACCGTTATGGTACACATGCTAAGCTCAAGCTCTGACAAATTGCTTCTCAGGAAAGGAAAGAGTCAACAGCCTGTCTCCATATTCAACTATAACTATGAATTCAAGATGCATGCTGAAAGCAGTGCAGCTCTCAGTAACATGATGTGTGTCATGCGGTGACTGCTACTGATCCTGAATTTTATGTAAAATGATTCTACAATTTTATTCTATAATCTGAAAAGAATGCATTCAGTTGTACCAGTTCCGTGATAATCACATCTTTGTCAATCTTTATTTTTCATTCTCTTTTGATCTGGTTATCTTACGCTGCAGGTCATCCATGTAAACACATTCAAGGACATTTTGTAATTTCAGAGGCATATAGGTTTTCTGATTCAGAGGTTATATATATAAAAATATAATTTTTACCTTTTAGGGCACACTGAATCTTTTTTGTTCTTCCCCGATTTTTAGTTTTCTGAGAGTTGCTAATCACAGAATCACAGAATCCCAAGGGTTGGAAGGGACCTAAAAAGATCATCTAGTCCAACCCCCCTGCAAGAGCAGGGTAACCTACAGTACATCACACAGGAACTTGTCCAGGCGGGCCTTGAATATCTCCAGTGTAGGAGACTCCACAACCCCTCTGGGCAACCTGTTCCAGTGCTCTGTCACTCTTACAGTAAAGAAGTTCTTCCTGATGTTAACGTGGAACTTCCTATGTTCCAGTTTACACCCATTGCCCCTTGTCCTATCACTGGATATCACTGAAAAAAGCCTAGCTCCATCATCCTGACACCTACCCTTTACATATTTGTAAACATTGATGAGGTCACCCCTCAGTCTCCTCTTTTGCAAGCTAAAGAGACCCAGCTCCCTCAGCCTCTCCTCATAAGGGAGATGTTCCACTCCCTTAATCATCTTTGTGGCTCTGCGCTGGACTCCTTCAAGCAATTCCCTGTCCTTCTTGAACAGAGGGGCCCAGAACTGGACGCAATATTCCAGATGCGGCCTCACCAAGGCTGAGTAGATTTTGGGGATATTTAAGAAGGTATAGTGTTTAATTTTCATATTAGGATGTGTGTTTTCATAGACAATAGAGATCCCAAGAGTGTCAATTATCCACCCATTATGCACCAAAGTGAATTTTTAGCTGTTAATTTTCTTTCTTGTAAACCAGAATTTTCTTTTACGATTTTTAGTATTCTATTTTCATATAGTAGTCCCATTAAAATCATACAACTATGACTGGATATTTTACCCTAAGGTAAAGGTGTATTTTTATTTCTTTTTTTTTCACACTGAAAATATTATAGAGCTTGAAAACAGAAGAGCTTTTGCAGAAACAAACAGGTAAAAAATCCTGAAATGTAGCTTCAAGTTTGAAGATTGTGCTTCTGATCGGGCCTTAGATTTTTCAAATGTCAAATTTGACAAAAGGAGAGTGTGTCAGGAAATTGATGACAAAGGAGTTTATATAATGGATGATTTAGAAAACCTAATGATCTGCTCAGTTCATTAATAGAATCATAGAATCATAGAATAGTTAGGGTTGGAAAGGACCTCAAGATCATCTAGTTCCAACTCCCTGCCATAGGCAGGGACACCTCACAGTAAACCATCCCACCCAAGGCTTGGTGTCATTGACAAACTTGCTGAGGGCGCACTCAATCCCACTGTCCATGTCAATGATGAAGATGTTAAACAAGACCAGTCCCAACACTGATCCCTGAGGGACACCACTCGTTACTGGTCTCCAGACGGACATTGAGCCATTGGCCACGACTCTTTGTATGCAGCCATCCAGCCAATTCTTTATCCACTGAGTGATCCATCCATCAAATTGATATCTCTCCAATTTAGAGACAAGGATGTTTTGTGGGACAGTGTCAAATGCTTTGCACAAGTCCAGGTAGATGACATCAACTGCTTTACCCTTGTCCATCAGTTCTGTAGCCCCATCATAGAAGGCCACCAAATGGAAAGAAAAATGTTTTATCACGCATTTTAAAACTGAAGGTGATGGTCTCTTTGCCATACCAGGTGTTACTTGCTATCCTAAAAATAAATGATGTCAGTTTTCTTTCACTGAGTATAATAAGCTGAGTTCTTAATCGCATGTGCAAAATGAGTGAAAACCACACAGCAGAACTGTACCAAGTCATGACCTCTTCACTGAGAATAACATAGCTAAAGCTTACTTTTGATCTTGTCATATTGCTTAGGAATAGTTGGCTGGGGATTAAGCAGAACTTCCTGAAGTGGTGTTTGCATTCCTCCTAATCTCCAATTACAAACTATACAAGTAGTTGTAGTTGCTTTTCTGTTTACTGTCATGTTCAGATAGTTCCTGGTGGTGGTTCCTAATCTGTATTAAAGGACAGAGAGCTGCAGCATTACATCCGGCAAATCTGTCTCTCAGTTGTCCCATTTGAAGTCTATTTCCTTTCCTCCTTGTCTTCCTTTTTAGTCTTTTCTTTCACCTACCCTAAGGATTCAAGTCTTATATTAGAAATGTAAAGCACTATTATAAATTGATAGCTATTCTGTAGTTCTGACAGGTACTTGCAGATGTAAAAGAATGGCTGTGGGGTGCAAGCCCTTCCTCAGGCCTGAGAGAAGCACAAAATTTCAAAGCAAAATATAACATGCAAACAATTGCTTTGGATGTAATTGGCTATGCATCAGATCTTCTCAAAAGGAAAGGTAGCTGTCACCTGTGGAGGGGAGAGAATTTTGTTGAGAGGAAGAGATAGAAAGAAGGGGTATGAGGGTTGTCTGCCAGGAAAAAAGAAGACAGATTATAGAAAGTTAATGGAGAAGAGGAAGGTTGAGTTATGTCAACAACAGTCCCTATACAGAGTCCTATGATATTTGGTACAAAATAGTTCATAGGCTTTGTTTCTAGCTTTGTTTTTGGAAGGAATTCAAAACTTTTAGAGGATGTGAGAGAGATCAAAGAACTCTTTGGTGTATAAAAATATACTCCCATGTGTTACTTGATGGTTTTAAGTTTTATTGATCACCTGAATTATTTAATTCTGGTTTATGGAATTAGTTTTTTGTTTGTTTCTCATAGGTGTTTTTTTCAGAGTGAATGAGGTGAAATGAGAGCACCTAGGTGCGTGCTGAAGATTTTTTGGGACTTACTTTGGAATGTGGCTGTTTCAACAGGATAAATTGTGTTTGTGGATTTTCTGTATATGACAATTTTGATGTTGACACTTTGGATGGTCGCCACAGCATCCAGGGAAATTATGTTGGTGCAGGCATATTCCAGAGTTAGCCTGATAGAAGTACAATAGTTCATAGTGGAAATAAGTGATAAAGTACAGGCTTCTGATGGAAATGGTAGAAACATGTGTCCCAAAAGTTTATTAAAGGCTTGATGATGCAGTTACTTTAAAACTTTTCAGCATCTCTCATGAGAAAAGCAGTGTATTTTGGGATCATATCAGTGTATTATGTGTTTGCTATTACATGCTATTTCTTAAAAGATTGTTGTGGGTTAAGTAGAAATGTGTATCTCTGGACTGAACTGTGAACATTTTCTCTTGCTTTCATGAGTACTCCTAGTATGTCATGACGCCATCGTGGCCTGGGTAGCTGGTACATGGATTGGTGGTGGCATTCTTGTTGCCCTGAAGGGTGAAAAGATGGGTTATGTTGTGTACCGTTCCAGGAGAAATCAGATATATCTTGGAGAAAATTTGTTTTTTGGATTTTGTGAGAATGTCTTTAAGAATGTCTTTGATATAACAATTCCTTACATAGGTTCCCATAATGACATATTAGTCAACCTGCCAGTATTTTCATCCTTCTTGGTGTGGATAGCATGTGTGATATCCCTGTCGTTTGGAGTTTATGGAGAAGTGATTTTACTTTGTGAAGTTAATTATCATAGGGTCATAGACTACCACATTGGAAGGGACCTCGAGGATCATCTGTTCCAATCTTTCTAGGCAAGCATGACCTAGACTAGATGTTCAGCCAAATCTTAGAAGTATCCAGTGTTAGGGAATCCACTATTTCCTTGGGGAGATTTTTTCAGTGACTGATTGTTCTCATGGTGAAAGAATTTTCTCTTGTATCCAGTTGAAACCTCCCCATGAGTAACTTGTGCCCATTACCCTTTATCTTTTCCATGTGAATTCTTGTAAAATGAGAGTATCTTCTTTTCAGCCACCCTTTAAAAACTGGAGCATGGTTATATAGGTCTTCCTTCTTTCCAGTTCATAGTAGGAACCTATCAGAGTAACATGTTAGCCTTGCTAACGCAGTCTTAATGTTTCAGTTACTGTAGCTTGTGCTCTGTCTGCAGGTTTAACTGGTGGGTTTTGGATGTTACAACCTGTGTAGATTTCTTTTGGATGAGAGAGGGAGAAAAGATTGGTGGTTGTGTGCTTTTTGGAGCCCATCACTGTTGATTTTGTAGTGTAAAAGTCCAAGATATGATTGCATTATGTATGGCACATCCAGTATTTTTTTATTTGTTTTTGAAATCTCTTTTGTGTGGTTGTCATGATTGGAAGTTCTGCTTAACTGATAATGGAATGATTTTTTTTTTAAAGTTGTCATGGTTTAAACCCAATCACAAACCTCATTCGCTCACTTCCCCCCCTTTTGCCCTCCCCCTGCTCCTGGAGGGACGGAGAGGAGAATTGAAAAGAATGCAACTCCCACGGGTTGAGATAAGAACAGTTTAGTAACTAAGGTATAACACAAACCACTACTGCTGCCACCAATAATAATAATGATAAAGGAAATAACAAGAGAATACAACACCTCAGCACCAGCCAACCGATAACTCACCCCACTCCCCCCAGCTGAGCACCGACTGATACCTCGTCCAACCCTGCCATCCCTAGCCCTTCCGGGTAACTCTCCGTTACATCCTGGGCATGACGTGCTGTGGTATGGAATACCTCTTTGGTCAGTTTGGGTCAGGTGTCCTGTCTCTGCTTCCTCCCAGGTTCCCCTCCTCCCTGGCAGAGCATGAGGCTCAGAAAGTCCTTGGTCAGACTAAACATTTGAGCAGCAACTAAAAACATCGGCGTTATCAGCACTGTTCCCGGGCCAAAAAATGAAACCACAGCACTGCACTAGCTACTAAGAAGGAGAAAAATGACTGCTACTGCTGAACCCAGGACAAAAGTTGGTCAATGAAAAAAATTATCTAATTTTTCACACATCACTATGATATTTAGATAGTTCTTTAAAGATATCTTTAGCTGCAAATGATACAATTAAAATCAACAAAAAATTGGTATACGTTCCTCTTTTTTTCTGTCTTTAAAAATTCAAGTAGTATGGTTGGGAATATTAATTAACCATTACTTACATATATTTAAGTGATTCATTACAAGCACAATGACAAAATGAATTTTAATTTTACTGCTAGTTAATTAAATAATTACTTGAATCATATGTTCTGTGACATCAGTATCAATTTCTATCCTGCTTTAGTTGAAGTGAGCATAAAGTTGGTTGTAGTAGGTTTGTTAAATCCAGAATGAATCTACATTTTATATTCTCTTTTTCAGAAAAGAAGCTATATAAATACTTGTATATTATTTTGACTTCATGGAAGTCTAGTAAAATACACTGGTGTGCATGTATCATATATTTTTAGTTCCAGATCATAATTTTATCTAGGAAACAGAGCCTATAAAGTGTGTGTGTGTGTGTGTATGTATGTATATTTATATTTTTCTCTTTTTTTTTCCTGAGATAGTCCATTGAAAATCTTAATGGATCTAATTGTATTAGCATCAGTAGTTCTGGGTCATCCAGAAAGTTTTCCTATTTTGATAAAACTTGAAATAAGCATTTCCTTAACATGCCAATTCTTATTAAATGCTAGGATATCAAGAAGTATTGATGACGTATAACAGTGTGAATCTTAAGGTGGAGTCATGCTGTCTATCTAGGGCTGAAATACTCAAGACTGCTTTTGTTTTTTCTTTTTTTTTTAACTCTTCATTTTACATCCAGAGCTTAAAATTAGTGTTGAAAAAGTAATTGGTATTGAGCAGCTTGTAGATTCTAAGAAACCAGAAGGTATGACATTAATTGGAGGCACAAAGAGACCACAGTCTTTGAAAAATACATCCTTTAAGTAATATTGTAAATGCTATTGTTGGCAGATTTCAACAGTAGCAATTTTAATAGCTATGGCCTTTCTAATAGTGTCACTGTAGTAAAAAGGTTTTGAGGGAATATGGGATAATTCGATCAATGAAAAGGTTGAAGAAGGAGTGCATTGAGGAAAATCTTTAGGTTTTTTTTAATATCACTTGAATGGAAATTAACACATAATTTTAAAGATTGACTTGTGTGGTATGTGTGCTATTTAGTTAAATATGCTATAATTGCGTCTTACTGGTGTAATTTTGATTTATTATACCCATTAAGGAAATTTTCTTATTCTTTAGTTCTTTTTTATTCTTTATGTAGCACTGGTACTGGAAACAGAGGTAGAGAGTTAAAACTTTGACTGAAAGTATTATTAGCAAATGCTGCATTTTTATAGTGTCACTATGATTTAATAAATTGTAAGATTTGACAGTGAAACCAAGTTTCTTAAAGTTCTTCTTAAAATACAGTAGCTGCTGAGTTGGCTGTCCTTTGTTAGGACTAATCTATAATCCAGGATTAGATTATGTGTGGACATAGTAATTCAGAAAGATACAGAAGATCAGTGACAATATAATAAATCTGTTAAATATTTGATTTTATTTAGGAAGTGAAGGATTGAAGTAGAGAAAAATATACACATAAAATTATGAAATCAAAGATTCTTCATTTTGACTGCATTAAAAAATCCTTTTTATAGTTTCACAGAAATGACATTAGATCTTCCAATTGCAGTGTCATTAGTAATTTTCAGTAGTTTAGTTTTATAGGCATCATTCGCCATATTTGAGCTCACTATTGCAACTGTGAATAAGTGTATATCTGTATATAAGTTAAGGAGTGAGGGGTTGCTGCAGTGGACATGTTTGGAAGATGGATGAATCAAGTCAGTTTCAAATTTCAGAACACCCCTTTGCTTGACTGGTCTCAGTTGCTGAGGTCAAGGGACTAGGCTCCAGCCTTCTTTGGTAAGGGGAGCTGTAGCTCAAGGGGCGACCTTTTCCTTCCCTTTTTTTTAAGACTAGTCATTGCTATTTCATGCTGCTCATCTGCTTTTTGAAAGAAAAGGGAGGGGATTTCATCTGCTTCAGGCAGTTCATCTCATCTTTTTGTGGACTGGGACTTGCTCTGGCTCCATCACACACATTCCCTGCTTGTTATGCATTCTTTAAGGTTTTACTGCTTCCACATATTTCCCTTTTCTCTGTTTTGCAAGGACAAAGCCAAGTGCAAGGTCCTGCACCAGTGTCGGGGCAATGCCAAGCACAAATACAGGCTGGGCAGAGACCAGATTGAAAGCAGCCCTGAGAAGAACTTTAGGGTGTTTGTTGATAAGAAGCTCAACATGAGCTAGCAATGTGTGCTTGCAACCCAGAAAGCCAACTGTATTCTGGGCTGCTTCAAAAGGACCATGGCCAGCAGGCTGAGGGAGGTGATTCTCCCACTCTGCTCCACTCTCATGAGACCCAACCTGGAGTACTGCATCCAGCTCTGGGGTCCCCAACACAAGAGGGATGTGGACCTGCTCGAGTGAGTTCAGAGGAGGGCCTCTCCTACGGAGCACTTCTCCTATGAAGACAGGCTGAGAGAGCTGGTCTTGTTCACTCTGGAGAAAAGAAGGCTCCATATAGTCTGTAGCAGCCTTCCAGTACCTAAAAGGGGCCTACAAAAAGTCTGGAGAGGGACTTTTTACAAGAGCATGTAGGGATAGGACAAGAGGGAATGGCTTTAAACTTGAAGTGGGTAGACTTAGACTAGATGCTGGGAAAAATTCTTCACTGTGAGGTGGTGAGACACTGGCACAGGCTGCCCAGAGAAGCTGTGGCTGCCTCATCCCTGGAATTGTTCAAGGCCAGGTTGGATGGCGCTTTGAGCTACCTCGTCTAGCAGAAGGTGTCCCTGTCCATGGTAGGGGCATTGGAACTAGACAATCTTTAAAGTCCCTTTCAACACAAGCCATTCTATGATGGCACTTCAAGTCTCCATCTGACCATGTGTATTTAAATGTTGTTTATACACTTTTGCTCAGCTTTATTAGAAAGTGCTCGTATGTTGTTACTGGTTATCCGTTAGCAATGTTACAGAGTGTTTACGTGCTGTTACTAGTTGTTATTTTAGTGTGCTTGTGTTGGGATTCAAGTCAAGCAAATATTAAAACTTCCTGCTTAGTTTACTTTCTTCTTGAAGATGCAGAAGGGCTCTCTTTTGGCTGCAGCAAACTGAGATATTTTTGTCTTGGAACTGGGTAAAAGTTGCAGAGAGGGGAATTTTCTGGTCCTGCTGAATGAGGTTACCAAGATACTCAAGGGGATCCTACAGAAATAACATTTATTTAAAGCTATATATTCAGAGAATGGATGTTGGAGCAGTTGGCGAAAAACCTGGGAAAAAAAAAAAAGGTATTTTAATGTCTTTCCAAAGATATTACAGTGCACTGTCAAACTTTCTGTGCCTATCTCCCCTTAAGAATAGTTTACATTAGCTCATCTTCTGGGAAGGAAAGTAATCATGGGCTTGGACGAGCAAGAAGAGCTGGTATTTGGAATTTTGACATCTGGGCTTGCCTTCAAGGCTCTGAATGTAGGGGGTTGGCATTAAATTATTTCCTGCCTTTCTTTGTGGCATGCACTGTATGTTTCGCTTTATTCATCTTACACTTTTTATTTGAGTGAAACATGTTTTAAACTATTGACATCTTATGTATAGGCAGGAAAGGGTTTGGGGTTTTTTGCTTGCCTAGGTTTTTTTTTAAACAAAAACAGGCACTGCATCCAAATTGGGGTTTTTCAGCCATGAAATCAAGTTTTATCAGAGGTTGCCTTATTCTTTGAAGACTCATATTCTTAGAATAAAAATGTGAAATCTTGATATTTTTTCTAAATTCTTATGTTCATAATTAAAAGAAAAAGAAATAATTTAGAACTGCCAGTAGAAAAATGAGCATGAAATTGCTTCGTAGCATGAGAATATACTTCTTTATAAGGAAACAGAGATTGATAATTATCAAGTTGTTCTTAAGGAAGGATAAAATACGTTTTATATAACAAATTGGAATGGGAAATATTATGGTTATCGGTTCTCATCTATGTGCAGAACTTGCCAATTCCCTTCTAGGCTTGAACAAATATTACGCAAGTGAAGGCTCTTGTTAAATGTCATGTTTTGAAATAGATTTCATGAGCAGTTTCTAGTGACAATGTATTTCTTCCTTTATGCCTATGTCTCTTCTTATACTAATAATGGGTAACTTATTTGCATACAAATAGATTTTAGTGTTTGCTGAAGTAGAGACCTAATATGTTTCTCTTTTTTCCATGGACATCGTTAAATAAGATAGAATACTGCAGTGATCAACAGTCATGAATTGCAATAATTCTACTGGTCAAAACTCTTTAGAGTTCAACTGTGACACTTCTGTGAAGACCCCACAGTTCAGATACCAGTTACAGTATCAAAACCATGAAACATCTTTTGCTTCTATAAAGGTGTTTTTCATCCTATCTCAGAAATATTTGCTGGTAGATAGCAAAGATACCAAAACTGGTGTCTCTTTGGGTACCTGTTCTTAATTAGTAGTTTGTGTTTTCTTGCCATATCTGATCTAGTAGTATGTTAACATTTTTCTAATGCAAACTTCACACTGAAAATGAATATAATTCTTTTATTTTTTCTTTTTTTTTTTTTTTTCCTTGGGTTATAATGATCTGAAGCCTCAAATGACTTTTCTTTAAATTAGATGCATTGAACAGAAAGCTTTCATGGTATCATTCTGATATACTGCAAAGTAAGTAAATTTTAGTTATATACCATTAAGGATATGTGAAACCAGAGATCATTCTTCAGACTGACTTTTATTTACTAAAAATAATGGTCAAATAATATTTGATTTGATCAGTTTATGAAATCTAAAAAACTTTCACAAACTATACAAGGCTTCATTCCAGATTCAGGTGTGTCTTCCAGAAAGGTGAATGGAAGGAACTATTCTGTACCACAGTATTACCTCAGACCTATATGTAAAAGTAAACTCCAGGCTTAAACCTCACATGCCACTAGTTATTTAGTAGCTGCTGCGTGAAATATGCTGCCTCTAAATCAAGTTCTAACTATACAGTTCTTTAAAAACCTCTGGAAGAAAGACTGCCTCAACAAATTTAGTCAGTGCTTCTTGTATACTAACCGTCTGAACATGCGAACATCTTAATTTTATGTATACATCTACCTGCTAGAAAGAAAAATGGGTGTGAATGTTCCTCTGTGTGTGTGTATATATACATAAGCCCAAATGTGGTGTCTGTAAGTTATTTTTACCAGCAGAGGTCACTCAGGCTAAAGTGAACAATTGATTCATCTTTTAAGGAAGATGTGAATATCATTAATGGCTGTGACATGCACTGAAAAGAATGCATCTTCAAAAGCAGATATGCAACCTACACTTGCTTTTCCTTTCTTTCGTATCTCAGTTGCTGCATGTAGTGAGAATAACAGATTAAACATATTAAAAACTTGTAAGCTTACACCGATGCATACCGGAAAGCAGTGAGCAAAATGTTGGGCTGTAAGGGGACTTATTTTTTACTATGCTTTATAAACTAATACAATAAATATGTAATGTTTATTTCATGTATTGATTTACTACAAAAAGGTAGCTTTCTGTGTGTTCACCTAGTTTCTTGAGCAAAGTCTTATCCCTTACCATCAGTTAACACTTTTCCCCCCAAAATATTAGTAAATTCATATTTTTATATAATTTATATAATATATAATATATAATTTATATAATTTATATTATATACTTTTTCCCGTGTATGATGACTTTGTAAATGGTGTTGTCTTAAGAGATTTTCTTCTTATATATGTTTAATGATACCTAACGCAGTTGCAAAATACATTTTAAAATAGACTTTATTCTAAAAGCTGCTGTTGTAAGACAGCTTTTTGAGAAGGAGGAGAATATATTCCCATGTAATATGAATATAGTGAGTTGTGCAGTGTAATTGAGAATATACCATAGCCTGCTGTGACGAAAGGGTACACTGCAGGATCTTTTTTTCATTTGATAATGATGCGTAAGCAGAAAATGCCCATCATGCTGTTAGATCTGATACTGACAGATATTTGTGTACTGAAGTAGTTGAAAGGTGGTACATGTGGAAACTGATGTTGCAGTTGCATTCGCTTTTCTACATAGAATTTCCTTTAAAGCCATAATCAAAATCAAAATAAAAATGAAGGATCAAAATGATAATATACTGCAGTTGTCATGAATAAAATTGCGTTCAATATTACATGCCTTTCCTGGATACCAAATTGAAACTATATGTCCAGTTGTCAGTCCATCTACAGAAGCTAAGTTATCATTTATCTGAAGAAAATACATAGGTTTTTTAATGTAATTGGTTAAATAAACTGGTTAGAGGATGGTGTAAGACATCCTGGAAGGCTTTGGCATACCATTTGACATCAAAACATTGTACAGTACCTAGGAGAAATATAGGAAAATAAATTATTTCAGTGATATAAATGCTATTTTTTGTTTTTTTTTTTTCTTTAAATACATACGTCTGGAGGCCAGGACATTCACAGGAGTCCACAGAATTAAAGCTCATACACCAACTGAGTTGAAAAATTACATATGGAGGAAGTAAGGAGTAAACCTAATAACCTTTTATCTATATGTATGTCTTGTAGTTTTCTATAGCTTACATCTTAATCTGATGTAAAAGAACTTCTGACAGCTAAAAGAACTATGTGACCTTAGAGGTACCTTCTATTTAATTTAAGCTTTTAAATTAAGTCATAAGATACCTGGGAAGCAGTTTCCTCTGGCGAGAGTACTTGCTTTCCCTTTTCTTTGTCCTATTGCCTTTTTTTTTTTTTGCTTGGATGTCTTTGTTAAAGAGTTCAAAGCTCCTGAAGTTGTAAGAATGGTAAAAAAAAAAAAGAAAATAAAAATTTTAAGAATGACATAAGTAGATTCTTGTACTCCTCTGTATCTGGTGAGAGTCTCTAACACTCAAAGAAAGAGAAGTGGTGTAGTTCTTGAGCAGTTCAGTGGGAAATGATTGCTTTCAGTTCATCTTGAAACTAGAGAGATACAAATATTTGCATTAACCTTGTAAGACACTAACAGTTTATGTACTCTAGTAAAGAAAAGCATCATGTTCTGAGAAGGTTATGTGCTAGGGATGTATTCATACATAAGATACTGCAGACACTGGTAAACTTCTGCATTTTTGCATTTTTAAGTTGAAGATAGTAAAAAGTTTTTAACTTTCACTCTATAGAAACTTCCATCTGAATGGTAAAATAACTTCTTAATTTTCTGAAATATAGGAGTAACTTATCCTTTCTGCAGTACATTTGTTGTTGGTGAGCTAATAACATGAATGAGAAACATGCAAATGATTCACATAAAAAGTACAAAACCCTACTGTCCTTAATCAGATTAGCCCCATAGCATTCATTTGATTCATATATTCTTACTGTCCGATTTAATCCAACTACGGTTCCATACACTGAAAGAAGTAACTCTATACGTGCTCCAGGCATTAAAATTGAAACAGCAAAGATTTTAATTTTCTTTAAATGTTTCCCACCAGAACTTCAAGAGCCTCTTAGGTTCACAAATCTCTGCTTTTGATTCCTGTCCCTTTGTCTGAATACAGAGCCCCTATGATGGCACCCCAAACAGTGTTCCAGTGCTTAAGTAGTCAATGAGCTTAATTGGTTTACAGGAGTGGTATTGTGATTTGATAGATACTGCCTTTTGGCTTCTGGAATCTTTCTTCCACTGCTTGCAAAATTGTGCTGTGTGGAAAAATGATCTTGCTGCTATGTTTCTAGAAAGCAAGGTATGAAACCTCTTGTTTAGAAGCCTACACCATATAAATGTATTTTTATATCTACATTTCCCCTCTATTTGTATCTCCATTCATCTAGAGTTTAGCATGCCTCTCCTATGCCTTAAGAATTATAACATAATTGGAGTACCTCAATTATAAATATATTTACTTCCACAATTCTAACAGGAATGGGAACAGATGAGCTTTGCAGCATGTTTAGTGAATTGAGATGTTGAGGTTCCAGAAAGACTGTTGTTTCAGCAGCTTGTTCTTACCACATGCCTCAGATCTTCTTAACTTCTAGGGTATTATCTCATAAACTACATTAAGATCTCTTAAATAAACGTATAGAACTTTAACCCTAAAATGAGAAAGCTTACTAGTATAGTCACAAATTACAGAATTATTCTTTGTAAAACACAACAGCCAGTTGTGTTTCAGCTTTCCAAAAATAGAATATCTTAGAATTTAACCTTGACAAACATGAATAATTGCTGTACAGTCCTTGTCCAAATTGGAAAAGAAAACATTTTTCTCAGGTAATGGGTAGATGAACGTTCCCCTACCTTCATCTTTACCTGAGCATCCCATAATCTTGCAGAACCTACTAAAACCCACATGGTGCAGGAGGGTGAGGGTAAAAGACCCTCTTGGCTGGTTTGTTGGATCTTGCATGCAGCCCTCATCTCAGAAGGGAGGGACTTGAGCAGGAATATGCAGAACAATGTTACTGATAGAAAAAAGAAGGATGAGAAGCTGGAATAGAAGACAACTTTGCTATATATGAGCCTTTAATGAAAGTATTTATCACATACAGTACAGTGGGAATTTTATTAATGAATTACATATTGGAAAAGAAGTAGGCTGTAGGTGCAGATATAGGGACAAAGGCTGAAAAGAGAGTCTGCCCAAATTCCTAATGTCTACTTGAGTGAAGACACTGGCACATGGTATCTGTATAGTTGTGATTTTTTTAAAATAGAAAAATAGCCTTAAATGAATCGGAGCCTTGAGTGTCTTTGGTGTATTGTGTTTTTCTCCTGTGTAGATGACTGCGGTGAACTCTGACTCTTCTACCTGCCTGACTTAATCTGCTGAGACCAATTAAAAGCACTTGTAGATGTAAAAGCTGCTCTGTTACAGCGACAGTTTTCTTGAACGAGGGTAATAGTCTTTTGTCTAATGAGGTTGTAGTTCAAATAAAGTGTCTTAAAATTCCCACAGAAGGTGGTCCTTCCACGGCCTAGGAGCACTAGAGTTTATCCAGCTGTGTAGGCTCACACTTATTTGAGAAGCAGGGAAAACACTACTGTCAGTGGCTTGGTAAGCAGAATGATGTGGGAGCATGAATCCTAATAATTCCATTTACAGCTTCAAATTGAATTGAGAGTCTCCCACATTATTTTCTGAATTGTTGTTCAATTAACTTAATTGTTGTCCAGTAATGCTTTTTGAACAAATCTGCTACTTAGTTAAAGGGATTAATATAGCCCAAACAGCATCCTAGCAAAAGGCTTCAGTTTGAAGCATTTAAAATTGTGTGCTTTGTTTTACTTGTAGGATAAAATGTAAGAGACTTTTTATTTTTGTCACTGGTAAAGAGTTCGGAGTTGTTTCATGTTCACTTTACTTGAAACATTCAGCAGTTTCTCCTGTAATGCTTTGATTGTTTATAGCCCTGTCATGGTTTAACCCCAGATGACAAAAAAGTACCATGCAGCCACTTGCTCACTCCCCACTTTCCCGCCAGTAGAATGGGGAGGAGAATTCGAAAAAGGTAAAACCTGTGGGTTGAGATAAGAATGGTTTAATAATTGGAATAGTTAAACGTAATAATAATAACAATTTGGTAATGAAAAGGGGGACAACAAAAAGAGAGAGAAAGGAATAAAACCCAAGAAAAACAAGTGATGCAAGTTGCTCGCACCTGCTGACCAATGGCCAGCCCATACCCCAGCAGCAGTTGGCCCCTCATGGCCACCCCCTTTCCCTCCATGCCTCCCCTCCATTTTTTTATACTAAGCATGATGTGCTGTGATATGGAATATCCTTTTGGCTAGTTCAGGTCAGCTGTCCTGGCTGTGCTGCCTTCCCCCTCTTTGTGCAAGCTTCTCACTGGCAGAGCATGGGACACTGAAAAGTCCTTGACTCAGGGTAAGCACTACTTAGCAACAACTAAAATCATCAGCGTGTTATCAACATTATTATCATAATAAAGCCAAAAACCATAGCACTGTATCAGCTACTAAGAAGAAAATTAACTCTTTCCCAGCAAAAAACAGGACACCCTGAGATCATAGAATAGTTAGGGTTGGAAAGGACCTCAAGATCATCTAGTTCCAACACCCCCGCCATGGGCAGGGACACCTCACACTAAACCATCCCACCCAAGGCTTCGTCCAACCTGGCCTTGAACACTGCCAGGGATGGAGCACTCACAACTTCCTTGGGCAACCCATTCCAGTGCCTCACCACCCTAACAGGAAAGAATTTCCTCCTTATATCCAATTTAAACTTCCCCTGTTTAAGTTTTAACCCGTTACCCCTTGTCCTGTCACTACAGTCCCTGACGAAGAGTCCCTCCCCAGCTTCCCTATAGGCCCTCTTCAGGTACTGGAAGGCTGCTATTAGGTCTCCACGCAGCCTTCTCTTCTTTAGGCTGAGCAGCCCCAACTTCCTCAGCCTATCTTCATACGGGAGGTGCTCCAGTCCCCTGATCATCCTCGTGGCCCTCCTCTGGACTTGTTCCAGCAGTTCCACGTCCTTTTTATGTTGAGGACACCAGAACTGCACACAATACTCAAGGTGAGTTCTCACAAGAGCAGAGTAGAGGGGCAGGATCACCTCCTTTGACCTGCTGGTCACGCTCCTTTTGATGCAGCCCAGGATGGCTTTCTGGGCTGTGAGCGCACACTGCCGGCTCATGTAATAATTAATCTGATTTCCTTATTGTAAACAAGAATCAGAGAACACAAGTCCAATAGTCTGATGCAGTCTCTTCCGTATCTCTCTTTGTATGCAATATTTTGCTTTGTGTATTTCATGTTTCATTGAAATATAGATTAGTACTAAATCTTTGTTATTTTGTGTCCTGTTCTTATCCAATACCTTGCTAACAAAAGTATTGAAAGAATAATAAAGCTCCTGTTCCTTAGATAGGAATATGTTATTTCCATTATACATTCATTCTCCCATTCCTTGCTGCTGCATCAGAGTTCAGGGGAAGGAAGATCAAAATGTATCAGAAACATAACTTCTCAAAACTCCTCTATGAAAATACACTTTATTGTTTCTCCCATAATATACCTTTTCATGCCTCAGCATTCATTCACAGTAGATTTTCTAGCTTATATAAACTTTTGTTAAAGTAATAACCAGTAATGTAGAGGAACAAGTGAATAATATGTGGATAACACTTTCCTCATCACGAAGATGAATTCGTGCTTCTAATCTAGTTCGGATTTAAAATCCCTTATTTGCAAAAGCAGTAATTCCTCAGACCTCTTCTAATATGTTCGATACTCAGAATGCGAAGCCAGAAGTACAGATTTTCATTTTAAATTGTCAATTCTACATGTTCTTTGCTGTCTTTTTTGCCCCGTAGCATTGGTTGACATTTCATAGAGTGTGAGCCTATAGGGCTGGAAAGAATATAATTATAAGACTCACTCACTTTTTTATTTTTCCCATTATATACCAATCAGAATGCAGACATACTTTTCATAGGTATTTAACTTCCAATGAGAAATTTTTATTCTTATTGACCTGTGACTAGAGTGTGGCATTTGAGTAAATAAATGGAAGATACTTCCTCCATAATTCATCTCAGAAGTTATGCTTGAGAGGTTATGCAGGTCTTTGACCTAAATCGTGTGAGTGGCAGCATAAGTAATTGAGAATATATTGTTAGGTAAAAAAGGTAAAGTACAGAAAATACTTAATGTTTTAAAGCGAGTATAATATAGGAATAGAAAAAGATGATATGAAGTAGCTTGTCGTATTATGTCTTTTTAATCGATACTGTGAGAGTGTAATAAAATTAATGGATTCAATAATTCTAATTTTATAATAGTATTAGAAATTATGTGCTTTGAGATGGTAATATTTTTTCATTTATGGGTTTGTTTTTTTTTTTTTTTTTAAATAAGTTCATAACAAATGCTAAGAGCAGAAAACTTCTAAGGTATCAAACCACAGATGAATAATTTTCAAAACTAGTTTACAAGAAAATGTGTGTTCATATTCTATGAACTTAAGAAGTTCTTGATCATAAGATGGTGTGTATTTTTCTTTCCATTCAGGTTAGCCATGGTCTAGACATACAGTTCCTAATAAATGAGATTCTGATCCTGTTCGAATAGACTTCATTGTTTGATTGAACCCTGCATGCAGTTATTTCCTGGACACTAGAAAAAATACTAATTTTTTTATCACAGCAGTGCCTGGGAGCCCGCATCAAGTCTCTACTGTGCTAGATGCTGTACAAATACCCAAGGTAAAGATCACTGAGAACACAAACGTTACGCATCTGGGCTTGGACAAAGATCAGAAAGTAAAAGGGAAAATACATGCACAGTGAAATTGCAGATTGTTACTGGCAAAGTGAAAATTATAAAAGCATGATTTCCCATCTAGCTATCCTTATGTAGCAGTCTCCTACCTTTATGTTTAAAATTAAATTAATCATGAAGCTTCTGTTCTCCATTAACTAGTCACTGTAAGAAGAAACACCATTACACAGGAAAGGTAGAAACACTGACTTGGAAACGTAATATGAAGTGGTTTGCATTTCTGCTAGGTAACTATCTCAATAGGAAAAGGAGCATATAACTCAACATCTATCCAGATGTAGTGATGACCATATTCAATATTTCTCAGACACTGGAAGGCAACAGCATGCATGCAATAACTAAGAAAACAATAAAAGAAAACTTAATTAAAAAAAAAAAGGCAAAGAAAAAGAACTTGTGAAAAAGGCTGTTATTTAGTTACCAGATAAGGAGAAGCTAATGTATATTTTTTATAACTCATGTTTTGAAATTAATATTATGAGTCTTATCCATAAAATTAATAAAGTATTTGCTCTGAAAGCTTTTAGAACTCAGTTTGACACTTCTTGCTTCTCTTTTCTGCTGCTCATACTGAGCTCGTAATTTGATTGTCTCTTTGGTGCACAAATGTGCTATGAGAACCTTACTCCTGCACCCTGCTTTGATATTCTCAGTATAGACGGTTTAGAAGGAAAGGATTTTCAGCTCAGTTCTGTTTAGTTAATGAAGTCCATCCTGACTACTGTTAAGAACATATGATGCTTAGCAGCTGAGTAAACAGATTTTGATCTTTCTGTACTGTAACAATGTTTTCTAAAATGTTTAAAAATTCTCATAAGAGTGTATTTGAAGGAAGAGAATAAAATATTTAAGTTTGCTATCGTAAAATGTTTAGTCAGTGTATCTTCCTGTTTTTTGACTACATTGCCGTCAGCTCTGAGATTTCCGGTAAGATGGTTAGTTGGGGTTTCATTGACTATTTTTATGGGTTTTAAAATACTTTCTTCTTCCTTTTTTTCTTTTCTTTTCTTTTCTTTTTTTTTTTTTTTTTTTTTTTTTTTTGAGTAGTGGTGGTGTCTTTTTTAAACAGAGTATGTATCTATATGCAGGATCTGTATTTTTCCCTAATGGCATAGTAATAATAGAAAAAAGTATCCAAAGCTCTTTGGAAAACATAGCAACAAAATTACAAATATAAAATAAGGAAACTTTCCTTATTTCAGCAGTAGTGCATTCCAAATCCGTCGTAGGCACGTACGGATCCAGCAGTTGTTTTCGTATGTTCATTTTAATATATCCACTGAGGCCTTCTGTTTAGCTAATGAACCAGTATGATTGAGCAAGGAGAACTTTGACTGAGGATAAGGTGGTGGAAAATCTCCAAGACAAGACTTGGAGACTTCACTGAATTACGAATATGCTCAATATGCATATGTTCTCTGATATTGTAACTGAAACTAAGTATGCCAAGTAGATTGGCATTTGTTTCAGTATAAATGCTGCTTCCCTTTACCCTGGCAGTATGAGAACAAGTCTGTCCTTTTCTTAACGGATTTGTTTGAAAACTCTTTATGGTCTAGATGGTAATTTTTTTAGTTTCTTGAACGTGGACCATTTGCAGCCCTCAGTTGAGGCAGTGCTTATCATTTTTCTGTCATCTGATTTTGTGGAAGTGGTAAAATCTGGAGAAGTTTGACAAACTTTAGGGAATCCTATTCATGAAATACATGTATTTAAGAAATACTGTGGCATAAAATATGCAAATATATTTATTTAGCTTGTAAATGTTATTGCAATGTATAACATTTTGTTGACAAGCAGTTGAGATGGGGCTCCGTTGTGAGAAGATTAGAATGCACTTCAAGTTTGCTGACTAATGCAGTATGGCATGCTTTCACATGTGAAAATGCCACTTAGATTAGGCAAGTGTTCAGAATAAACTGGAATAATATTTACAACAAATTTCAGTGTAAAAAAGGATTCTTTCTTTTATGGAAAATTTTAATGAGGTTTAACAACAAAACTCTAAGAACTGTTCTGGCCTGTTCACTAAGTGTATTATTTTCTTGTGAGGTAAGTGACAGAAATTCTGGGATGAGGTCATATTGATTGTGTTGAAGTTTTAACTTAGTCTTAAATTGTATATAATTTCACATTCTATATCCACTGCAGTAGAGTAACATTGTTTCTGAATATATAAAATTGCAGATAATACAGAAGTCATACTTTGTGTCGTGGAAAGCAACATGGTGTAAAAACTCAGTATTGTAATTACTTTTTCTAGATCTAAATACTGCAACATCAAATGTATTATATTCCTACTTTTATCTCCTTTCCAGGTATATAGTTGCCATTACGTGATGATCACCTACGGTATTACAAATCTTTGTTTTATTTGTGCAGTTTATATATTAAATTTGTGGGTAAGATTTTAGTGTTGTTATTTTATTTTATTTATCATAGACGATCACATCTTCTGGTTTTAACTCCTGTTTTAACTGTGAACACTACAATATATTTCTACTACTGTACATGTAGTAGAGCTTTGTTGAAAGTCTAGGTTTCTTTGGGAAGCTTTCTGTTTACAACACAAGGTTACAATCAAGGTTGCAATGCAAGACCCGGGAAACCTCACTGCACAAGAAAAAGGTGCAAACACAGAAAGTGTCAGGTCATGTAATGTGTATGAGTTCTGAAAGCCAGTCCATTGAAAGAAAAAAGGGTAAGATAATCCTTTGAGAGAAATGGTTAGTCTTCAGTAGGTGGAGATTAGCCTAGCACTCTTGTCATCCAAACACTGAAAACAAAATTTAAATTTTTATGGTAAGTTAGCTTATTTCAGTGTGAATATCGTCTAGAAACTGGAGTTTATTTATCCTTATAAGAGAAAGAATTGAGGAGTTACGTGTTAACCTTGCTGACATAGTTCCTACAGTTCAGGCATACTGTAACTCCTCTTGTGGAATAATGAGTTTAATGAGTTTAAGATTTGGGATTCCAGTAGGTCTACTGGTCTTTTAGTGTGGGCTCCCATGTGTATTTTTGTATGTTAGCCAAACTTTGTCTTGAAACTCTTGAAGGTCATGCTTACCACTGTACCCTTCTTTCCCGGCTTGTATGCTGTCTCTGCAAGGCATTACACTGTCCTGTGCATCCATAGTGTTAGTTTCTTGCTCAGATATTGCCCAAGTGGTTTTTAAGACAGGCTGGCAGTCACAACAGTCATTGTAAGAGCTCACTGAGCGAGGGCATTTGAGAAGGGAAACTGATGTAACTGGCTAAGAGATACTGAGTGTTTTACTTAAGGAAAGAAAATTTGTTTTGTTTACTTGGTGCAGTAATAAGCTTTCAGGGGATGAAATGCAGCCTCAATGACCATTTGTTTCAATGCTGGATGCAGTGATCCATTCAATGTCTTTCATCATGCTGGATTCTTGACAGAACAAGCTTTTAGTGTGTTCCAGGGTTTTCCTAGTTTACAGTGACTACATGGGATTTTTCAGGTACTTCAGAGGTTTTCTGCTGATGGAATAACAAACCTCAGGAAAATACAAATTTGTGTTTACTTTAAGGAATGCTGGATATAGACAGAATTTATTGAGCAGCTTTTGAACCCAAATCAATACTGTAGTGCTGTTGACTTCAGCAGAGCTATCTCCAAAAGGAGCTAACTGAATGCCTGATATTATGTTTCTGTTTTAAACTTTTGGAGAATAATTAAACATTGGTTCTGATATTATTTTTCTGAGTCCTTCTCCACTTGCCATGTACAGATATAAAATATTTACAGAATACAGACAGATTTGGACAAATTTGTATCCTAATTTTTAAACATATTTATCTTTCATTAATGACATCTTTTGTGACTTTATATGGTAATTTAAATGAAATAGTTTGTTTCCTCCACCTAAGTTACCCAATGATTGGCCTTATTATGTTCATCTTAATTATCAGCCTAGTGAAGTTCATCAAGATGTTCTGATTGATTCTTCTGCATTGATTACTTAGGATCACATACTTGGAGGAAATGCTATGATGTGTAATGGTAGTTACAAAAGTTCATAATTTGTTTCAGATACCGTAGAGAATGAGTAAAGCAAGACCTGTAGTAATTGCAATGCAGAATGAAATTTTCCTAGAATATGACAACAGAACAAACTCATTTGTATTATTATTGTGGAGTTGCTAGGTATTGCTTTGCTTTAACTTAACTGCTTCTTACTCAAAACTCTGCTAGAATTTAATATACCCTTAAAAGCTTCACTTGTCCTCTAATTCGTTGTGGTAACTCGGTTGGAAGAAAAAACATTAGAGACTGAGAAACACCTTACGCAAGCCAGTTCTGAGTTCTTTGGCTGAAGAAAACAAACGGAAAGAGTTCAGTGCAAGTCTTTATTTTTCATCACTTGTGAATATATTGGATGTGATGTTGCTCATGATTTTACACCTGTAAAACAGCATTAAGAATGAAACAGATTTCAAATTCTTCTTTGAACTTATGTTAATAATTTCCTATTCTTTCCCCTTGTAATCTTAAAATCTTAATTTGTCATTAACTTGAGGAACAGGAACATATTAAGTACTATGGGAAAGCCAGGATTTTCTCACTGATTTATCTGTAAGTTTGACAGTGACCTTTCAAAAGTAGAGGATACTATTTGACGAAGTAAGGAAATAAAGTAGAAGTTCCTATCTTTAAAAACAAGGAGCAAGGGGTATTTATTTTTTGTTGGCCTATGGGAAGCATATATGTAGCTTAATTATGCACTACACAAATCATTAATGTTATTTGTGCAAAAAAGAGGACTCAAACTTTTACAGCAGCATTCATAACATTTAGGGAGCTAACCAGCAACAGGAATTCAGTCACATCTGTTTGTATTTTGAGAACAAAGAGATCTTTCCTTTTATTTAAGTAAAAAAAAATAATAATAAAAAAAAATTCTTCCTCTAAGGGAAGAATAGTATTGAGTAAGTTTTCAAAGCCTTACAGAGGGTCAGGGTGTGTGTGTGTGTGTTCTTTGGTGTTCTGCTTTAATGAAAGTTCCTTAGTTAGAATTTCCCTTTGATTTCATAATGTGCACAAGACTTTTATCCTATTGTAAGAAATGTGTTTGTATAGTGTCTTTAATTAATAAATTAATAATTAAATTAATAATTTAATTAATTAATGTTTATTCACCACTTCTGAAAGGAAGCATATTTTCTTAAGAGCCCATGTTTAGATTTATCAGGCTGTATTTAGGCACGATATAAACAAAACAATTGCAACCCCTAAAACAAAATAGCAGAACTGTATCGCACATATTTGTTTTCCTTTATTAACTATTTTACATAATGTTTCTAAAGAATTCAATTGAATTTGCTTGACAAGCCTGATGTTAATTATTCTAGGTACGATTACCATTGGGATAACCTGTCATAGCAGCTTAAAAAAATACTTCCGGAGAGCAATTGTTTTCTTACCAAATGCATGTAATTTGCTTAAATTGTAAGCAGTTTCCTGTAAAATTCAGAGGAGTGGACACACTGATTCATAGGGACTTAATTCTTTTTGTTAAAAGAAATGTATTGATATGAGTATAAGTGTTATTGTGCTCAAAATTAAGACTGGGAATTTGTAGAATGACTAGAGAATTGATGAAGAAACAAAACAAACAATCTAACTATGGGACTTTGGGGAAAAAAACCCTGCATGGCTGATAAATTGAAGATACATTTACTAATTTGGACAGAGAAGAACTGAATTTTGTATGTAATTTGATGGAAGCTACTGTGTTTTAAACAACTGGGACTGTGGGAGGAATGCAGATTTAAAGATTATAGCCAGATGCTCTGTCAAATAGTTGGAAGATTACATATATATATATATACATATAAATATAATTTTTATATATATGAAATATATATATTAAATGTTAAACCTTGATGCAGATTAATGCTGTTATATGTAGTAAGTTTTCAAGAAACTGTCTAAGATTTGGGCCTGGGGAAAGGCAGAATTGGGAAATAGAGATATCCGTTGCTGTAGGCTTAGGATTGATTGATCAGCTCACATAGGAAACAGGTAAAGAAGAAATGAGGACTGATGAAATGCCATGGAGAGCAGAGAGGGAAGAAATAAGCTCTTGATGACTACTGTGAAAGAGCACAGAAAAGAAAGCAAAGGAGGTACCTGCAAAATCTGATCAATAATTAAAAAACAACAAAAAGATTTAGGAGTTTTACAATAGGTGAATCTCTCTATCTTGCCTGTTAAGTGATTATTAAAATACAGGTTAGATATAAGCAAGCGGATGACATTTCAGCCAGCAGAGAATTCAAAAATGGCCATACTAGTTCAGATCAGTGGTCCCACAGGAGGGGTATTCTCGGCAGCTGAGTATCCCTCCTGTGGCGATAACAAAATACACAGATGCATTTGACCCAGCCTTAGAGCAGAGGACAAGCTCCTCAACTTTCTCTGTTTCTCTGTACCTCTGTTGTGGTGCCAGAAGTGGGAGTCACCTGGGAGAGAATGATTTGGAAGGAATCAAAGGAAGCCCTGGATGGACACATAAAGAGAACTGTGGTAGGCAGATGTGTTTTAAAAGAGAAGAAAATTTATTCAGTGTTAGTTGATCCATGTAACAATATATTTGAGCTGTGATATTTATATTTGAATAGTACTTTAAATGCTGTATTACTTTTTTAAAAACACTTTAAAAACAAAAGGATTCTTAGAGCCTTCTACTTTGTTGTCCTTAGTTTCCTTGGTAAGTGATCATTGTTAATTATTTACATGTTAATTCCTGTTACTTAAACAAGCCTTAGTATTTTTACCTTTGTGTTGCAGAATAACAAAATATAAGGCAATGGGAATGTGAGCAGAAGCATAACACTTGCGTTATTTTTTGTTAGGAAAGAGCTTTTACCTGTTTGATGCATTACAGTAGACTTTGAGGGTGTATTTTAAAATAAGACTACAAAATGCGATCCTCAGTAAATAAATCTTGTTTTCTTAATGCAGAAATTTTTTAAAAACTTAACATTTACTTTGAGAACAGCAGGATTTTATTAGTGTCACTTCATCCAACATCAAAGTGCTGTTGTTTCTTTCAGGTAGAAAATATATGCCTTTAATCAGTATGTTAGATAATAGTTTAGAATAATAATTAATATGCTTTATCCATTGTAAATTAAAGGAGAATTCTGATGGTATATATTGCTGGCTCTACATTGCAATTAGAATTTATCTGGGATATCAAGGTGCAAATCCTCACCCTTATGCAAAGGACAGTCTTTTTTATAGTCTAACTGAATAAGTAGTACATCCTAGAGTATCAGTAGTATAATACATATTGTTGTGTACTTGATTTTGTTTTTTATTTGACTTAAGATATGGCACAGAAAATCTTCCTCTAGTGCATTATTGGTCATCTCATTGGAACCTTAAACTATGTGGTTTATCTCAGTACTGTGTTATAGTTATGCTTCAGGCTGAATCAGAAGGTGAGAGGAAGCTGATATGATTTTCTTATTTTGTAGAACTTGGTTAGTTAAGTTTGAATTCCTGCAGAACTGCATTACAAAGTTGTTATCTGCAGTTATCAGGAAGCTTAACCTTAAAAGTTTTATTTTCTACTGCCTTTAATATTAGACTGTTAAAGTTATACAGTATTTGAAAACCACATGATTTCACATTATGGCTAGGCTACCATGAAAGCAATATTGTGTATTTATTGTCACCTGGAAAGGGCAGAGGGTGAGGTCAGATTGTGCTGGATCTGATGATTATGGAGATGTTTACACTTTGTGGACTTAAAAGGTCTCCTCAGAGCCTTCTTTTGTTCTGCCTGGAGAAGAGAAGGCTCTGAGGAGACTTTATAGCAGCCTTCTAGTACCTAAAGACAGCCTGCAAGAAATCTGGAGAGGGACTTTTTACAAGGGCATGTAGGGATAGGACAAGAGAGAATGTCTGTAAACAGAAAAAGGGTAGATTTAAATTAGATGTTAGGAAAAAATTCTTTACTATGAGGTGTGACAGTGGTAGAGGTTACCCAGAGAAGTTATGGATGTCCCATTCCTGGCAGTGTTCAGTGTTGGATGATCTTTAAGGTCACTTCCAACTCAAACCATTCTATGGTTATGTGACTTTAAAAAATGGCCATCAGATTTTTTGAAATAGGCTTTAATGTCATCCAGTGCATGATCTCTACATTTAAAATAATTCAAAATAACATTTCCAGTCCATCAGTATATTTAATTATAGTCACAACAGATGGTTTTCCACAACAGATAAACTCCATAAACTGGTGACATTTTAGGTTTTTTTGCTGATGAAAAATTAGGTTGCTTCAGTAAAGGGCTGTGATTGTTCTGATAGAAATTATGCAATCTCGCTACTGTAGGTCAATTGTTTTGACTTCAAATTAATTTGACTAAGGATTATAACAACACAGCAATGACTATATTGCTCTGTATCAAGATTTTAAAGATGAGTTAGTGGGGTAGTTGCGGAGACTCAGGAAGATAATACAACTGGCAGATGTGTTGTGCAAGGCAGCAATATACGTGATTCACTGTTAGAATGCATATACTGTAGAGGGCTCTGATTTATGCGTGGCGAGGGGTACTGCTAAGTTTTATCCATGAAACTAAAACTGCAGCTATTCTTTGCTAATGTCTGCACTTTCATATGCCCCATAAGAATATCTGTACTGGGTTAAATCAGAGGTCTGTAGCTCAGAATTCCTTCTGTGGTAGTAATTAAAAGCAGATACACTAAGGAAACATGTAAACTTGAGTGAAGTAAAGAGCAATACATGTATGAATGACTCTCCCGGCTCCAGTAGTTTACATCTTGAGGACATTGGAAGGTTATAGTGTATATTTCTTTAAGTAAACCTCAAATTGATTTCTTCATTAGGCTAACTTTAGTTTGAACCTGTGTAAACTTCTTGCAGCAACATCTTGCAGAAGGGGGTTCTGCAGCTTAATGGTGTTATATGAACAATTCCCTGCATTAACTACTTGGAAATTCCTTAGCTTCAGTACCTGCTCCTTAGGTCATTTATTGGAAGAAGCAGTAAGCTGGTGCTTCCTTCCCAATCTCCCCATGCCTGACATGATTTTATGGACATCTATTAAAGTAGTGCCTCTTACTAATACTGAAAAATAACAAGAAATAAAACAGTCAAAAATTTGTTCTGCTGCAGAGTATGCTCATAAATTTTATCTATAATCTTTTAGGCCATGTGGCACTGCTGTTGGCAAGTAATGCTTAGGAACTTTTGTGGACATCTGTCTCTGCAGTACTAGCCTGTTTCAGTACTAGCCTCACACAATTGCATGTAATTTTGGGGGTTGGGACTATCATAGCAAGACTGTAAAAGATCTGCTGCTGTAAAAGAAGCAGCGAGGACTGCTTTGCAAATTTGTGCTTTCCATGTGCTGGAATAGGACACACAACAGTCGCTGTCGATGATGTGACAAGGAAACCTTTATACAAAATTCACATGGTTTCTACCCCAGAATGTAACAATACAAAAGAGAAATAGTGTTCTTAGTGGTGTTTACAGAATGCACTTTTCTATTTTTTTGAGATACCTAATTGTCATGTTTTCCCATGATCATCTGTGGCAAAAGCACTCTATATAACAAGTACTGGAGGGCTGCACTGCTGAAATTATATTGTAACTTATAAATGGGTCAAAATTAACCACAGTAGTATACTTAAGTCATCATTTGTTGTTTTCTGTGATTAAATTTGTCTCATAACTATAATTGGTTCTGCATCATCTGTTAAGAAAACAGTAGAGTTATTAAAAAACAATAAAAAGCCTTGGCACTTTGTCCAATAGTCTAATGCATTTAATTATTTAGGTTTTAAACTATCTTAGTAGGAATTCCCATTCTTTGTTTTCTTTTCTTTCTTTCTTTTTCTTTTTTTTTTAAAGTAATCTTCAGTGCTCAGTTATTTAGACAACATACCTAATAAAAATTTAAAGCATTCCTTTGGAAAATAAGCAAATCCCCAGGCTTTGTAGCGGGGTGGAGGATGCCCTATACAGTAACGTAACCTATATACTGTTTTTATTATCAGTTATTGAACATTTAATTTTTCCTCTTTTGTTGTAATAAACCTTTGCAGATATGGGTGGGTCTATGTTCTAAGTGGAACTGATCAGTCTGCTGTGTATAGAATCATAGAATCCTAGAATAGTTAGGGCTGGAAAGGACCTTAAGATCATCAAGTTCCAACCTGCCTGCCATAAGCAAGGACACCTCACACTAAACCATGTCATACAAGGCTCTGTCCAACCCAGCCTTGAACACTGCCAGGGATGGAGTAACTCCTTGGGCATCCCATTCCAGTGCCTCACCACCCTTACAATAAAGAACTTGCTCCTTATATCTAATCTAAACTTCCCTTAAGTTTTAACCCATTATCCATTGTCCTATCGCTACACTCCCTAAATATATACATCATATATAACATCACCAGATACTCTAACACTGTTTAGTAATTACAGTAGTCTCTGTATTTCCCATGTTTTGCATTGTCAAAACACCTACCCCACATGTGCATTTAATTTAGTTGGGATGAGATATCCATTGCAGTGGCAAAAGTGTCTCTGTTGACTGCAGAACCAGCATCAGTGATTGGTTTGGATCAGACATCCAATTTATTTTTTACGCAGATAAAGTTAGTTTAGAGGATTGTACTCAGTGTTCCCAAGTAATTTCTGAAGAGTTATTTCTAATTTTATAAAAGTTGTAAGCTACTCTTATCTCTGTAGGCTGTGTGATCTTTGATATTGTTAAAATTATATAGTACCTATACATTTATTGTACTTGTGTGTGTGTGTGTGTGTGTATATGTAAACAACTAAATGTTGGAACTGACAAAAATGCATGTGTGAACAGTAAGTTTATGGTTCTGTATGGAAAGCGTGCCTTTTGCTGCAATGTTTGGCGCACCTCCATGAAAATTTACTGTGAATAAAGCTCAGGTCACTTCAGTAGAGATTTTTCTGAGAACAAATTCAAACCCTAAAGTTAATTATTTTTTCCTTTTTAAAATGTGAACGTTGAACAACCAATACATATGTCCTCACACAGGAAAACTGTGATCAGCAGATTCAGCAGTTTTTAAGTTGTTGTCAGTGATGGAAGAGCAAAGATAGAAATTCATTGTAAGCCTGACTGAGCAGCTTGGACAGTAAAATGTCATATTAGTTTTGAGGGTGCCCTCAGTATTGATGTGTTTTGTACGCTGGCCTAGGCAGTCTAAAGTTCAGGAATTTCCTGCAAAAGCTAAACCTCTCTTTTCTTTTAAGCTAAGTGCCTTACTTCATGTAGGTTGATTCAGTAGATTTGCTCTATATTTTTATGCTACAGCTGAAGGTTGCAAGGACTATGAAAAATATTATGACATTAAATTTTAGGTAAAAAGCTTCAATGGATTTAATAAAAAAAGGTCTGCTTAAATTTTTTTTTACATATTTGGGGTCTATGAAATAATTTTCTTGCTAAAATGGAAACAGTAGTGTAAAACTGTAGTAGTTGTTCACATTATACCTTGGATATTTGATGCTTGGCAGATTAAAGCAGTTTCTGGTATATGAATGTGGTGAACCTCTGCCTTCCAGAAATGTTTGTTTTAATTGGCTGATTCATCCACATATGGATGCAAAATTAACTGCTTCAAGCCCAGGTTCCTTCTTACCTGACGTAGTGGTTACATACCCTATATTGAAAATTGGAATTTTAAATGATCCCTGGAGGGACTAAAATACATATGAATGCAACTACAAGACTTAATTAAAATCTGCCTTCAACCACTCATAAACACTGTTAGATTAGATTTAGACAGATGGGAAAAAATATTATTATCATTATGAGGAAAAGACACTATCATGAAAATGAACATTCTCCCTTGTCTCATCTCCATTTGTAAACACCATGCTAATAGAAATCCCCAAGCTAAACTTCTCCTTAATAAATCACTTGTCAGTAAAATTTTATGGGTTTGCAATAGCACAAGAAAAGATGCATTACTGAGAAAAATTAAAAGTTCACAAAACTAGGATTAGTTATTAAGGCCTAGATTTTTCATCTGACTGTAACTCTCTTCAGTGTTGCCAGCTCAAGGCAGATCTGGATGCTATTTTGCTTAGGAATCTTTTTCAGATTGTGACTCCATACTAGAATGGAGGGCTTTCATGGTTCCCCTACATTTTAGGCACAAAGTGAAATAAAGTGTAATCCTGAAAATCTCTTTACAGTCTCTGACAGCAAACAGGTTTACAGACCCTTTAACTGTAGTATTCCAGTATTCCACAAATACTGGAAAATCAAAAGGGTGTGGGGAACCTCCCTTTTTGCCACAGTAATTTATGGCCATATTGATATGAGGGTTGTAAGCAACAAGACACTGTCCTGTTACTATGAATTACAGCAAGGGGATTAAGTTTGCAAAGAGTTGCAAAACTATTAGAGGAATGCACACACAACATACATGTACACACATTTCTGCATACTTGCAAAAATGAGTTTTAAGTTGCTTTATCTTTTCCATAGAGCTTTAGATGTATTCAGTACTTCACTGAATTCAGTATCCTAACAAAGAAACCTGTATGTTGCTGGAGGAGGTGGTGGTTGCTTGCTCTCCTTTAGTCATTAGTTATAGTCAAGGTGCCTTTCAGGGAAATGGGATGACAGATAGGTAACGTTCCCACTGTCAGATCCACTGTCACAGGATGCACTCGCATGGGGACGGCAGGAGACAGAGTGCATGGGAGTACAGGTGGAGCTTTTCCAGCACTGTAGTAAGATGAATGCACCTATTGTCACCGCTCCCTTGCTTTTCCATGGCCATTAGTATGACAGTGCTGTAATTGATTACCTGACATAAGACCTGTTTTGAAATTTTTATCTTACTTGAAGCTGTCCTTTGAGCTTTTCAACAGTGTGTGGTTATAAACTGCGTAGATACATTGGTCTTTGTAGTTCAAGCTGTGCTGTTCTTGTAGTGCCTGAAAATTTTATGTACTTGAAACAAAAGAGGTAATATTTAGGTTTGATAGCTATGTTAATGGCTGTGCATG
The DNA here is from genome assembly GCF_037157495.1 of Lathamus discolor. NCBI lineage: Eukaryota > Metazoa > Chordata > Aves > Psittaciformes > Psittacidae > Lathamus > Lathamus discolor. Next base: position 113,899,204 of record NC_088884.1, read on the forward strand.
GCAGTGGCCTGTTATGTAATAATAGCAAAGGTCAGGAAGATATTTATCAGGGTAAGGAGAATTGTCAATATAATTTAATTCATCAGTTTACTGTAGCAACATACTTTGCATGCTAAAGCCCTTTATTTTACTTAAATGTTTCCCTCTGGGCATGCTATTCAAAATGAAATAGAAAGAGTTCACTAGTTCTGCTTGAGATGATACTACGTATCATAGATCATCACTCTGCATTACACAAATTAAGTGCATCGGACTTGGGAGCAATCCATAACAGAATGGCCAGATTATGAAAAACTCGTTTTGGTTCCATTCCAATAACTGCCTGAAAAATATTGAATCCTTCAGAAACTATTGGGAAATATTTTTTAATTTAATTATGCTTTTAGGCTTTACCTTATAATGACTCATCATCTCATCAATAGAACACATATGGGAGTACGTTAAAAGAAATGTTGTAAAGTGCTTCAGTAGAGTCCACAGAATATTGCCATATTTCCAATACAAACTCTCTTCTTCACTCAGTAAGTTATTTTCCTACCTTGGCAGGGGTTACTGGTAGTTGCAAGTATTTATGAAAAGATATTTGGCTTTTGATTTGAGATTTATTTCATTTATTGCTCTTTTATTTTATTTATTAAGACAAGCTAGAAAAGAAATGCTTCCTTAGCTCAGTAGCTTATTGCTAGCCACATGTTTTATGGGGCAAGGTGACCATTTAACCCATGTTGAGACTTGTTTACAAGCTTGCACTCATCAAATCAGTTTCTAAATGTATAAATATATTTATATATTCTTATTCCTGGGATATGTTCTAGCAAATTTAAGGATGGCATAGTGTAGATTTAGCTTTAAGATTTTTAGGTTCTAGTTTAAACCAGATGAACAAAAGAAAATCCTACGTCAAAGTAGAAGACAGCTTTTTAAATAGGTGTGGACAGAAGGATCTGTGGACTATCATCTTTTGAATCTGTACTTATGATTTTATGAAAGTGATCACATGCTAAAATTACTCAGGGTAGTTTAATTATTTTTATTTCCTCAAATAATATGGAAAGAAAAATATGTTTAACAAATAGAAAAACTGCTATCATAAACACCTGCAATAATTGATGAAACTGAATGATGTAATGTTTAGATGAAATTTTACCACAAAGTTACTAACGTTATGATGATTTCCTATGTTCAGAAATAACTACAATCAGTCAAAGAGATGCTATATTAGGTTTTTTATGTTGTATTTACTCCCAAGCATAATAGTTGATGAAATTTTCAGAGGAAGACAAAGTTCATAATTGTGTGCTTAACAAAATTCCTAATATTGCTAATGATACTTTATTTTATTCCAAAGAGCTACATGAACCCTGGTCGTGGATAACTTTGATTTATGATAACTGTCATATTTATAATGCTTGTTAGTCATTCAGAATTGTTTGTTTGGGCAAACTGTTAATGTCAAACTAGTATAATTTTATTGATGTAATTATTTCTTTCATTACAGCAGTGCCTGCAAGCATTTCTATAGTTGGAGTTATATTAGCATTCTGTTCTAAACCCCATATTTCAAGGATTTATAAATTAGCACTAAAAACTTGCTCCAAGCTAAGTCTTGATATATAAAGCGTGAAGCATGTATATAGCTTTGGAAAAGTTTCAGAAGACTTAGTATGGGGGGGTTTCTTGTTTGTTTGGTTTTTTTTCCTCCTTCAAGATATTGTTATTTCTGAGAGGTGGGCAGAAAGCCTAGAAGAAAGGTATCAAGAAAAGTATGCTTGCACATACAGAGTTGAGAAAAAGGTTTTCAGCTTTGAAAGGAGGGAATATTATCTTAATTTAAACCTTAACTCAGCCCTTTGTAATACTTGTTTTCACTTATGTGCTAAGGCAGATAATGCTAACTGATGTGTTTTACTTTTGATGGTCGTCATACGAAAAGGATCATGACAGGCTCAGGGCTGTGGAATTCAAGTTTTATTCATGGGCTGCCATCTGAAAAACTGGGTCTGAAGGCATGAAGGTGTCTTGTCGTTCAAAAGGTTCACTGTCCGGGTAGAGGTGTTATTGGCAACTGTGAGAAGAAATGTGTATAAAGAAAGAGCAGTCGGCAGATATAATACGTGTTCTTGAATTTTGTATAATAAAGAAGAAGGACAATACCGAATTATCTCAAGTGTTGAACTTATTTTAGTTAAATCCTGTAACTGAAGAACATTACATACCTTGAGGGACATTTGTTGAGGAAGCACAGTGAATGAATTTACACATATCATTTATAAAGGTAGTTTTGTGAAATCATAGGTGTAATTTCTGAAATCAGATTCAGACTTGATAGTATATTTTGCATGAATTAGACATTTGCAAATGCTGTACATTTTAGTACGAAGAAGTCAGTAAATTGGGGATTACTTTGCAAAACTGAGAACTCTGCATTATTTCCATATGCAATATACTTTTTTTTGTGGATGCGGCACCCGTGGTAAACATCCTTCTTGGTCTCTCATTTTACTATAACTACCTATTCATTTGTTCCATTTTGAAAAGTGATTGACAGCAGCACTGTAAGGGCCTATATTAGTCTGTTGCCCCGTGATTTCCATGGTGAATGTGCTAAACTTAGAATAAGAGCAGGTTGCCCTACATCTCCAATGGAAAGTTGTCAGTGATGGAAGTTCTGCAGGCCAGATTTCACCCCTGCTTGTATCTCCTCCTTTTCTGTGAGTGCAGCATGTTATTGTCACTGACAGTCTGACATTTTGTTCTTGTCACCCAAAAAGCCAGGTAACATGGTGATGTGCATCAATTATGATGGGAAATATGGTCAGTAAGGTCCAGTGTCACTCCTGATTTTGCTTCCAGTAAGATCCAACCCTTCCAGTACATCTTTGGAAGCTCATACATTTTGCTGTGAGCAGTTTCTTGATGTTTGCAGGATTACGTCACAGTTCCCATGATTGCCTTGTATTATTCCTTTGTCTCCTTCAGCTGTGGTATGGTGTCTAAGTGTATTAGAAAGTGAGGTTTTGGCTACTCTGGGGAAACTGGGTAGCAATTCTTATTTTGACACTGAGAATGGTAGACAGGGCAACTGTGGATTTTTGCTTAAAAAGGACAGTTTGTGTGGGTGATTCCGAAAAACTGTGCCCTGTACCGTTTTCCTCTGCACAACTGTGCCTGACTATTAGCTAATGTATCCTAAGGTTACGAAGAACCTGGTCTTCTGTCATAGGTTTCTGGACAGAAAGAGCTGTAGCAGTCTGTTTTAAGGCCTGCTTAGCATCAAGACCATAGTGGGTATGTGGCTGGAAAAAGAACTGTCCTAAAACTGTTACCCACTCTCAGACACTTACTTCTGCACTGTTCTGTCAAGAGCTGAGGGTGGACCAGAAGCACTGGTATACCTGCTGTAACTTCAGACAATAGCTCTAATATGCGTAGTGGATTGGATAAATGGTGGCTTTGATTCCCTGATAAAAAGGCAATAGCAACTCCTGAGAAAAAAGATATGCATCATGTTGAGAAAGTTTCTTTTCTGTCTTTTTATTGTCTATTTTGCCTGCTGTTTGGAATGTGTAAAATGATTCTGACAAGCTTGATACGTGCCAAAACACAGCATGCCCACTGGTGGGAAGATTATCATCACCAAGATATAATAAAAAGCTTCTAGAAAAGTGCCTCTAATGATGGACTCCTTTTCTGGCACTGACAGGGATTTCTATTTATATTAACAACACCCGCTAGCACCACTGTAGCTAAAGGCCTGTTACCATTTTCATTAGAAATTCATTTCAGGACTTTATAACTCAGCTGGAAAACTTGCTTTGAACTCAAGAGCTGCAAAAACTTTTACAGAGACTGGTTTTTATTTTCTTGCATTTTTTGCATTAAGCAAAAGTAAATCTTATTTAGTCAATTATAAATAAATGAGGAAAACCAAGCCATGTTAGCTTCTAAGAATTCTACTTAAGAAAACACATAGTAAGTGTTTGATATCATCAGCTGAAAACTAGTACTGTGTATAAGTACTTGTTGAATCAGGGCTGATAGCTACGATGTTTAACCCCATGGAATTATATTCCTTATGAGTAGTAAAGTTATGCTTAAGGCACAGTTGTGTGGTGTTCGTCTGATTTCCACCTTAAAGCACGTGCATGAGTTTAGCAGTTGTAATTACGATTTCGAATAGTATTATCACTGTTTCTAAGTAATGATCACATTTTATATCTGCTTTATTCTGGCAGTCAAACATTTTATCTCAAGTGACTCAATGATTTTTTTTTTCCTTATATGCTTTGGGATGTAGAAAGTAAACTCAGATTAAATGATAAATGCAAAACTAATTGTGTAATTGAATGGTTCAGTGAAAAATTAATATGGATTTTATATAAGAATAAAATCAGAAAAAATATATTCCCATGAAAGGCCTATCTATGCATAAATAGAACACTGTTACCCTATAAAAAATAACATATGCAAGATGGTGATATTTCAGATTATGTATAATTTATTTGTGAACAGGTATTTATAGCTTCTGATTAATATTTTAAAGTAATTTGCAGGCATTTTTATTGTATTTCCCACCAAAACTGCTTCTTAATGTGTAGAACAGAATTGGTTGACAATATTGCAAAAATCTGTGGCATGCTTAGAGTATTTATATGATGCCTAGAGTAAAACCAGCCATATCAAAGTCCAGCTAGAATGGGCTAAGACCAAATATATAGATTGTTGGTGCTGATGACACTGATAAAGACAATTTACATGGTAGTATTTAAAAGCTGTAGGTTTTTTATATACACAACCACATCAGAGATGTAATCAGGAAAATATTGACCAGAAGGCTGCAACAGCAGGCTCAGTGTGTAAGTCAGGGGTGTGCCCTGGCAGCCAAGATGGCAAACTGCATCCTGGGGTGCATCAAACACAGTGTACCAGCTGGTCAAAAGAGGTGTTTATCTCACTGTATTCTGCATTGGTGCAGCCTCATCTTAAGTAGTGTGTGCAGTTCTGGGTCCCGCAATTTAAGAAGGATGTGAAGGTTTTTGAATGTACCCAGGTGGAGGGCAACAAAGCTGGTGAAAGGGCTGGAAGCAGGATCCTATGAGGAATGGCCAAGAACTGTGGGCTTATCTCATTTGGAGAATAAGAGGCTAAGGGACAACCTCATTGCTTCCTACAGCTTCCTGAGGAGGACAAGCAGAGAAGGAGGTATTGATCTCTTCTCCCTGGTATCCAGTGGCAGGTTGCATGAGAACAGTTCAAAGCTGCACCGGGGGAGGTTTAGACTAGGTATTAGGAAGCATTTCTTTAATGAGAGGATGGTCAAACGCTGGAACAGGCTTCCTAGAGGTGACCAATGTACCATGCCTGTCAGTGTTTAAGAGGCATTTGGGCAATACCCTTAATAAAGTGCTTTAACTTGTTCAGCTCTGATTTGATCAGGCAGTCGCACTAGAGGATTGTTGTTGGTCCCTTCTAACTGAAATAGTCTATTCTGTTTCTCTGTATTTCACCAGGCAACAATACATTATGTATTATATTCATGTCCATAGAAGAATTTCTTTTGACTTCAGACAAAACTGAGTCTGGTATTTCAGACAGGTGCAAGCATGTGGCATTCTCACTCACCATGTCAAAGAGGAAGTTCAAACTCTATGAATCCTGATGTGTGACCCTCTTACACAGTTTCTGGGCCAGTAAGAGACTGCTCTTGAACAATGAGCTTTTGCATTTGCAGAGTGATAGATTTGAAATAAAATCAATATTGGTCATTAAAAGAGACTAAAGCCCGCAGCTACTTTTCAAGATAGTGTTTGCTGATGCATTACCAAAGCTATGGAATAGATGAAAAAGGCAGTTACATAAAGAGGATTTTAGTAAATACTTTTCCACACACACTTACTGCATTAAGTGAGATTTATTTTGTCTGTGCTATTGAAATTTGCAATAATGTAGATGGCTCAAAAATCTTATTTTTAAGTAGTGCCTCTCAACAGCTTCTTGAAATGTTACCCATTAAAACCTTTTAATTCATGGAAAAAATATTGCCATCATGTTGCCATTGTGTTGTCACAGCAAAAATAATTTTAAATAATGTGTAGAAACAAAAGAGCTTACAAACAATTTAAGAGAATTTGACTCTTTAATGTGCAGAAATTTTTAAATGTTTAAACAAAGGTGGTTCACAAGTTAGAGTGAGAACAATGTTAAAGTGGATTCACAAGAGATTTTTCTCCAGATTTTTAGCTGTGGTGTACTGAAATGGTGACACATTGGTGGGTCCCACTGTGCCAGAAGCTTTGAAAGCGTGAACACCTTTTAAAATTGTTCTGTACGTACATTGCATTCATGTTGCTTCCATTAGATATTTTTAAGATGTCTGCCACTTCTGACGTCTGTGGAGGTCTTGTGTTTTCTTACATTAGTAAATAATGACTACTGGGTTTAGAAGGTACTGGAGAGTTGATTCTCTTATATGTGCTTGCCGTTGGGTTAAAAATTCCTGTGGGGATCCAGAGCTGTGAGAGTTTGCTAATGAATTCCCTCTGAGAGAAGCAGGCTCCTTTTGAACTGTTACCTTCCCCACCGCCCCAGTCTTCAAGGACAGTTATAATTTTCATGCTTTCTGAAGAATGAGGACACTTAATGTGTTTCAGTAGCACAGCTATCAAGGCATATTCCTGGAAGGCATATTTTAGCTTTAATTAAAGTGAGAGAGATTAATTGTTTTCAGGAGAAACCAATATAATGGTGTGCATTGACCTCTTGTACAACCCAGGCCACAAAGCCTTGCAGTAATTCTCACATCTTGCTCTTAACTTCTGGCCAAGGAAAACATGCTTCTCAATTTGAAGTCTGTGATGATGAACAGTTCATGTACATCTCTAGGTAAACTGTTCTCGTTCATTATCTTCGCTGTTAATTCATTGTCAGTCTAATTTGTTTAACTTATTTCTGGCCTTTAGACCTTACCATGACTTCACCTCTGTGTATCAGAAATCTGGTCCCCACTGAAGTGCTTTCACAGGGTGCTCCTTTTGAATGAAATTGAATTTGCTAAGTTTCCTATTGAGATATATACACCCTATGTTTTGTGTTTTTTTTTCAGTATAAATTGACAAAAACAAACTGAGTCTCTTAAGATAACTTAATTATTTGGATTGTAATGTGAAAAATCTAAAAATCCTAGTGCTTTACATATTTTAAATATAATTTGTTTTCCTGACTGTTGGTTATATTTTCTCTGGAAGTGTTTGTGTGTGAGAAGGAAAGCAAATATAATGACATGTTATCTATCATAATATCTCTCTAAATGTTAGTCCCATCTCTCCTTTGAAACTTAGGGTTTACTTATTTCGTAAATGAAGACTGCACAATGCCTTAAGGGAGAAGGTGAAGGAAAGCATAGAACTGAGCTCTGAGGTTTGTATTCACTTTTCAGATTTCAAATTAAACAAAACAATGAAAACATAAAGAAACCTATTTTGAATGTTTTACAGAAATAATTTGCTTCAAGATATCTATTTTCAGATTGCTTCCTCTCCTTTTGCTCTAATCATACCAAATGTAGAAACTGAGACCTGAAAAAGCTGTTCAATTGCAGTACAGTTATGAAAAATATTTCTGGCAGTCCTACTGGATAGGCACAAATACTGAGACTTAAAGTTGTCCATATGCAGGGGTTAACATCACAGTTCTTCTGATAAGGGCTGCTAAGAACTTTAATCTTCCAAGTGAGTATAATGTTTATGTGTGTTCCTACAACAATAGCTTTTTTCTAAGCCCCTAAAGTCATTCAAAGGATAAGTCCAGCACTAATTCATATTATTGGTTTTGGGGTTTCTTTGTTTGTTTTGTTTTTGTTTTTACGAGTTAGTAACATTTCTTTCTTCAGAGGGAAAGATTTTGATTATTATTTCAAACATTGAATTAATCTACTGCTTAGTGACTTGTAAAATTTGTTATATGATTAGATGAAAGCCCTGGTCAGGCACTGGCTGTAGCGGTTTCCAGTAGTAAGCCTTAAAATTTTATTTGTGTCCCAGGAAAGAGGAATGTGTTTGTCTATGAATTCAGTAAATATAAATTCTATTTGATATCACTGTCTGAAACAGGAATCTTTAAGACCACAGTGGTTAAATATGGCTAAAAAAAGTTAGCTTAATTTTACCAGAACAATCTTTTTTGTTCTTGCTATGACCCGTTCATTTTATGGAAAAAAAAAAATAAATTATTATTTAAAAAAGAAAACAGGATTTTTTTTTTCTTAGATCTTAAGAATGAGATATATTTACAGATACCTCTTCATGCTTAAAATGATTCAAATTTCAAAAGTACACACAGCTGTTTAACTGTAACATCTTTTGCTGGTTTTCACAGCCACGGACATTCTAATGAAATTGCTGTGCATGTGTAAGTTTAATTTGAATTTACATATCAAGACTCTGTTACTAGTGTTTTCTTTCTAATGGAGCAGACAATATTCTGTACATGTGTGACATTTTTATTTATAAGTAGAAAAGCCTCTGTTATTCCTTGTCATGACCTATTTGATTTGTCTTCAAAACACAATTCATGCAAATAACAAGTCTAGCACAATTTCATTTACAAAGACAAATGCTATTTCTTGATACATATGTTTTAATGTAATGCATTTCATTCATGTGTCATCCATATATGCTAGAAGCTACTGAACTGAAGAAGTATGATTTCAACCTCAAACAGCTCAGCTTCAAATGTTAATATGCTAAGAAATGCAAATAGATGATGCATAAAAAGAAGAAAACAGCAGGTTAGAAAAAACCTGCTAGTAATTCTGGTTGAATAACTCTGTGGACAGTATCACACATAGGTATTCTTAAGAGGAAATGGCATATTATTTTCCTGTAAGACTTTAAACTTCTTCACTAGCACTAAGTCAGACACTCTTTCATTCAGGAAATTACTTGGACCTAAAAGGATTCTGTTGCAAAATGTTTCGACAATATTAAACATCAAAGTAAACTGAATTCAGAGAAACTTGCAACTTCTACTTAGAATTTGGGGTAACTTATGTGTTACTTCTTTAAAACCTATGAAGTAAGGTTTGCAACAATTATGTATTATACAGTAACAGAATACAACTTTGTCGATGCACAAAATGAGGTGGAGTACAGTTTGCCTAGTGTAGATTTTAATGATATACAGGTCTAGCACTAATAAAAAGTGGGAGCAACTTTCATCAATAAAGGAAGCAGATAGAGGATCATTGAATTGCTTTGGTTGGAAAATACCTTTACGATCATCAGTCCAGCAGTTAAGCTAGCACTGCCATCTAGCACCAGTAAACCATGCCCCTAAGTGCCACATCTACACATCTTTTAAATACCTCCAGGGGTGGTGACTCCATCACTTCCTGGGCAGCCTGTTCCAATGCTTGACAATGCTATCAGTGAAGAAATTCTTCCCAGTATCCAGTCTACCCCACCCTTGGTGCAGCTTGAGGCCATTTCCTCTTGTCCTTGTTTCCTGGGAGAAGACAATGACAAACACCTCACTACAACCTCCTTTCAGGTAATTGTAGAGAGCAAGGTTCCCCCTGAGTCTTGTCCAGACTAAACAGCCCCAGTTCTCTCAGCTGTTCCCATAAGACTTGTGCTCTAGGCCTTTAATCAGCTTTGCTGTCATTCTTTGGACACAGTCAAGCATCTTATGTCTTTCTTGTAGTGAGGAGCCCAAAACTGAACACAGTATTTGAGGTTCAGCCTCCCAGTGCCAAGTACACAGGGACAATCACTTGGTCTTCCTGGCCACACTATTTCTGATACAAGCGAGGATAGTAATGGCTTTCTTGAGCATATGGGCACAAGCTGGCTCATGTTCTGCTGGCTGTCAACTAACATCCCCAGGTCTTTTTCTGCCGAGCGGTTTTCTAGCCACTCTTCCCCAAGCCTGTAGCATTGCATGGGTTTTTTGTGACCCTGGTGCAGGATCCAGCCCTGAGCCTTCCTGAACCTTGTAAAATTGGCCTTGGCCAGCTTATTGTAATTTTCAGACTTACTAAGATTGCACTTGATCCCCTTATCCAGATCATTAATAAAGATATTCAAAGAACTGGCCCCAGTATTGAGCCCTGGGGAACATGACTTGTGACCAGCCACCGATACGATTTTACTCCATTCACCACCACTCTTTGGGCCCAACCATCCAGACAGTTTTTTTATTACCCAGCAGACAGTGTGAGCTTTAATAAACAAACAGGGCATATATATTGATTTCGAAGGTAAAATATTTATGTATCCCTTTTCGCAATGGAAAGGGAGTTTGGTGTTGCGTCTCTCTAATTAAGAGAACAAAGCAGTGGTTATATCTGCAGATTTCTATTACATCATCTTTGTAAACACAGCTGTCACATGAAGTAGAGTGATAAATGCCAGACCTCCCTGCAGTAGGAAGGACTTTCCCCCTCCTCCACTGCAGCAGCATCTAAAATAACTAATGTGAAGTGCTTCCATTATTTAACTTTTTTTTTTTTCTTTTTTTCCATAATGGAAATTAGAGTAGAGCTGTATTGTACCTGGTATGGCATTTCAAAAACAAATTATTGTCTCACATTCTGAAATGGTTCTTTCAACCTGCTTCTCCTTCAACATCCAATATTACTTCAGCTTTTAAACTAATATAAATCATTATAAAACTATCAGTTGAAATAACATGCTCAGATACTGTTCATCTCTATTAATCTGCTTTTATCACTCTTAATATTTTCTTTTAAAGGAAGGCTATTTTTTGTGGTCTATTCAGTTAATCTTCCTAAAACATAAGTATTTCATTGAAGAGTCTTTAACAATATATAGTCTCTCACTAACTTTCTGGTATCCTTTCATCACTGATTTCTAGAACTGCTTAATTGCCTTAAGCCTCATAGTTCATTATTTGTTAAAGAAAACAACTTAATCTAATGAAGCCGTTCGTTTAAGTGAAAATTGTTTTTTAATTATACGAGCTTGTATTTACCATTATGAAGCAGTTGTTTCAATGTCTTTTTGGCACAAGTCTTCACAGATACTCTCCAATGAGCTCTCTAGCTGAACTTGTACCTTGGCTAGTGCAGTTGCCATCTGAAGTGGCTGCCAGCTTGGCTGCCAGCAGATCTCTCTTGCAACTGTGCAGCCCTGTCATACCCTACTGCAATTGCTAGCAACTGGCCATAAACTTTGCATTGAGTTTGCAGGGACTGAGGTGTGTTGACTTGCTGTCTTTGAACTCTTCTTGAACTGCTGTGGCAACAGTTTCTCTAATTGTCCAGATGTCTGTGGCTAGTTTAATTTCTAAAAAATCTATGTAAGTATGACAATAGTTTCTTATAGATAGCTGGAATAAGAAATTGTTTTATGTAGAATGAGATTTTTATTATCTAACATAGTTGTCATGCAGTCATAGAAGAGTTTGGGTTGAAAGGATAATGTAGTGTAGAGAAACACAATCCTAGTATGATAGCAGAGGCCTGAGGAAGGATGCACTGTAGAAGAGTACAGAAAGCATTGGTGAGGTGTACTGGTGTGGGATGGTAACAGATGGGGGGTACAGGCTTGGCACTGTAGACTCTGAAGGTATAAAGGAATCATTTACGGTCAGTTAAAGAAATGAAGACTTGGAACTGTGCAAAACAGGTTTTAGGGGTTACAAGGAGAGCAAATAAGGCATCTGTCACCTACATAAACATCATCATATATGTAAATTCAGATACCTTGTATAGCTGCAGACCAATGAAGAGAAAGCAAGGTATAAAAGCATGTTGGGAAACATATAAAAAATGACTCCAAGTTCTGGGTTTAGACAGAAGAAAAAGCCATCAACAGATGATGATCAGTAACCGTTGCATCACCCATTGCAAACATCAGAATGACAACAATTGTCTTAAAACCCACAGGAAGCAAAAGCATAATATCAGAGAAAGGAACAAAAAATGCTGTGTGTTATAATTTTAACTGTATTATCATAAAAAGTTTCTTGAATAGAATAATATTTTCTCTTTTCCTGATAACAATTGCATGCATACTTGTAATGATTCTTGGGTTAGACTGTCAAGATTTCAATAGTAATACAGTATTAGATTATTATACTAATGATAAATTCTTGGCTTTATATGTAAGACACTTTCTTCTCTCCCCATAAACAAGATTTTGAGCATAATGCTCTGCAGTAGTCAACATCAATTTCTGTCTCAGACCTTGACTGATTCCAGAAACCTCCATCTTCTAAGTATGGAGAAGCAAAACTAAATCTTGGCTCGCAGAAGAGATTTGATCAGAGTTTATAAATGACCTATCCTCAGATGTGCATTTAAGAAAGAAAAGTTCATCAACTATACTTCATTATTCTTCTTCTTAAACTTAGTCATTAACCTACTGATGTTAGTCTTGGATTCTCCTGGTTAAGTGTTTCCTTAAAGGGAACAAAAATTTAATGGTCCAGGCGATTCACATACTTGAGTGTGAATTTTACAAACATCTATTCTAGGTGTATTTCTTTCCTCACTAGCAGCCAGCCTTCTCCTAGCAGAAAATGAGTCCTATTCTTATATTTAGCATGATGACTCTGCAAACAACATTTTAATTTAGCTTTATTTGTCCTGAAGCAATATTGTGAAGCCTTTGGATCAGCTTATATCTAATACTTACTCAAAAATGATTCATATGGAGCTTCAGCAGGTTTCTGATCATATCTCATTTTGGATACAGTGACTAATTCCAAAAGATGAAATGTGTTTTTATAAAAATAAGTAGATTACAGCTATGGCAAATACAGTTCCTTTATGGAAGGATCATCACTGGGTCTGAACAACTGAAGTACACTTCTTAAAGTCTTCTCTTTACAGAGACAAGCTCCAGGATTTCATTCAGACTATTTTGATCTATGCCAATGCGAAAGACTGTGTCCAAAGGCTTCAAAAGTGAAATCTAAATTAAGCTGAAATTATATTTAATATATGCTTTTACTTGAAAGTTCGTATTAACTAGGATAAGAGCTTTTTGACTGTTAAAGTTGCGGCAATATATAGACTTTCCATCTACAGACATTTAATTGATTGGGTAAAGTAAATGACTAATTTATTAACCTTGCTTCCTATTTACCGTTGGTGGGAGCCTCTGTCACTGCTGTTACCTGTGGGATCTTCTAGCCTGGAATTGCTAGGAGTTGAAATAAGTGACTGTAAAAGCCACCTGGGAGAACTCACAGTAGTTTTCTCTTAATGTCTGTGATTTTGTTAAGATTTTAGTGAAAACAGTGTGCCCTAGTGAAATGCAAACACACACCTGGTAGGTAAGATGTGGATTCTGGAGAATTTAAAGTAGATGAAGAGCTGCTGTCAAAGATACAGAAAGGTAGTAAACAGGAGAAATCACTGCTGAGTAAAATTAGGCACTTTCTGTGGCTCAGAGGTGTCAATTGACTTAACATTTGTGACACTGTACAGCCTGGGATGATGCAGAACTGTATCACTCAGGAGCTCTGTGAAAGGTTTGCCCAGGTTTATCTAGTGTCTCTACAGGGTGGTATAAATGCAGCAGGACTGACTCAGATGTTTGTATTTACGTGTCCTTGGCCTTGTGCAGCTCTGAACAGAGAGAAAACTTCTTGCACCAATCCCATGCCCTCATGCAAGCAGAAATTAACCAGTGGAAAGCACCAATTGTTCTTACTCACTTGACACAGAGGATGCACAGTTGTGTATGTAATCTTTCTTACCTGTGATACATAAAAGAACCAGGTTTATAACAGCAAGCGTGTCCTTGATTTTTAGAGTACTTTTCTAGGTAAGAAGAGCATGACATATTGCTGCAAATTACTTGCATGTATTTTTTTTCTCCTTGCATAAAAGGTGGTCAAAAATAAATCTTTTTTGAAGTGGTCAACCAGGCCTGCTAAAAGTGGAAATAATAATTTTTTGTTATTGTTTTTTAATTTATGCTAATGCCTGATATGGTAGCTGTGTGATATAGACCTAGTTCTTAATAAGATGTACCTTCACACTTATAAATCAAGTTATTTGAGTGGTAATGCTAGAAAACTTGCTTTTCCTCAGATTTCCCCATCTGAACATAAAGCTCTTTACTGAGGCTTAACCTTTAAATGACACCCTTCCATCGAAATCCAGTAATAGACTCAGAGGATTTTGTAAAGGAGGGTTAACATGCTGCCTATCTTTTCTGTAATACATGAATAATTGCAGTCTATGGCCCAGGAAGTGAAAGATCTGATACAGTTCTCTTTGAGCAATCTCCACATTACTGATAAGTTTGCATGTCCTATGTGTTCTACTAAAGTTCTGAAGGAAAAACTCATGAACTGTGCCAGAAAAGAGACTATGAAAGGAGGATCATGATTCTGTATCCTGGTGATTAGAGCACTTAGAAGAGTCCTGCAATTCATTTCCTGGTCTCAGGATTGTTAATGAGTTTTACCCTGTGACTTAATGTAAGGAACAGAAGCAATTGCTAAGCTGTGCTGTCAGCAGTACCTGAAATAGCTCACTTAGAATTAGCCATGATGCTACTTGGATACATCATTGTATTTTGCAAATTAGACATACCCACAGCTTATTAAAGCCTTGTCTATATTTGTCAATTGAATGGCAAAGAGTTGCTGGAGCTGTTAGCAGTTTTCCTTCCTGGCATACTTAGAACAGTATAACCACTATAGGGAGATAAATTTACTAGTACAGATGCACTGTCATGCTAATATTGCTGTACTATATTCTGCATAGTATTGCTTCATATTTTGTAGGCAGATAAACTTATTTGGCTCCCTCTGCTGCACTCTTCAGTGTACACACCAGACTGCTAACAATACTCATTCTTTATTAACTTTAGCATAACATTGAATTTCAGTTTAGTATTCACTGTGGACAAATTAAAACATTTGAACAACCTGTTCCTTTTTTCAGTCAGTTAGATTGTTGCATGAAATGTTTTTAGATATTTTGGAGATTTGCTCTACCTCTGAACTCTGTCTTGTAACAAATGTTTTTTCCTTAGACTGAAATGCTGAAGGTGTTTTCATAAACGTGTAAAACCTTGCCTCCTTAATTTTAATGTCTGTTCCCAGATTTGTGACTAGAAAATAGCTGAAAATTCTGCAGTCTACAAAACCTTGATGATTAAGAAAATAGATTTTTTGTTCGTTTGTTTTGTTCTAATATATCTCAGAAAGTTATTCTGTTCTTTTGTAAAGGAAAAAACAAGTTTTTGTTGTCTTAGAAGTGGACAACAAATTGTTTTAGTAGAAGTTCATGTTGCTTTGTGCTGGAAGATAAAGCTAAGTCACTTTCACCATTTCTTCTTTTTAATTTTTGAGGATGAAAGGAGTGGATGTGCTTCATTGGTTAGATCTGACCCAAGGCAGGGAAAAATCAATGAGTGAAGCAGTTGTGTATCATCTGGTAAACAATAATAATTTCTTTTAAAGAAGAGTCTGTAACTTCTCAGGACCATGTCAGCTTTCACATTTTGATGAAAGTGAACCATGAAACAAAAGGATAAAGGAGAGCTGTATTTAATATTCACAACTTGCTCCTGGATGAATATCTTTTCTACCCGTATTGAAATATAGAAGAAAATGTAGAAGACAAAAGGCAATTGATTAGCAGATTGAAAGACTTCAGAGATTTTTACCTCTTTGACACAGCATAGCATCATGTACAAAGCATTCAGGAAAATATCTATTTCTTTTGTGTTTCATTTTAGGATGCCTTTTTGAAGGATATATATAATATTTTGAAAGCTGACTTTCATTTGTTTGCAATATTACTCAGATGACTTTTCCCATGATCAGTCACATCCCAAAATATTAAAGGATCATGTAGTCAAAGGGATAATGAAGTGGAAAATAACAAGAATGCCTTAAAGTCTTTCCTTAGAAGAGGGATGTAAGGCACATGTTTGGTAAAAATCATGTCTGTAGCGGAGTGTGAGTGATAGCATTGATGCAGTATTTTTGCTTTATATTTGTTGCTTGTGTGGCTAAATATAAAACAATAAGATTCAGATAGAACATGGGTATCTATGTCTGTAGAAAAGTAGCACCATATGGAGTACTTTAAAAAGCAGTGGGTTTGCAGGTAGTTCTGGTTCCATCTCATGATAAATAGTCCTTCCAACAAGTCCGTGAGATGTAGCAGCTCTTTCACTTTAGGCTGTGTTGCTAGCCTTATTAATTTTTGCTTTATTACTGAGTATATATGTTATTGTGTATTCTTTATTGCGGAGCACATGAAAATATTTGTTTTGCAGCTTCTGTAACTTAGTCCCTGTCTGAAAGGCCTTGGCTGTATAATACCACTTTAATTTCCATAACAATAATTTGTAACACTGAAAGAAAGGACAATGAATTAATTTGAGAGAGACATCAGAACAAACATATGCTTAAGAAGATACTGTTAAGTTTCTCTTCCACACTTACTTTTCAAATTCCTATGCCCTCATTTTTTATGAGAAAGCCATTGATTTGAAGCTAAAACAATCTGTAATCACAATTCGACCCCCAAAAGGACTCTTCTGTTTGAGTGCAAAAAGTTTCTCTTTGTTTTGCCCTGTTCTCTCTTCTCATAAAACATGTAGATAATTTTAAGCCATAGGTTTGCCCTGTTTCTGCTACATAACCCAGGTGATTTGCTTGTCTTAACAGCCATGATTCTGCAAGTGATTGGTCATGAAGTCTTTGACAGACTTTATTGCTCTGTGTGTAGTGATATAGTAGTACTCTAAATAGTGTTCTTACTTTAGAAACGTTAATGTGGATTTTGTTTCAGAGGGTTTGTGGCTTTGCATTTTAGAGTGATATAAGCTGCTTTCATGGTCAGTCAATCTAAGAATATTTCTTGAGGAAAAAAAAAAACCCTAGTTTTATACAGAAAAAAACCCAAATACATGCTATAGTGTACTAAACAAACACACTAAATATAATCTTTAGAGAGACACTGAAGCCAGAAAAAACTGCTATCTGCTGAATTTCTCAATGAAAAAGTGAACATCTCTTATGTTAACATCTGATGGTTGCTTGTGGAAAAGTCAGCTCTGTCATACTTTGCAAAAATAAGTTGGGGATAGTCTTACGCATGTCTTGTAACTTCTCTTTGTAATAATCATGGGTTAATTGAAATTTAACTGCTATTGTTAATTTTAGTGTTAAAAAGGGATGGTATTCTCGTGCAGGCTCACTTTCAATCTTAGATGAATTTTGAGGCAGCTACACTTTCTAGGCAGGATCATGTAGGCTGTCTTACAGTCAAGGCTAGATCAGTGTTCTTCATTTGCTGAGCTTAGTTTTGAAAGAAGTCAGGTTTGTTGTTGGTGTCAACACAGTTTTATGTCGGGTGCTCACCTGGAAAAAGGAGTGATTTTTTTTTTTTTTTTTTTCAGGATTGAAATAATATCCAATTTTTCATTGTATCTATGTGTAGATAATAAGCTC
This sequence comes from Lathamus discolor, assembly GCF_037157495.1. Lineage (NCBI taxonomy): Eukaryota > Metazoa > Chordata > Aves > Psittaciformes > Psittacidae > Lathamus > Lathamus discolor. Next base: position 113,916,652 of record NC_088884.1, read on the forward strand.
CTAAAATACAATATTGTCCAATAAGCCATACAGAGAAAGGGAAGATATTACTATTCAAAGGCTGGATTAGGGTTCAGAGGTTCCTTAGTCACAGTTCATTTATTTCTAAAGTCTTTTGCTTATTTAGCCCTCCAAGAATACTCAGGTGAGATAGACCATTAAGGGCAGTTAGTAAGACCTGCGTGAGCCATAAAATGCCACTGACTCCCACAGTAATCTCTGATATGTGTTTTGGAAGTTGTTCTGATTTAAATACATACAAAATCTGAAGAATCCTCCATATCTTTCTGGTCCAAGACTGGATGCTGATTTTTAAGGATAAAAAAAAAATAAAAAAGATATTTTTAAATCTTCTAGTGTGAAAGGTATTTCAATTCCATAAAAGTGTAAGCTGGTACTAAAATTAAATGAAAGGAGTATGCATGTGTTTCAGTGCCAGACAGCCTCCAGATTTATTCTGCAAGAGATATGGCAGTTTTGAAGGCGCGAGGTTGAATTAATGGTTTCTGTAAAGCACTTTGAGCACTTTATGCTTTTACACAGTAGTATTTTTGAGGCACAGAATGTAGTCACAGACTCATACACTTAGGGAAAGCAGCTTTGGTGTGAAAATCTTCATTGCTTGCTAGAATGAGGTTCTGTCCTAAATAAATTTATTTTCACAAATCTATGCTTTCCACTGTTCTTCAGTGAAATACATGGATCTTCACTCAAATGATTGCCCACTGCTGGAGTTAGTGTCTACCTGAGCTCAGACTCTTTGCCCAGCAAACATGTTTCCAGAGATTATTATTGCTTTGTCAGGCAAACTGGATAAGCTGTACTTAACCGTTCTCTCAGCTGATACCTCAAAATGTAGTTTCTTATGTCTGAATTTAGGAGTTTTAGTAAATTAGCACTAGCTAATTGACGACATTGAAGCTTTTTGCCTTTGAAAACTGTCTAACAGCTACAGGTAACTGTCAAAGTACTTGCCTTTTGCAATCAAAGCATCATAAACAAGAGCCTAAAGAAAGCCTCTGTCCCTGGGTTTGCTTTTTCTGCAAGAGGAAGCCCAATTTCAGATTTATCTCCAGAGTATATCTATGAGAAGGGGAGTATGAGATCAAAAGTCTCAGGGTTGCTTGCACAGTCTTCAAAACCTCAAAGTGTACAAGCTCAGCAGTTCTGGTTTGTAGACCACAAGCTTGTACTCTGGATGTGGGTGCCCTGTCCTGCTTTGACAAGACAGAGTGGAGCTCAGGTGGAGCTCCTGAAACAGCCTTTCTTGTTGGTTATATTGACTGTAAGGAAAGACACAAGAACCATCCCTCCCATTTTCTCAGGTCTCTGTTCTGTTCATGGATGCCCTCTGAGGTCTTGACTTTTGCTTCAGCTGGATGAGACGATGTAGCTTCCACCAAAGCTGCGGTATGTGTCTGACTGATGAAAGTATAGCTTTGTTGGGATAACTGAGCTCCACCTGAAAAATACCAATCTTGCATTCTAAGTTGTGCTGGACGCACAGTTTTTGAGTTCATAGTTCAAATAATGAGTTTACCCATCCTCTGTTGCTGTAAAATGTCACTCTAGTTACTCCATCAAACATTTCCAATCTTTGAATGACTGTTACTGTCATTTCTAAGACTGCTTTCTCTGTTCGCTGAATTGAGGTGACTTGGCTTGCTACCTCACATCACTGTATCTCAGCTCACAGTAACTGAGACACTGAACCTTTGAGATTCCCCTTTCATAAATACTATTCATGCTAGTATATATTTTCTGCTATATTATTGCTAGCAAAAATTATAATCCTCCATGGGTTTAGACTCTTCAGTGAGTGTGAGAAAATAAAGTGCAGTGGCTATGTGTTATGCTTTTGCCTCCTTTAAAAGTTATTTTGTATTGCAATTCAAAATGGAAATAAGCTGATAATGTAAATTCCTGGCTGCAGTCTTTTTCTGCTGATACTGAAGGTGCTCACCAACACTCAGGATTTTTAGGAAGGTTAGGGGAGACATCACAAAATCATTCATTGGTGATGCCATCATGCATTAAAGATGAGAAAGTTGATAAAGATTATTAGCAAGAACTGAGGAACAACTGATCTGTGTTTATCCTAACAGAACTGGATCCACATTTTCCATTGATGGTAGCAGTGACAATGTTTATTGTGTAACTATCTTTTTACTTCTGTTGTTGTGTAACAAATCTATTTTATTTCTGTAATGGGTAGTCAAATAATATAGTGAAATTTGTAATCCTTGCTTATGCTGTCAGTATGGAGGTTATAATTTGTTGTTCTTAAAATGTCTAGATGTATGAAAAATAGTTTATTATGGTGTTCTAAATGTTAATGCAAGCTATTTAATTTACTTTGTACAATTTCCTTATATTATACTGGAATTGATCTGCAGGGTATCCTTAAGGCACAGGTCTCTTCTTTTAGTCTCTTATACTTTTAAGGGCTGGAAAAAAAACCTTTTGTCTTATTTTTTTTTTCCTTATATTAGACCACTGCATCTTTTTTCTTAGTTTTATTACTAACTGAGAGGGGAAAAAAGTCAAAAGATACATATTCTGCTTTTCTCACAGTGCACAGCCTTGCACTGTCAAAAATGTCACAGGTTAATGGTACAACTGAGTTCCATTTATCTTATTCTGACAGCTCGTCCAACCTCGTAGATCTAGCAACAGAATCCCTCCTAAAGTAAGTGACATTTTTAGCCTTTGTTCTTTTCATATGGGCCTGTTAAAAGGATTTACAGTAATTCTACATTGAGTTTATAATATGCCACTTGTTATTATATGAAATTACAGTGGAGAAATTTTAGGTTAATTTAGTTCCACAGAATAATTAATCTAATGTTGAAAATTAAAGTCTCACCTTAAAAATCTGAAATGATAAGAGTGGATTTTGTGAAAAATGATGGCATGTATTTTTAATTTTACAACTTTTCTATTACACTTGTTTAATAATTTATGGAAGTTAAAAATGGCCGGCATGTGGTAGACAGCGACCTAATTTTATCCTCAAAAAAGTGTGAGTCCTAAGCAGTGGTTACTTATTGATGACTTACAGAATATATCAAAATTTTTTTGGCTGAAGTGAGTTTTATAAAGCCAGTGCTAACTAAAATCTGAATATTTCATATTGAAAAAATTAGTTTTCATTAAACATGTTAAAATTGACTTTTGTGTCTTTATAGACAGTTGCTGTTTGAAAGCAAAATGAAAGCCCTTCCAAACTTGTCATATTTTCAGAAATGCTTGATTAAATTAAATTTATTAGACTCAGATATCATCTTTAACTTTGGATTGCAGGAGCAGTCAGTATTTTTACTCTTAGAAGAAGCAGTAGTTGAAATCGTGGAATGCTTCAAATACTTTCTTCTTAGTCTAGATAAGTAGGGTGTTTGATACAAAGAGGGATATCTGTCTTTTATAACCTAGGTACAGTGCAACTTCATTGAATTTTATGGAGAATAGAGCAGAATAGAATAGTACAGCAATCGTCTAGTCCAACTCTAAAGCTGTAATCTTTTGAGTATGTTTGGGCAGAGTTCTGGATGCCTCTGGATTTTGAACAAGTCCATTCCGCTCTTAAAAATGCAATTCTCCATTTATTGATTTGGAGTAATAACTTCTTCCCTTGTGAAAGATCTGAAATCTCAAAAAAAAAAAAAAAAAAAGAAAAAAGAAAGAGGATATCTACTTATTTTTTTGTTCTATGTTGTGTTTAATATTTCTTATGTTGTAAGCAGACTACATAATAATTCCAAAACTATTTTGTAACAAATCTGACAATTGTAAGAATATTCCCCTCCTCATGCTTACAATACCTATATCAATCCTTTTTTTATTTGAAAATATCTACCATTACTCTATAGTAGCCAATCTTTGTGTTTTCACATAATTTCATGTTTCAGTAGTACTTTGTAGAACGGGTTAAGATTAGTGATATTTCTTTATCAGTTTAAAATTTTGGAAAATGTTGGCATTTCATAAGGTTCAATATGTATGTCAGTAGAGCTAATCTGAGCATCCAGGAGCAAAGAATGAAAGCCAGGGACACAGTCTTTGAAAATAAAGTTCACTGGAGAAGAAAACAGAACTATAACCCTCAATAGAGGCCCATTACTACAAGAGCACTTAATCCATCTTTCCCCAAAAACATCCAACCACAAATACCTCCTTCTCAAAGATTAATTTTGAACTTTTACATAAATACTATGGTTAAAAAGGCTAATATGTTTGGGGATTTTTTTGTGGGTTTTGTTTTTCTGCGTGTTTGCTTTTTGCTAAAATGCTGTTAGATCTACATGATGACATGGGAATTTTATCTTTTCTGTGCATGCAACATAAACAAGTTTGAGATGGAACATTAAGAAGCTAAATACTATATATGAGTTTGGTGTCCCATTTCAAGAAGGATGATACATACTGGGATGGATCCAGGGGATAATTGCATAATACAGAAACTTGTGAAAAATAGATTTATGAGCCTTAAGGAACAACAGTCTGTATATCAGATAGATGTAATCAAGATAGTACGGTCAGACAGACAATTAGAGGTATGGTGGTTTAAAAAAAAAAAGGCATAAACAATCCTGATATTTTATGAGGTGGATACTGTCCTTCTATCTGTGTTTACCCAGTGTTATGCTGCTCTTTGTTTCTGTCTTTCAGATAAAAGCCTCAAAATATCCAAAGTTTAAACTTATGCAAGTTTAACCATTTTTCTCGGCATATAGCAAATTAAGTTTTGAAAAAGATTACCAGATACCATTACTTCGGGACTTGAAAAGCGTAACAGTTACCTTTAAAAAGACATGCTTTTCCTCCTAAACTGCATGGGAATAAACTGAGAATAAGGGGAAAATGAATGCAGTTTTTATGTCTGAAATCAGGAAATTGGTGTTTCTGGCTTTCCCAGAGGCTGTCAATCCATCTTCTGGTGAGAAAAGTTAAAATACATAGTAACCATGTAAGGGTAAGCATAAATAAAACCACCAGCATTGCTTGGCTGGAGTTTGTTCCCTATAATCAGCAGTGACAGAAGAAGGAAGATAATACCAGCCTTCAAGGTGATGTCAGCTTTTCAATGTATTGTAAAGTAAATTATGTTGTTTGCTGAAAATTGAGCTACTTTTTTTTCAGTCGATCATTGCTAATAGATTTCTAACATAATGGAAGTTTTATGACAGCGGCTCAAGTTTCTTCTGGTATATTATTGTAGCAAATTGATATATGGTAATAATAACTAAAACTGTTTTATTTCAACATTAATAGTAGTTCTAAGATATTAATAAATCAGATGAAATAGGCTCTTTGAGTTCTTGCATTTTACAGAGAGATCTATTAGAAATAGTGCTGCTGTATCATCTGTATAATTCATTGGAAGTTATTGTGAAGATATTTTGTGTATGCTGAATTTCATGCTCTAAAATTTTCTTCTTTGATTTAAATATTTTATGATCTAAAAATAAAGATAATTTTATATTATAGTCTATGGATTATAGAGTCCTGACAACTATTTAATACAAGAATATGTAAAGTAAAATTCACGTGAGCCACAAGTTAACCACAGAGCAAATGTTAACAAAATTACTAGCAAAATTCGGTGTTTAAATTAAGGAGTTTATGCAGTGATAAATGTATTTTTTCAGTAGTATTGGTGGATATTTTTTCCCTTCCCATTTTTTTTATTTTTCGTCATTACGCAGCCATCTGTCAACATCATATTGTGAATATTTCTTCAATATTTTTTTCTTTTAATTACTTGAATGGCATCACCTGCAACTAACTGTCAAACTGAATGAGTAGATTCCTTTCAGAGAAGGTATTTATGCTCTCTCAGTGTCCAGCTACCTCGGATAGACTCTTATAATTTAGAATCAAAAAGGAGCTTAACTAAGTTGCTATCCAAGTTTTACTGGCATGTAAACAGTTTAAATATTAGTGACTATTTTAATGATGGGTTTTCAGTCAGAAGTTGATTTAATATTGTCATGGTTTAAGCCCAGCTGCTAACTCAGCTGAACCTAGGACAAATACATACATTTAATATCTGACAAGAACCAATATAATATAACCATGAAAATAGCTTTTGAAGTAAATTTATTTTAAAGCAGATAATCAGAAAATGGTTAAAATTGTGGGTGTATAAATGTATCCATTGTGCTGCATAGAGTATCTCAAGTTGGAAGGAACCTGTAAGGACATTGAGTTCAACTCCCGGATCTCTGCAGGACTAATTAAAATGAAATCATATGACTGAAAGTGTTGTTCTTGATTTCTTACAGGTGTAAGATGGGCTATTTAATACACCAAATATCAAAATAGTGGGGTTTATTTTAGCCTGATACAAATGTGTCTACAATCCTGAGCTATTCTAGGTTTGCTTCACCACAACTGAGACTACTCTGACTTGCCCACAGCTATCTGTCAGGCCAGCAGCACAGCATAAATAAACCCAAGGTCTTTGTAGTTCCATCTGCTTTCTTCAAACATGTATCAATAAGAGAAGTGAATCAAACATCCTGGTTTTGTTCTTTGACAACAGAAGTTTTCTCCAGAAGGATATATACCTTCTCAGTCTTTGGGATTTGTTTGCTTTGGTGGACTTTGTTGGCTTTTTGTTTGTCCTGTATATCTTGAAGTCAGCACAGTTTCTTTCTTTGGCTACAGCGTTTGTGGATTTATTCTGGCACAAGAACATACTTTGAAAGGCAAAGAGTCCTGGGGAAAGAGGGAAGGACAGGACGTACAAGGCAGATCTACAGTCTGTTCAGAAATGCTGCACTGTTGAATTGCTCTATGTAACAGTTTTACAGAACCTGGTTAATTTCTCTATGTTAAAATGCAGACATTTCTCACTCAGTGGTAGGACAGACTTTCTCAGACATTACAGAAGAATTTTAAAACTGTAGATGAGAACATTGTCATTATTGAAAGCTGGAATTTAGCCAAGTAAATGGAATAAACATATCTATTCCTGGAAAAACCCTTATATCCAGCTACTCAGAAAAATAAGATGTACGTCTGTTTCAAAGTACTTCGAGTTCATTAATTATTTTTAGTCTAACAAACCCAGCATGTGAGGACTGTACAGAAGGATTGGCTTGGTACTGAGTAAAAGGAATACTTCTGAAATGAAGCGTCAATGCCTGTTGTACTTGGCACTAGTCCTTCCTGGCTACACAAGATCAAATTTTCAAGGGTATTTTTTCTCCTTTTTTCCTATAGAACAAATGAGTTTGTTTGTACACTGTCATCTGATTACAGTACTCTGCTTTTTCCTTACATTTCTCATTTTCCTGTGGAACATAACTCTATTATTACAGAGTATAAGGCTTCACAGGAACATCCCATGTGTTTTTATTTGATTTTGTAGAGTTGAGCTTTTGTTATGGTATCATGTCACAAATAAGCATTTTAATAGGGTTTAGGCTGTGTATTAAAAGCTCGGTAGTATGCTGCTCTATGTTTCATCTTACTCTGAGAAGCAGAGTGATCATATTGAACTGTGAAAGTGGAGGAAACCAAATATTTGAGCTGCCCTGTTTGGTATTGTGCCATTTTTTAAGTATCCCTTGAAGACAGGTTTTGCAAGTCGTCTGAACTGATTGATGTTATTGTGTCTGATCTTAATCAACTGAGCCAGTCATCTATAGTGACACAGTAATAGAAATATCTTGTACATATTCCAAATTAGTTTATTAATGTATGTAAGTGTAAATTCATACAAAGTGTAGGTGAAGGGAGGTGTTAACATTGAAGAGTTAGCCAGCCGAGGGAGAGCTTGCTGAGCGAAGGCCAGTCAAGCACAGAAGGTAACAGCTAGCCAGCTAATACAGCTATTGCAGCTTCAAAGAAGGGTGGGAGGAAGGAGGGAAGTAAAAAATCTTTTCCTGAATGTGTTTAAGGTAAGTAGGTTTGGGCAAAGGGGGGATCAGTCCTATTGGGATTTCTGGAGAATCCTCCCAAAGGGTATAACTATAAAATCTTTCTCACCAGATCAGGGTTTCCTCTGTGGTATGAACTGAAGATGCAGGGACATGCAGGAAGAAACAGTTATTTGTTAGGGGATGCAAGGAAGAAAAAAGATCAAAATAACTGAATATGAGCAGAGATTTCTAACCAGACTTCCAGTTCTGATCTCAGTGTAAATGAACTAACCCTGATTTTTCATTCATGTCTTTAACTCTTCTGTAAAGCATTTTTAATTCTTCAGTCTATCTGGATGTCAAAAGTAAATATTTTTATATTAACCTGGTTTTAGATTACGTGATTTCAATGTACTGTCTGACATCAATGTGTTCCTCACGTAACTGATGAAGCTAAACACTGGGCAACCAGAACACTAATAAGGCTCCTCAATCTGTTACTCACAGGCACCTAGAGGATATGAGAGTATACCTAATGTTTCACAGGTCAGTTTTGATTGCAGGTACTATGAGGATTAGGAAAGCAAAAAATGCCATTGCTGAAGCAAGAGTATCCCAAGGAAGTTTTTGACAGATCTCCAAAACATGGTTTTAAGAAAGGCAAACTCTCATAATACTGTTGATTTTCAAAAGCTATGTGCAGTTACCAGACACATTAAAGGCTGCACCTGGTTTTAGCAAGCTTGCTTTGAAAAATTTGGGTTTAGGAATGTGTAAGAGGTGACTTTTTAACTGTTCAGCATCCAGTTTAACTGGTTTTCACATTGGAAGTTTTCAAAGTGCTTTATTAGTAAATGTATCCACATTCATTGTGAGCAATCTGGAGTTTCATAAGCATGTTGTTAGAAGACTTAACTGCCTCACATTTGAAGACAGTAATATGTGTCAGGGAAGGAAAGAGATAGCGTTTGCTGGCAAGAATGGGCTGAGCTTTGGGGCTGATGTGGGCATGTGCTGAGAGGACAGTTAATGTGCAGCTATCTTCTTTCTGTACCTTTTCATTTCTCTTTGTGTGCCTAGTATGTCCAGGGCTATTAAAAGGAAATATTCATGTGCTTTGTGGAAAACAGCTGTGGCTGCTGTTTTATGAAGTTGATTTTGTTCCCAAATCTGTATGACAGGACTAGGAATAATAACAATTTGGTCTATTATTTTTTTTACCAGCAGAATAGCCTAGCATCACATATTTAAATTGCCATCAGTTCAATTTGCTAACTCTTCCTTTGTTGATTTGGCAGAGATGACCAAGGAAGAGAATGCTGTTGTCCATTTAACTGATTGAAAAAAAATTATCTCTATATGTAGATAGCTAGAGCTGGAATAGAAGATTCTATTGAAGTGAGGTGTCCAAGGACTGAACCCAGTCTTGCTAAGCGCATGTGAAGTAGGTGCAATGAAGATGTAGGCTGTCTTTTATGTGATAGTGTAAAGGTTAGAGAGAGCACTCACCTAATAGCAAATACCTCAATTTCCGGGACCAAGGGACCACCCAAGAGAGGCATGTAGGGGAAGGGAGTCTTGCTTAAACTAAGACACTGTACTGGGAAAAATACCAGATTAATGAAACATAGAAAAATTAGGGGCAGGACAATGCACAAGACCTCCTCCTGGCTGAAGGAAATCCTGGGTTTGTTGTCCCAGCTCTTGAGACAGGGAAAAGAATCCAGCTTTACCACTTCCTGGTCAAATTCTTTATTTGAATACTTTATATAATGGTGAGCAAGCTTACCACTGCTTGCAGCACCTCTTTGCACCTTTTGCACTCTTTGGAGCCTTTTCACTGCAAAGGCATGCTTGAAGTACAATGTTGAAGGAAATAGTGTTGCAGTCTTGTGTGTATACCTAATTTTGTGTGCTTCTGATCAGCCGACTTGATGTCTTCTTCCCTGCCAATGCCCTATGCTGAATCACATTTTTAAATGTCCACCTTTCCCTATTCGTGCCATTGACAGTCCAGTCCTCAAGTCTGTGTTTGTGGATCTAGTTCTGGACACAGAGAATCTTGAAGTGGTGGCACTTAGTGTTAATTTAATGTGATAGAAACATTAACATCAGGGAAGTTCATGTCTTTCTAATGTTGCTTGAGATGTCGTTATTGTTTTAGATTATGATCAAATGTCCGATTGCCAATGATGAACAATTCTTGTAATTTGCAGCTGCTGAATAGGTATGAGGTAAAAAAATGTTCATAGTTACTCACTCTAGGAAGACAGTACAGTGATTGCCTAATAACATTATTTTCCCCTGTAACAGTACTAAAACATAATTTCAATGAGTGAAGTCAAAGTCGGAAGGTATAAATTGTCAAGAGTACGAAGTATGGACATAAACATATTAAATCCTGCAGTAATGTTACTGGTTGAACAACTTTTCAGTTCTGTTTGAATCCTTTACACAGACAAAGCATCATTTGTCTTACATAAAAGTAATTATTTTTATATATGTAGGCTATGATCTTTTATGACTAAAGAATAGTCTTCACAAATTTTGATGGTTTTATTATATTGGAAATAAAACCAGCCACTGGTTGATTCAGAAGTATATTGTCTTTTATTATGCCGCTCTTTCAGTATTGTCCATAAAACAAGGTAACCATTGAGGCGGTGTATTGCTACTCTAAGTCTGGCTTGCAGTTTTGTTTCCCCACTGATAATTATTTTGCATACATTACAAACCTAAAAGAACTGTGTTTCTTGCTAGATATATACGTATAGGAGAAAGTGCATATTGTGGAATGGCCTTGGAATGACTACTGGATGTCTCCCTATATAATCTTGACTTTTCTCAGATTTCAAGTTAATGAAGCTAAACCTGTAGTAATTGCTTTCATAACGTGATTAATAGTGGCATATTTGGGCAATTGGGCTGTGACCCAGCAAAACACTTAAGCACATGCTTATTATTGAACATGTGAGTAGTTTTGAGGAAATCAATACTAGTCTCATTGGTGGGCCTTATTTTTGCCTTGAAGCACCTTGCTATCTTCGGATTTAGATAAATAAAGAAGCTAAATGCTTGAAAATGCTCTATTATTAATTACAAAATATGTTTCAGTCGTGCATTTGACAAGTTTTAATTAAAGTAGCTTTATATAAATTATATCACACTTGATTTATGTACCCAATATACATTTATGTGCTTAGAATTTATCACAATGTCTTTTCAGTATATAAACATTATTGTATTTATGTTCTGTAAAAGCGATGAAGTCATAATATTATCCTATAATAACATTTCATTTTGCTCTTAAGTCTTCAATGAAAAATGTAGTGAAGTATTCAGGGGCTTTCATTATATACTGTACATCTGGAAAATAGATTAATGTTTTCTGCATATGCAATGAAAGTCTAGGTATTTAGCTAGTGTTAATATCCCACAGAATTAGTTTGTCATTCTGCTGTAGATGTAAATGAATGCTAACTTTATATTGGAAAGAACAGGAATCAGTATAGGGAAACTGAGTAAAAACTAACCTCTTCTGAACCAAAGTACTGTTTCATACCTTGTTTTGTGCTATCATGAAAAAAGAAAATGTTCCTTTTCTTCAAGAAGTCTTTTTTTCTGAAACCTGAACATCTGGTTTGAGTGTGCTCCAATAAAAAAGCCCAAACACAAAGAAGTTGCTGTTTTAGGCTGTGAAAATACTTCATGAATTTGATCATGAAGGATTATTTTGGATTTATTTAAGTATTGAAAGAAATTTTTTAAAAGAGCTAAGACTGTAGACACAGGCAACTGTTCTCTCACCATGGAATGTACTGGCGTCAGACATTTTAGAATGCAGGTATCTGGGTCATCAGTAACAGTTATTCAAGCAAATAATCAAGATAAAATGAACATAGGACATCCACTTTAGTAATTAGAAAAGAATATTCGTGTGGTGGTTTTAGGTCTGCATAATCAAAGACAATTATTTGAATCAATTTCAATTGAAAAGTAAAATCTAAATTATTCTGGATGTATATTTATAGATCACACACGGATTACAAATTTCATAATGAGGATTTTTTTTTTCATATGCAGCTTTAATTCCAATCCCGATTCTAAATAAAATCTGATACTTCTGCTATGGCATTTAATCTGCGATTTTGTAGAAGCAACATAACACAAATGCGTAATATATATCTCTTTAGTATTTGGGTAATTTATTTCTGATTTCAACACAGTTTTGTTTTCTACTGTATAGTTAAACTTATACAAAAAGTTTTAGCTACTGTTGTGCTAAAGAGCTGGTTGCCTGTTACACACAGGTTTATTTATGGCTAGTGGCAATGATATTTAACTGGTACTTTTACAGCCTGTCATTTACTCCAAACATCCCTTACATATGATGATTTCACCTGAGAAATTCTCTTCTTAATTCAGTGACCTTACGTGAATCCAAAAATATATGAGGACCTTAACACCGTTGTTGAATCAGATAAAATCAATTTGGACATCTACTTTTCATCCATTGCTAGATGATTCTGAACTAAAAACTCAGATGAGTATTTTATATATTGCAAAAGATATGGAGACCCATTTCGTACATGTCAGAGATGTTTCTTCAATTAAAAAATAGGGCTATCTTTATTTTCACTTTTCAGTCAGATCCAATTTAGCTAGGCTTGATGATGTTTTGATTGGAACTGAAACTGTACATTTTGCACTAGATACTCCCTTTTGCAGAGGGTCACTGTGAGGTCAAGTTTATGTTTTACAATTGTATTTGTATTCCTACGCTCACTTTAGCTCAACATGCTGGCATTCACACTCTTTATTGCAGATGGAGGTGCTTTTTGGTCTGTTGCTTAGTTTCTGGATAGTTAAAGAGGAAGGGTGAAGGAGAGAGTAAAAAAAAAACCATTTCTTGTCATTAACTGGGTATTTCTACATGTATTTTCCCTTTTAGAAGCATTCAAATCACCAGCTCGTAGTATGCCTTCCCTGGTTACTTTTGACTAAATACTTCCCTCCTCCAATGCATAGTAAGATTGTTAGAAATCAGTGGGGTTTGAGCACTGATGATAAATATCTTGCCCTTGTTTTGTGCAGCATGATTTTACACTGCATTTTTATAAACATGCTTTCTCTTCCTGCAAATGTTGAAAAGTGCCAGTTCTGGCATCCTCCTTCTGCTCTACAGCTTTCTTCAGAAAATGTTAATTCAGCTCATGTAGTACACAAGCTGTGAATTCCCATGTTCAATACAAATAGCTGTGCTTGAGGTTTTCCAGTCTGTGTTCTGAGAACTCTGTAGATAGAGTTTGTTAAGAGTTTTGAACAGGGCAACCTTCTGAGAACACCATAGGAAAGGAATTTATGACACAGCAGACTTCTTAATTGAGACATCTGTCATCTTAGAGTCCTATTTGTCGCTTTTTACTGCAGCCCATACTGTTTTACACTTGGGCATGCAATAGATGCCAGATTTTTTAATACGTATTTCATATGACATAATGTACCCCAACTTTCACATCTCTGCAGAGTCTGACCCTAAAGCATCTTTGAGACTCTTGGATGAAGTATATTGCGCATGTGGGCAGTATTTTTTTTTATTAGAGAGAAATAGCCATAATTACTACTTTAGCTATCTTGTTAATTCCCTTTTAAAACTCAGAGTGATAAATGTGGCAATTTCTAGGTGTTTAAAGCGAAATGAAAGTGTTTAAATACATACTTAATAAGATTAAAAAAGAAATCAGTACAAAAGCTAGAAGACAAAGGAAAAAATGCATGCAGATGAACAGAAAAATTGCATAGTAATTTTTGCCTACAGGCTTTTGAATAACTTGCAGTTTTTACCTCATTTTCACAAAGTTGCTTTTTTTGCTACATTCTCATTAAATGTGGTGGTACTACAAATAATTTGCACAATTGCTTTCCTTGCTACTGTCTTACTAAATGTGTTGGTCTCATAAAATGTGTGCCATTATTCATACAGAGCACCAAATGTTAAGGGTTATAATTTATTTTAGCCTTTGAACTGTCTTTTTAAGCTCTAGAGTTTTGAAGTTTTGATAAAACCTCTTCTGATGGCTACTTTTATTTTTCCACCTTCAGTACTTAGGACTTTAAAATAGGAACTGACATGATGTACTTTGATATGTTTTGTTGTGTAAATATTTTATTGCAAATGTTTAATATGTTGCTATTGATATGACTAATTGCTATAGCAACACAAGTTTATCAGTCACTTTTTCTTGTGTCTGTCCTCTATTTCTATGAAGATGCTACTTAAGAAAGCTTAGAATGACTAAGATGTTCTCTGCATTTTCCTTTCCACTGCCTTTTCACATATATCCCATACATAGTACAAAATGACTTTGCTTATGTTTTCCACTGTATCAGACTGCTGGAATGCCTGTCATCTATAATCAGTGATGTATTTGTTACAGCTGCATACTTAGGGAACTTTATTTTTATTCCACAATTTATATGCCAGTTCTCCAAATCCCTGGACAGACTTAGCACTTTTATGGAATCCAGATCCCATAAAAGAGAGAGGAAATCTAAGTGTGAAACTGTTAATCTTTCTATCCAGGAAAAAGCTGAAGTATGCAGTATTTATTTGTTATCTTTGTTGGCCAACATAACATGATTTAATAACTGTTTTTCCCTCATAGGTCTTGTTTTAGGAAAAAATAAAAGGATGTTCACTGACCTCAATTTTCTCTTGACCTTATATATAGAATTACATTCGGCAATTTTGCCTTCTTTTCTGTACCACTCTTCCTAGAGAGTTCTGTAAATCCCTAAACTAGCAGATCCTTTTTCTTTAGCTGAGATACAGCTACTTTGGTGATTTTCAATCTTTCTGACATTCTAAAGGTCTAGAAAAACCTTTCTGAGGTTTGGGAATGGGGAAATAGTCATCACTGTGTAAGTGAAAGTCGTAAGAATATCTGCAATGCACTTTTAAGTTTATAGTTTGAAATATCGAACTCTGCTGCATTTGATAAAGTACTGTCAGAAAAAGACTACAAACACACAATTTCATAAATTTTATTTCTTGTACTTCTACAATTAGTTGGTTGTTTTATGAGGACTGTAATGAATTGATATTAGCAGATTAGCCTATGTCGATTTGACCTTAATTCCTATTGGTGTATAGAGTAGATTCTGAATTCAGCATCTATTTGAAGTGGTATAGTTTAACATATTTTAAGCTTTACGGTCGTCTAATTTAACATATGAAATCCCAGTAATTTTCTGCTAAAAAGCAACAAAACACACAAGGGAAGAAAAAAGTATAAAATAATAAAATTATTTCTACAGCAATTAATAGAATAAAGCTATTCATTTTGGTATTTGTGTAATTCTTCAGTTCCTGAAAATATATTTGCTCAAGAACATATATTTATTTTTCAGGTGGAGAGATTTTGCCTCAATCACATTCATGGCATTTTTGGCAAACATCAGGCAAGTAATAAAAATGCTACTAATGTCTCCAGATATTGGTCCAGATGTATGTTTTGCTTTTGAAAAACTTGAAATAAACTAAGCTAAAGTGAGAAGTGAGTTCCCTGGCTCAGGTGCCAAAGTTTGAGGAGATAGTTTCTTGCTCATGCAAATTCAGGGGGACTTAGCATATATTTTCTGCTTAATTCACAGAATATTATTTCTGGTTCTCTGGTTTATTAAGGTCTTTTACCACTGAGAGAATAGCAAGGTAATGCAGATTGTGTGAATTCAGGTGCAGAGTGTTTTCAGTAGCCTACAAATCATAAAATGTAATTTTCTCTTTTAGTTCCTAGTTCATAATACTAAATGGTTTAGAAAATTGTATTAGGCAATTTTCTCTAGTGCATTTGATTTAAATTGCACTAATATTGTGAAGTGCCTTTGTTTAACATATCCTTTGTAAGTTAGATAAATGAAGGTTTCTGAAGGATGGAATTAGCTGAAGCTCATTATAATGAACAAGATCCCATTAAATTTGGTTAGCTCTTTGTGCTAGCAGTGCCAAGCCAAGTAACTTCACCATTCCTTGTAAGACTGGTTTTGCCTGTCTATGCATTGGAGGAAATGTCTTCATTCATATAAGCATCATCTAACACGTTTTTTCCTTCAGCCTTACAAAATTGTTATCATTAGCCAGTCACAGTTTTCCCATGAGCATAATGATGGTTTTGAACATTTTGTAGGTCTGAAAAATAAGTGGAGACCAGAGAGCAAGACCATGAAGGAAAACATATATGGTTTTGTGACTTCTGCCTTAATGAACACTGGCCATCAGCACTAGATTTGTCATGTAGTCTGAAATTCAGATTGTGTCCACCTTTTACCTACTTTGAATAAGGAAGTAAAAATACTTTTCCATTTGCTAGCCCTCTTGAATAGCATACGATAGTGGAACCGTTATTCATTTGTGGCCTAAGTTGGGCGTAGATATTAACAGTTCTTATGCTTACAACATCTGAAAGCACAGAAGAGGAAGAAAACATGGTTTTGTATTAATGCCCTTTCTGATTCCTTAGCTGCTTTGAGCGGATTCAGTAGATTGAGTACATACTGAGAACATACATAAAAACTGTTAATGGTAATGAGTTTCCTTTAATAATGAACTTGAAATTTGGGATTCCTACTGCCACCAAAGCAGTGTTCATTTACAAAAAAATTTATTATTCTTTTTGTGTGATCTTTACAATGAAGATTTGCTGGAATGTAATAGGACTACAGAAGTATTAGAACACTGCATATCACATGATTTATTACACTTGAGAACAGTTTGAAGTCCCACGCTATTCATTGGTAAGTGCATAAAGTAAGTTTCTGATTGTTTTATTTATTTATTTATTTTTTTCTGAGAGTGGAACAACTGGGGGCCAGTAGGTGGGGGAGGGGGGGGGGGTGGGGGTGGGGAGTGGGGGGAAACCCACACAAATTAAAGAAGTTTTTCAGGGCTGGACTTGAAAACTGTAATACAAAAAGTCTTTTCTGTCAGAATTCTGTGGTAGAACACATACAGTGGTATTTCACTCTAACTGCAAACATAGGCTTTTGTCACACAAGTATGAAATTGAAGTTGGGTCTGAATAAAAGGAAATTGCAAAATTTTCTTACTGTGGATCTTATATTTTTCATATACTTTCACCCATTAGGCATATGAGACTAACTGAATGCTACTTGCTGTAGAATAGAGCCCCAGTTTCTTTGCTTTTGAGAATAAATACTATTTTGTTTAGAGAAGGTGCTGCACAAGCATTTTCTAGTGAGGGAATGGTCTGTTTAAAAAATAGATCAATTTTCCTTCCTGACTTCCTGGTATGTCAACAAAGAACTCATTCAGTCCGTCTCATAATGTCATATCAAAATTCAGCTGTCCATGAGTTAAGGATGATGCCTTCCCATGCAGCAAGGCAGTACCCCCAACTGGCACACATCATTCACCAAACACAGTTTATAATAGGCCTGAAGAGACCCATCACCTCCTTTTATGAGTCAGTTGTGCAACTGAATGGCCACAGTAACATAATGCTAGATCAACTGAGTGACAATCATAAAAGAGGAGATACTATTAAGTATCTGAGGAAAGGGGACCAACATTTAGTGCATGGTATAGCATTTAGACATCTGTCATGCAAATAACCAAGTTTCTTCTTTCTCCAGTTCTTGGCCAATGAAGCCAAAATAGCCACTTATATTCAAAATGATTGTGTAAAATAGTTGAACATTTAATTGATAATTAGAATTGAAAAAAAACCACCCCCAATTAATACAGTGAATTCAACAAATGCTTGACATGTGAAACATTTTTCTATCCTTTTACTTTAATCTAAAATATCACTTATATACTCTAGTAACTTATTAAAATATCTTGATTTTCTGGCATAATAAATACTGTTGATGAATCTTCACTCTGTTAGTTTTTTTCCTGAAAATGAAAATATTATCAGAAAAACTAAATGAGAAGATAATTTTTCGGCAAGCAGTAGAAAGTGAAGTTTATCTTCATGAGAATTTTAATTTTGGTCTAATGGCCGTCATATTTTCAATTCCTTGTTATGTTTTAATGTTGAATCATTCTTTAAATTGTCTTTTGTGTGCTAGTGTCAGATAGACTCTCATAAGGGCTAGTCACAAGTGATGCTTTTGTTACCATTAGAACAATTATTTTGGTATTAAATAGAATATAAAATAGATCTCGTCTATATTAGCTTAGAGACGCCATGTAAGGGTCTGGAGCGAAATCATGAAAGCCAAGTACCCAGTTAGTCAACAAAGTGAAGAACATCCCCAAATGAGAAGCGAATCTGTGAACACAAGTAAGATTATGATTAGAAGGTGGCAAGTGTGAAAGGTTGAGTGTAGCTTTCAGGGCTGGGATCCTGGGAATGTGAGGTTTAGAAAGAACAGGGCATGTGCCCTGTATCACACAGTCCCTTGCACGGATTTGTGGAGTGTCACCATGTTGAAATGAGCTTCTGATGAATGATTGTACTGTTCTGTTGTTCTCTGTCCCTTTGACTTGACAGACTGGTTACAAAACTTTGAAAATGTCGATTTCAGTAACTTTTTGTTGCTTTGAATTCTCTCTCAGTGTACTTTCTATCACCATAATTTTGCTGTTTTTCCTTCCTCTGGCTTCTGCACTGGAATCCAGTAGTTAAATTTGTTCTTGTGTCTTAATGGTAAGCTTTGCATTCAGTAATTTTCTACAGGATTATTTTAATAATGATTCAGTAACTGCATGTTAATTCATAAATTATTCCGTCTGTTTTATAAAGTAGAGATGTGTGTGCTCATAAGGGACTAGAACAAATAGCTGAATTACAGGTACAGAAATAAGAAATATTCATGAGAAAGCAGAAAGTAATCTCAGTCTTCATGAAGGAGCAATTCATGTGATGCTGCTCTCAATTTTGTTATGTTTCTAAGTTGTTGCAAGACAAAGTTTTAAAAATAAGCTCACAAAATATACTAATAAACAGTAGATTCAGCTTGAATGCCAAGGAGGGGTAGGGAATACGCTCCTTCCCAAAATACAAAAGAAGCAGAAAAGATAAAAATTTGCAGAAAAGATAATTGCAGAATTGAACGCACTTACTCTTTAAGAGTATTTTGAGATGGATCTGCGCATGCCCTTTTTAAATACGACTAATGTAAAGTCAGTTCTGATTTTATAAAACATTTGCTGAAGGCAGCTGATGGTTTATGCATGTCCTGTTTGCTTCAGTAAGCATTTTTCATGCATGTTTCTGAAGACAGAGTGCTGGACTAGATGGACCACTGATGTGCTGCATTATGGTGATTACATTCTCCATTTTCCTTCCTATGTACCTCTTTTTAGTCACAGTTTCCGTTTATTCAAAAAATGCCTAACCATTTGATACAAGCTATTAAATTTAGTTCTTTTTCTTCACTGGTTTACTAACTTTTACTCTGTTATTTTGGAGAGTATGATTAAATTCTGAAAAGAGACTTTTAACAGATCTTCCCATTGTGTGTTTATTACCTATAGATGATTTTCAATATGAAAAAGTATGACATTATTAATAAAATTAATAAGAAGTTTGACAAAAATTGGTGTAATTTACCAGAATGCCATTCTGAAAACAGTTATTTGTGCAAATACCAGCTCTACATTGTTACTAGTTGTTAATTTTCTGTTTTTAAGTAACTTTTAAATGTATTTCTAATTAATTTCCTCAACATATGTTAAGTATTATAATAGAATAAACAGTCATATTTATTATTTTTTTTCTCCAGGATATTCTTACGGTTAAACTTGTTTGAGGTTTGTGCAGTTGTTACATGTAATGGTAGACAGCTTGTTATTAAAAAAAAGGATAATGAGAGGAAAAAACCTGGATAGTTGTTTCTGTTCTTTTTTTTGTTTGTTTGTTTCCTTTGCTCTATTTTGCATTAATAAACTTCTTTGAGAATAATGTATGTTTTGTATGTATAGCTTTCAGCATATATTTTAAAAACAAACAAACAAACAAAAGAAGTGCAGTCATCAAATTTTTGTTTATTGGAGTTTTGGGAATTTTTCTAAAACTTCAGATTCATTTTTTCTGTTTCTGAAAGATAATGTCCAGTCTGGATCATCTTCTGGTGTTTTTGCACAAGTGTTGCGCAATCCATTTACACATTTGTGTTTCTGTTTCAAGGCTGACACATTTCTTCTGCAGGTGCCGAAGAGATTGACTGCTGTCTAGTGCATGTTAAAGGTCTGTAACAGGATATCTTGATTAAATTTTAATAGACTAGTACACATAAATTTTAATTTTAAAATCGTTTTGTATCCTTTCATTAGGTAATTGTCACCTACAGCATACGAGAGATGACTTTTGGATAGCGGCTCTATTAGATAATAATACATCAAATGTCATCAAAGGACAAGTAGTCTGGCAAATAGGCAAAAAAAGTAGTCTGGCAGATGCATGCAAATCTCCTTGGGAGTTAGCATAAGGTCCTGTTTTACTTTTCATGCTATGAGGGGGACATATGGAGCACTGAACTTTCAGGTTCCTCAGATAAATTTGGCATCCAACTACCACAGTTTCTTTGGCTTTCTTGGGCAGTGTCTGCAGCTGTTATGATACTACTACTCAGTGCTCAGAGGAATCCATGTAAGTATTATTATGTTCATGGGGCAGCTTGGCAGACTTGTCAAAGTTTTTCCTGAAAAATCCGTATCATTGAAGAGGATGGTGGTTTATAACTCTCCATCAGCTGTGCGTGACTGGTATTTAGCCTGGTAGGGAAACTGTACTTTTCTATTCATAGTCTGTTTCCTCCCCCAAATTTCAAATTTCCTGTGAGCAATGGCATTACTTAAACTTCTTAGAAAATAAACAGGGCCTTTTAAATGAGTGTGAAGCCACCTGTATTTCAGTTCGTTTGCAGTTCCTTCCAAAATATTTTTCTGACAACAAAAAACTTATTATGACTTGGCATACTAGAATATGTAAATTACATAGCGGAGTTTATGATGTATTCGAGAAGATGAAGCTGATGACTCAGATGTTCTGATATGCGTTCCATGGAATTTTGGCAAAATGATTAGACTGCATAACAGTGTATATGTGTGTGTATACATACACACACATATATATACCCAAACTATGTATATATATGTATATATATATATATATATAAAAATATAAATCAATATATATATATATATTTATAATTATTTTTCCTCTGTAAGTAGGCACTGGCTTTCATGGAGATTTATAATGTCATAAATATTAATATTTTTTTCAGGGTTATAAATAATAGTTTGCTTCTTAAAAGCTAGTAATATAGATTTTAGCAGAATTGTAGCGTCTATATAATAATGCTGTCATGCCTTCCATTTACCGCATGTCTGATGATTTCCTTAATATCAGAATTGGTAATGAGGTTCTTGTAAATGGAAAACAGGGAGTGACATTTGAATCTGCTTGAGAGTTAGTGTTGAGGTGCTGTGCATCCCCATGTCATTATATGCATCTGCATCCAGAGAAACATGTATTATTCTTAATCTGCATTTGGCAGTCAGCTAACTATAATATACAGTACAAAACGGTCTTCATAATGTAACAGGAAACTTGTCTGTTTAACACATCCTAGTAGGTAGCAGAGGTTATTTTTCAAATTATTTCAATATTTTATAGACTCCTGAAATGATTTGGACAATGTTTTCAGCAACAGAGAAACAGTGAATCTGAAGGTTATATTCTTTACATGTTGACTTATATGTTTGTATATGCCTTTACAGGAACCCTATGGATTTCTAAAGATGTCTTGAGAATAATTAATTCACAGCTAAGTTTGGATATTCTAGGGAAAAGGTACTGGAATATCTTCAGGGAGGAAATGAAGGTATTCTATGTTACTTGGTTAACAAATCGCATAGTTCAGCTGGGAGTATTTTCTGTCTTAAATGTAGTATTACGTATTTGTGGCCTAAAACTGTGATTAAAATGATTTTCTATGTATACCTCATTGCCTTCTTGAACTTAAAGATGCTTTATTGTGTTGTGTTTTGTTTTGTGGGTTTTTTTTCTCCTCAGAATTGCGTAAAAGCACACCTTTAATAAGAGCATTACCGTAACATGAATACGGGGAATATTCACACAATCTGTGGAATAGAAAAATCGAAGAAGCTTCAGTTGCATAATGTCCAAAGATGTTTTTTTACTCTTACAGTATCTTAATTCCACAGTTAGAAATCTTATTAGTCATATCATATACTTTTTTTTTCATAAAGAACCACTTCTTGCAATGTTTATTCAGAAATTCCTGTTATATTAAAGAGATTTCTGTCTAAGCATAGGTAAGAATGTTGACCCGAATATTTTTGTCTTAAGCTTCTTGGTTTCTCCAAATAAAGTATCTTTGTTTAAAAGTTCAAACCCCAGTCTTTTATGAATATACAGGAAAACCTTTTTAGTAGGTGTGCAATAACAAACGAAAACTGATATATACCAGAAGAGACATTTTATTTTACATATATTCAGGGTATTAAGTTACAGCTTTCCTCTTACCTTGGTAGAAAAAAAACTATCAGAATACATAGACATTATGCAATACTGTAGAATAAAAACTGTTCTGATTACATATCTTTCATATAAAGCTGTAAACAATTGTTGGGAGAAAGAATGCTTTTTAAATGTGGCATTTTTAAGAAGTATGCTTACACAAGAATTCAGAAGGGGTGAAATTTACTTTTATGAAGGGAACCAACTGAGGTGTTTCAAATAATTTAAAGCTTAATTAAACTGTTATGAGTATCTGGGTGGAATTATGTGTGAATTTTATTCATTACTATTTTACACCAGTTGATTAACTGTTGAAATGCTCTGTCTAATTGTCATGTCCAACGTTGAGAAACTGTGTTAATGATCTTTGAAAAGATTCCTAAAAAAAGTCTAAGAAATAATTAGGATTTGAGTTACTTAGTCTCTTTCTTTTAAACAAAAGCAGGTGAATCACACCAGACCTCGTGAATGCCTACAAGAGCCCAGTTCACTGAAAGATGAAGGTATCTGAAGATGGTTTGGCTGAAATGAAAGCAACTAGTGTCAGTACTGCAGTAGTGCAAAATCTTTGCTCAGATGTCACCACTTGATGTTCCTAAACTCACCGGGAGCTTCTTCCCTGTGTGGATGGCATTCCTACATGTACCATGCCTTCTCCATGTGCCCCAAACTGCTCATGCTCAGTAGGTCAGTAGCTCAGTAGCCTGGCTGCTGCCACACACTTGTCACTTGTCCATCTCAAGAAAGACCCAGATATATGCATGCAAGGTTGGTGAATTATCCTCCCTCCTAACACATGAACCTTATTCTTATGTATATGCATATTCAAGCTATGATCTAATGCAACCTCATTTTAGTGGAGGCCTGGGAAATCATCAAATATTGAAAGTCTGCTGGTAATGCTTGACTATGTGGCAATTAACATATATTTGACATGTAAAATTGCAGGTAACTTTCTTTTCCTTTACGGCTCTTAGTTTGTTGTATTCCAAAAGAAAGACAACATTGTTCTTCTGTCCTTGGAAAAAAAATAGATACAAAAGAATTTGTTTAAGACAGCCATTTAAGTGGTTATTTTTTTCATGTGATTTTCAGGATCTCTTGGAACCCAATTTTATAAAGTATTTCAAGTTTCCTATCTCTCAGAGGCATTCTTAAGTTATATTGTCCATGTTCAGTCATGTAAGGCCATTTTTTTTTGTCACCTAGAGAGGTCAGCTTCATGGGGGGTGGGGATTGGGGGTGTGTGTCTCTGAAAAGACAGGGTGATGCTTTGATCACAAAGATATAATTAGCAGCAGTGTTCTATTTTAGGTAGCTTCATGGTTTCTCATTAGTAGGAGACACACATTAGTTAATGTCTATCCCAATAGTTGTATTTGGGGGCATGAGAAAACATTTATATGTGTGTATATGTCTTCAGTTGTTTACAAATATTTCACTATTTGGGGTTTCATTTGTATATAGATACTTGTGTTTTACTTAGGAATCACATATCTGTAACTTGCTCAGATTTACAGGCTATTTCATATTTGAAACCACAAATAGGTTGATTTGAACCCATTTTTTCTCTGATGCTTCTTAACATATAGATGAATTACAAACTAGAATTAGGAAGCCGTATTTGCAGTTTTATGCATGCCTATCTATGCATCTTTGTGTCTAACTTAATTTTGTTCATTTTTTCTCTATTCTTAAGCAATTTAATTTCACATAGAGATGGAAAAGATTACTTTGCAAGCAAGGATGTGTGAACATAAAACGATGAAAGCTTTATTAATTGAAATGAATGAAATTAAATGTAGAAATATGCTGTGGGTATTTTGGAGCCTTTGTTTAGGAACCTTTGTTTAATTTTTATTCTATGTTTTTATTCCAGCTATCGGGTTCTAATGGTAAAGTTTGATATCATAGTTCAGTGAAGCCTAATGTAACTGTACAAGCTGTTTCACAAAATAGAGGAAATTTTAGTGTCTAAAATGATCTGTAATCCAAATTTATTTATTATGAAGAATGAGCTACTGAATGTAATGGAGAAGTTAAACTACTGATAATTTGGGATATTTTAGTACCAACTGATTCCACAGAAAAAGCTGCCACTAATCGTATGTGAACTTGGGATTCTCAGAAGCCAGGGCTAGTTTTCTGTGGCCATTGTATAGATAAGCAAAGGTGAGAAAGTGGATGATCATAAACATATAAGCAGGATCTGCCAAGTCTATTTTTTTTTTCCAATGGTTGCCTCTATTGAAGTTGTACTATAGCCAGACAAAAAAAATTCTTGGCTCCTTTCTTGTGACTTTGGCTAGAGGATACATGTGTTAGGACTATAAAGCTCATACTTGCTTCATAGATCCATAAATCTCCAGACTCTCCCCCTGCCCAAAGTGTGCTTAATAATACGATTTCATATGTATTTGAAGGAAATAGTGCACGACACATGGGCATTAGTACTAATTGTCTTTTGTTTCTTTGGCTACTTTTAGAGAGATTTGATTTTTTTTAAAGTTGAGTCAAGGCTTTGATATGTGCAACCTGGAAGAGATATGTATTTTCAGTTTTACATAGGATTGCTTTCTCTAAACATATAGTTAGTCAATTTGTTCAATTGCTTTTAGACCTAACAGGAAAAACTCTTGTCCACCTCAAGTTTGCTTGTTGCTGTAGCTACTGTTCTGAACATTAAATTTGCATGGAATCAACAATAAATCAAATATAAAAAAAGAGATAGATAATGTCGTATAGTATGCCAACAGGCAGGTGAGAGAATGTGGCAGAAAATCTCTGATATAACTTAGATTCCCACAAACTGTTTTGGTCTTGACAGAAATCTGAGGCAAATACTCCCTATTCTCAGCTCAGGCTGACTTTTATTTCAGTACAATGATAAGATAGAAAGGTGCAAAGGGTATGTGAATTTTGTTCACTATACCTTTAGACTGTATACAGCACAGAACTTTATTCTCATAAGCTTTCGATGCCAAGAACTCTTTTTGTTGCAAAGGTACAACCAGCATCCCTATGTGTGTCTGCTGAGAAAGGGAGGAAGCTTAGGGACCTTTGCAGTCATTCTATATCACTACAATGCCCATATGCAGCAAGAAAATACCACGGGGAAGGCCAGGATGCTGTTGCACTTCCTTTGTACTTCCAGAGTGAAATGAAAATCTAGGGGAGTGGGAGGAAAAGTTCCATTCCCTTGTGTGGATTGCTCACCTGAAACACAGTGTTATTTAAGTTTCTGTTATGAACCATCTGTTGTTTGTTATTAGAACTGCAGTAACTGATCTTTCCTCATTATTGTTTTTGCATATGAAATGAACTCTATTTACTGACTTCCCCCAGGCTTCAGTCATTCTGTTTATTTTGCTACATACTTATGAAATCTTTATGAAAGAGGAACGAGGTACATTATGCATTGTATAAATGTCTTGAGTCTGCAAAGGAGCTTTCCAGAGAGACAAAGCATTGCTCAAGTTTCTTGTGTTTATTTTATACAGGTTAAGAAACTCTATAAAACCCTTTCCTTCCCCCTTTTTCTTTTGGAAATTATTTACCAATGGCCCTAGGCTTTCCCAATCATCTGTACTAACTTGAGATTTGTTCTTGTGAAACAACAGATTGCTAGAAAGGGAATGAACCATTCTTTCCACTGCCTTGTTTCCAGTTCAAGATTAGCACCTGATAGATGGATTTATATGTCAAAGGTTTATGTTCTGTGATGTCAAAATGCATACTTTGAAAATTAAAAATCATGTTTACCTGTGTTCAGTTCATATGTCTTAGCTCTCACGGTGGGGGTAGTCTAAAGTCTGATCCACATTCTGGCTCCTCTGAAGATTTATGAAAGGAATTGAACGAGAGAAATCTAAATGAAGCACTTGCACTAACTCCAGAAGTGATACATCTGAATCCTTAAGTGTACAGAGTGGAAACTCTGTTTTTCATTTGTGCGGGACAGGTTAATTCACCTATAAACGCTTTACACATTACGTTGTCTAAATTGTCTTAAAGTTTATCTGTTTCTAGACAATGTTTGTTATTTTAAAACATATTTGAAAATGCCCACTACACTAATAAAGTAACTGGGGTCATCTGTTCCCTAACGTTGCCCCCTTTGATAATAACCAACAGTAGAAAATGCATATGTAAATCTTTAATCTCTATTTCTATACTTGTTTATTCTCATCTTACATGCTGGAATTGCTTTCCATGTTTTTAATTGAACACAATGTATGCTTCTAGATGAGGAATGCTTTCTGTTCATTTTGGTGTATGTCGGTGTTGTATAATTCAGAGGCTTCTCTTTCATTCTGGATTTCAAGCTATAAGTAATGCAGCTGAACTTAGATACTACCTTGATATTTCTGATGTATTTCCTTGTCTGCTTTCCTAATTAAAAAAAGAATAAAAATATGTTAACATGTTTTTCATGGCTGTCTTACCTCATGGCTGTCTTACCTCATATCAGTTGGATTTGCTCTAACCTAAATCTTCATGTTAATGGGGTCCATGTTAAGAAGGTAGTTAATTTTTAGTGATGTTGCACTGAGCTATACATAATTTTTATTTTTTATCTTTGATTTCCTATGTAGAAGGAGGTTGTTATGATTTCCAGTCTGATGTAACTAAGTAATGTGAAGGTCTCCTTCAATTGTGTCACTTAAGGAAGCAACTTATTTTTAGATAACCGACTGTTTTCTTGTTTTGACCAGTTGCTTTTCATTTGTTCTGAAAATACATTTTCCTCCTAGAGGAGCTTTGATTTGTTTCCAGGAGTATGTGCCTATTAAGTTGCCGTTGACATACAGAAATATTATTTCTATCTCTGTTTCGTATGTCTGTGTCATCACAACATGAAGTTGTCAGAAGAATTTTTATATGAAGTTGGAAAGAGCACTTCAGAGGGTTTTACTTTTTTGCTGGTTTAGTTCTGGGGAACACTAGGCCTGCAAATGGAATATGTTTATGACGTTCAAATATTAATTCTTTTTTGAAGGTAGCTTTGATCATAGGATTATTGATGGGATTACAAGTTGGTCATTCCGCACAGGCTAGGCTAACATATTCAGAATTGAAAAGCAATGGTCAATACTGTACTGTTATAGTGCATTATGTTAGAATCAGCTTCCATATTATCAGAGAACTGAGTGTATAGGATATAGATAAGAGCCATTTAAGTGACAGAGAAATACAACTGGCTATCTTCTGGTTCTTCTTCCCACAGTTCTGGTTTGAGAAAAAGGTGGCTAACGAAACATCTCTTTATAGATGTATGTGTGTATATATTCATAAACAGTGTTTGGATGTTCTGTCATATCATAGTGGATGTGTAGCATTAATTTGGCTGGACTGACTGATTATTCCTAACGGGTAAAAACTTGCCAATGGTATTACTTTCTATGTAAACCTAAATTTTCCGTATGCCATTTTTAACTCTGCAAAGGCCCTCTGGGATATTTTTTATAGTATAGTATTTATTAAAGTAATCTTTTCTTAGTAGCATTCTTTTCTAGTTAGTGTTCAAATATTCTTGCCTCGGCAGAATAGTAGTAAATATTGATGTCAAATTTGCTTTGTCCTTATGATAACAATGAAAAACGTGAGACATATGAAGAAACATACATCAAACTGGCAAGCTGGAAGCTAGAATTTCTTAATAGAAGCAATAGAAATACTGCTCTAGCATGCTTCTGAAATACATTAGTACCTTTCAGGTAATCAATCATACTAAGGAACTTCCTAATCTTAAAGATTTTCTGTGCTATTTTAACTGTTCTTATACAAGAATGATAATTGTGCTATTTTACTGAAAATAACCTGTCACTAAATTCAGTATTTATGAGAAACAGATTGCAGAAAGATATGATTGAAAATCATCAAACTTTTAAATATTTATGAATCAGTTAAAATATCACCCATATTTTTGCTGTTCATTTCAGATTATAAAATAAACTGCAGTGATTTAAAATGTGGTTTTGGCTAAATATAGAAGTAGTTTATGGCTGTAAACAATTAACAGCTAAGTGCTGATGTCCTTAATCAGCTCTTCTTGCAAAACACCAACTTAGCTTTAGGTATGGTGATTTGATATGGTGATTTGAAAATATGTTTTCCTAAAAGAGTTAACTGTTTACCTGCTGAAAATGGTTATACTACAAGTATCAAATATGAATTTAGGGAAGGCTGTTTCTTGACCTGGCATTTACAGACTGGAATGTGAAGGAAGTAGTGTACTGTCACAGCTGGGTTTTAGGCAGGAAGGAAAGTATTCAAGACAGATTTCAAAACTAGAAAACAAACCTTGTGAAAAAGCTTAAGACCACTCTCCATCTTTTCACTTATGTACCAGCAACAAAAAAAAAATCCTCCCCCTTGAGTAGCTTTAAATGTATTGAAAGGTTTTTAAAAGACTGATTTTTTAATTAATACCACATAGTTGTACATTTCTTTTCATGCGTATACTAACAGTCAGTAACCTACAGAGATTTTCTGAGACTACATCATCTCTGAGAGGGGTAATTTTGTCATCCTAAGCATGATGTTTAAATGTACTAGAAAGATTTCAGAATCCCATGGATACCTGTGCGGCTCAAGACAGAAGCACTCCAGACTTGTTTGCTCGCAGTAATCCCAGCTCCTGCACAACACCACAAACATGTTGTCCAAGGAATTACTCCTATGTAGTATTTCAGTCAACAGACCATGAGGGAATGAATTGTTATGAAACTGATGGTCCCTAGTTCCAAGTGAAGGAAGGACAGCTGAGGAATTTTGATATTAAGGTAATTGATCAATTTAATGAGTTTATTAAATGATACACGTTGGGTATGAAAGAGTGGTTTTAGATGAAAAGAAGAATTAATGTTCAGTATTCTAAGTTTGTAACTCAGAGTAACAGTTTGGGAAAACAAACCTGATTGAGAAAGAGTAAAGTAAAATGATTTGCAATGGCAAAGATCTGTATTCCAGATAATGTTTCATGATCTCAGTAATTTACTTTAAGAGACATCTGTGATAATTGAAGAAATCCAGAACTGCATTTTGTTCTGAGTTTCAAAGGTTCTAAACAGAGACTCAGGATCCATTACTACCATCTGCAGCCTCCTAAATGGCTTTGAAAATTTACATCCTTTTTACTAAATGCTAATGAGATGTCAATTTTTTTTCTCTGTGAAAGCGCTGATCTGAGCAAACCTAGTACTTTTTAACCTGATTCTCTCAACCTCTTTTTACTGAAACAGAATCATTGGATACTATCAGCCATCAATTCACATAATTGCCTTTTTCATTCATGCTTGTTTTGTCTGACAGTATACATAGACAATCCTTTTGGCAATGTTTCTGTAGTTTCTTAATTATGCACTGTCAATGTTGAATGAATGTTTTAAGAGTGTCTGAGCATCTACATACTCTTTTGTCACCTTTCTTAACTTTGTATGTCATATTGAGGACTCTTAGTAATTACTGTAATATTACTTCAGAGAAGTTATGTCAGCCTGCACATACCATTAATGCATTAATGTGTCAAAACAGCAGTGAATGACACAGCTCTCAGCAATCTTAAAAGCTACTAATGGTAGGCCAACTCAGAGAAATTGATTTGTAAGCAACCCTAAAGCTATAAAACTTTTGTCCTGATATATGGCTTCACAAAGTCTTTTTCTTACATTTAGTCCATGAGTAACAGCTGCTTGAATAAAGAAACAATCTGTAAGTTCAAGTGCTTCATGCTATCATGCTAGGGTGTTCCTGCCAGAAGAAAGGTAGCACAATGACAGAACAGTGAAAAGAATTCAGTTGTTAACATTGAAAAAGAAAATCCCCAATACTGCACTATTTCACCAGCAGGAATCTAAAGTAACTCAAAAGGTGAGAGGAGTAGATTTTGACTTGAATTTTAATGAGATTACACTCTAATGTGAGCTATATTTATGAACTTGTGATAAAAGCCATTTAGTAACTAGAATGATAAGTAACTGATAGTTAACATTAAAAGAGCAGAAAAAAACCCAACCCAAAAGCCACCGACAAAAATACTTGGGGCAGTGGAACTGTTATACAGATACAAGGAAAACAGTTTCCTAATGGCTTTTGAATTATGACCTTTCTATATAGCAACCACTTCAGCAGCCTGGAATCATAGTTTTCTGTTACCTGACTGGACACAGGGGGAGGAGAGAGCACATGAGAGAGGTAGTCCCTTTCAGAAGACAAAAGTGGTTACAGCTGCGAAAGGTTTGAGGTATGTAATTTCTAAAAGGTAATACACTCAGAAATGTGTCTTATAATTCCTCCATCTACATATAATGTGTGGATATGAGACTATTTTTACTTTCCTGAATGGTGTGTGCAGTTTAACTTTCCTGAACTTATTTTTATTGGAAATTCACATGCATTTATCACAAACATATGAGGAAAAATGCCTGGAAGTTTCATATCAAATGTCAGTACACAACTGAAATCCTGACTGTTCTGATGTCAGTGGCAGCTGTGTTATCAACTTCAATGAAACCAGAGTTTTGCTGTATATATTCACATATATCTTATCTCCCTGCAGAAGTGAGGGCTGGAAGGAAGGCAGATGGATTACTAGAAATGAAAAATGAACAAAAAGCAACATGGGGCAGGTGAGGAGAAAGAAAGTTAGTTTGAATGGAGCAAGAGGCAAAGAAATAAGAAAAAGAACAGAAATAAGACAAGGCAAAGGAAGGCTGAGAAGAACAAATGAGAAAGAGAATTACACAAGAGTTTCCTAATATTTATAATAGTGAGCTGAAAAGTTTAGGATCTTTGATCCACATGGTGAAATGTTCTTTCTCTTCAGTGTCAGGATAGCAAAAACCCGTAGACAAACACAGTCATTAACCTGGGGTTACTCTAAGGGCTCTCCTGTTTAATGAAATATGCAGTTTTAATTGGGTAGGGGTGGGGGGAAAGAGAGGACAGAGAGGGAAGTTTTATGAGCAACCATCTCTTTGTGACTCCAATAATATTCCTCACCTGTTTCCTATAACACCTGCCGGTAAATCATGCTAGGAAAGCGGAAGTATTTTCTATTGCTTCACTGAAGAACCAGATGTCAAGCAAAAAGCTTTATAAGAATTTTTAATTTGTGAAAAGAAGGGGAAATTACTGAGGCCTAAAAAGAAATTCTTCAGTCTTTGTTTTACTTTCTTGCCTCTTCAGGTATTTTTATTGCAGGCATGCTGGCCTGAGGGCATAGGCAGATTTATATGCACCTTTTATTAGAGCAATTAGCGTTGTTTGGGAAGAAAGAGACAAGCTTTTGAGAAAGCCTAGAATAAATGAAAGAAAGAAGTGCTTATGTATCCAGAAACTTGTCTACTTTTTTGTCTTGAAAGTTTCCATTCCGTATTCAGGACCTTGATGTCCTCTCCCCCTTACTGGTTTTTAATGGGGATATAAGGAGGAAAAAAGCTATTAAAAAATAGAAAAAAATAATCCAGACATTTCATCTTTCCTACCTACACAATTAGTCACTGTAATTTTCTGGTGCCAGAGCTGATCTCCATCTCAGCAAAGGCTGACAATGACCAGCAAAATACACAAACTGTGATTTAATGCCCGGGAAATATTTTGTTATTATTTTTAAGTTGCTTGATAAACCTCTTCAAAAAGGCAGGCTTGCCATATGTTTTGTTAATACCTAGACTTTTAAAGTAAAAGCAAGCCATGAAAAGTTTGTGGAAAATGAGATATAACTAAACTTGATTAAGAAGGGTTCTGCAAAGCACAAGATACTCCAGTGGTCATCCACACCGAGTTTAGCAAATTGCTGTCATATTGTTATTAATGGTAAATGCTGAACATGAAAACCAGAACTGTTTATAATTCATAAGTTTAAGTGTGAGTTCTCCTGTATGTTACCCCCACACTGTATATTTTGGATTTTTCTAGGTATTTCCTATTAAGTGTACAATCTAATAGTGTTAAGTCTTATGCTGCTTTTAAAAATTACTAATTTAATCTTTGAATCCTTTTTAGCTTAAAGCCTTAGATATTTTTTGGAGACAGGAGAATTTATGTGTTACTCTTATGAGCATCATAAAAAAAATCTTCTAACAAACTTTTTTTTTTCAGCTTATCAAGACCCATATTTTTTTCTTAACTATTTTTCATGTCCTAGAACTTTCTCATACAGAGGAATGCCATTTCATAGGATTAATTTTAAAAGATACACTGAGTGCCATGCTAGAGCAGGAATCCACAATGGACATGGTTTAAAATGACAGAAAGAAACCTTAAATAATCTTTCGGATTTGCAAGGATAAAGTGACTGAAATGTTCTCTTGGGAGGATTATTAAGTAATGCAAGTATCTTAACAGAAATTACCCTCTTTTTTTCATATTATGTGTGCAGCATTGTCATGTCATTAATATGGATTATCTTTTCTATGAGATAGATGTCATAATTATCAGTGTATAGGAACTTAACATGTAACATTAAGCAAACTTGTAGCATGAATCTAGAATATTTTGCCATCCAGAAACAGTCTTTACAGATATAAGAGCTGTGTGGTTGCTGTCCTAATGATGATTATTCTTACCACTGCATTAAATCAATGTTTATTTGCTTAATCCCTTAGTTCTTTTTTTGCATTAGTTACTTTTTCAGCAAAAGTTATATCATTATTTCCACCCTGTCCTTGGTATATTTGATAATGTTTACTGTCAGAAAAGGCAGATAGGTCAAATGAAAACATTTAGCTTTGTACAGAAATGCATTCCTTCACAGTGGAAAATGTATTTTATTCAGTACTTCCTGCCACCAGAACTAGTGTAGACATTGATGCACAGGTACTTAGGCTTTTTTCTTTTTCCTGCCAAATGTCATGACACAATATATAGCCTAAAAATTATTTTGGTTTTAAACAGAAGGCAGTTTTATTGACTGGAATGACTGAACAACCACAAACTCTGAGAAGATTTAGATCATGATTGTACCTGAAGGCCATTTCTATAGAAGAGGTTTGTGAGAGACAGACATCAAAGGTCAAAAATGTAGATCTAAGCTTTATGACCAGCTGTAGTCTTGGAAGTGTGATGCAATTTAGAGTTTCAAAGCAAGTCATTTATCCAAAATTTGTAACAACATGCTTCTAGCTGTTGAAGCAGATTCTGGATATCTGACAGCCATACGTTTGCCTGGGGTGAAAAGTGCATTCGCATCAGCTGTCCTCAGCTCCAAGGAGCAGCATGTTACCCTCACAGTATTGTTAGCTACAAATTCTGAATCAGCACCTGTCCTGAACAGCGTCAACCTGGGGGATGCTTCTTACAAGCTGGTCAAGCTTAAAGTTGCTTTCTGTTGCCTTTAAGTCACCTTCATATTGTGACTTCACTTAGCTAATGAATATTTTAATATAAAATGCTGTATGGAGATGCAAATAGGTAGATCAAAGGCTTCATTTCTTACTGCCATTAAACCCAAAAGTTAATGGCAAAAAGGTACTTTGGGAAGTACAAATACAAGGTTTGAAACCTTTATTGCATTTATGTAAATTTGCTCCTGAAACGCTTAAAAATTCCTTGGCAAGGTTAGACAGACCTAGAGACAGCAAATTGTTTTAAACTGCTTATAATTCATGTAGATGAGGTAGGCTTTTTGCCAGAAACCTATTTTTCCTCCCTTTCTAGAAAAATGTCCTGCTAAGTTCAATCCATTGAAGTGTGGCATTGCTTAGATGCTGAATTATTAGAACAATATTGTAAGTGAGCAAAAGTTGATGTAGAAAATAAACATACACTGAGAAGACTATAAAATGTTTAATAGGGCTGCTGTCACAGTCGTACTTAATGGTTCTTAAATAATAGTGCAAACATTACAGTACCTCTGAGTCTTCAAAAATATGCATTTCATTAAATAGGCTTTTGTAATCAGTTGAGACATAACGATTTCTTCTACAAAGTTTTTATTATGAATAAAATGAATTGTAACTTAGTCCTTTAGTCCTCCCATTTCAGAAAGGCAAGTGAGGTACCAGCCTCATACTACACATAAAAAGCAAATCCTTCCATTTGCTTAAATTCCATAATTATTGTAAAATATATGTCACTCAAAGTAGTAGTATAATATTGTAGAAATACTGCAGTGTCATAAATGTTGTAATACGTTGTGAACAAGTGCTTTAAAGTACTTCAGTAACTTCAAATTATAATCTGAGAGAATGAAAAATGAGTTTAACTGCAATGTGTTAAAATGCCATAACTCATCACCAAAAATACTTTCATACTTGTAAGAAATTTTTTAGCATCTAGAATGATGACATGCCTATGTATCTTTTAAAAATGACATTTGCTGTGTGGATGCTTTCTAAATTTTTTTTGAAAATAAAAAGTACTCTGCACATAATGTGAAGAGCTTAATATAAAACCTAACCATCTGTTTTATTTACTTCATCTTTTTCTTGCCTTCTCTTTAGTACTAATAAATGCATGGTCCTGTTCTGTAACTGCCCTAGTCCGTAAGTATACTGGTGCCATGATATCCCAAAGTCCAAGGAAATGTGCATAGTGGCTGAATGCTGGGTAGATGGCAGGGTAGTCTTATGTACTGAATAAATGTTCATGCCATGAAGGTGCAGGTAGCTGAAACTTTCTCTTCTTCCCTCAGCTTAATCCAAGATCATGCTACTTGACTTCAGTGGACAGACATTAGCTGAAAGACAGTTTCTGCTACAGAGTGTGCAAGGTTGGCATGTGAAATATGCTGAGCTGGTCATGCTCGGCACTCATCCAGTGTCTTACCTGTGCCTGATCTCTAGGTGTACCAGTTGTGATTACTGCTGGTGGAAAAAGCACTCCAGTGAAATGTTCCTCGTGTTATTCAAACTAAAATTTCTTTGGAATATTTTTTATGAAAAGTACTTTTTACTGCTCAGACTTCTGGTTTGGCTGCTTACCAACATTCAGAATCACTTTTTCCCTTCAGTAGGTCTTCTGCTGTATATATATATATATATATATATATATATAATCATAGAATCATAGAATAGTTAAGGTTGGAAAGGACCTCAAGATCATCTAGTTCCAACCCCCCTGACACAGGCAGGGACACCTCACACTAAACTATCTCACCCAAGGCTTCATCCAACCTGGTCTTAAACACTGCCAGGGATGGAGCATTCACAACCTACCTGGGCAACCTATTCCAGTGCCTCACCACCCTAACAGGAAAGAATTTCCTCCTTATATCCAATCTAAACTTCCCCTGTGTAAGTTTTAACCCGTTAACCTTTGTCCTGTCACTACACTCCCTGATGAAGAATCCTTCCCCAGCATCTCTATAGCCCCACTTCAGATACTGGAAGGCTGCTATTAGGTTCCCACACAGCCTTCTCTTCCCCAGGCTGAACAGCCCCAACTTCCTCAGCCTGTCTTCATACGGGAGGTGCTCCAGTCTCCTGATCATCCTCGTGACCCTCCTCTGGACTTGTTCCAACAGTTCCATGTTCTTTTTATGTTGAGGACACCAGAACTGCACACAATACTCCAGGTGAGAGCACATTGCCAGCTCATGTTCATTTTGTCATCAACCAACACATCAAAGTCCTTCTCCACAGGGCTGCTCTGAATCTCCTCTCTGCCCAACCTGTAGCTGTGCCTGGGATTGCTCCGACGAAGCTGTAGGACCTTGCACTTGGCATGGTTGAACTTCATAAGGTTGGCATCAGCCCACCTCACAAGCGTGTCAAGGTCCCTCTGGATGGCATTCCTTCCCTGCAGCATATCGACTGAACCACACAGCTTGGTGTCATCGGCAAACTTGCTGAGGGCGCACTCAATCCCACTGTCCATGTCAGCAACAAAGATGTTAAACAGGACCGGTCCCAACACCGATCCCTGAGGGACACCACTCGTTACTGGTCTCCAGCCGGACATCGAGCCATTGACCACAACTCTCTCTGTGCGGCCATCCAGCCAGTTCTTTATCCACTGAGTGGTCCATCCATCAAATTGATATCTCTCCAATTTAGAGAGAAGGATGTCGTGTAGGACAGTGTCGAACGCTTTGCACAAGTCCAGGTAGATGACATCAGCTGTTCTACCCCTGTCCATCAGTTCTGTAGCCCCATCATAGAAGGCCACCAAATTGGTCAGGCAGGATTTCCCCTTAGTGAAGCCATGCTGGCTGTCACCAAGCACCTTGTTGTTTTTCATGTGCCTTAGCATGCCTTCCAGGAGAATGTGCTCCAAGATTTTGCCAGGCACAGAGGTGAGACTGACTGGTCTGTAATTCCCCGGGTCTTCCATTTTCCCCTTCTTGAAAATGGGGGTTATATTTCCCTTTTTCCAGTCATCGGGAGCTTCACCTGACTGCCATGATTTTTCAAATAGGATGGCCAGTGGCTTAGCAACTTCATTCGCCAGCTCCTTCAGGACCCGCGGATGGATTTCCTCAGGTCCCACGGACCTGTGCACGTTCAGGTTTTTAAGATGGTCTCGAACCAGATCCTCTCCTACAATGGGCCCAAGGTCTTCATTCTCACAGTCCCTGTGTCTGCCTTCCAAGACTTGGGTGGTGCAGTCAGAGCATTTGCACGTGAAGACCGAGCAAAGAAGTCATTCAGAACCTCAGCCTTCTCCAAATCCTGTGTAGCCAGTTCTCCCGAAAGCTTCCTCAGGGGTCCTATTTTGTCCCTAGTCTGTTTTTTGTTTGCTACGTACCTGTAGAATCCCTTCCTGTTATCCTTAACATCCCTAGCCAAGTTTAATTCTAACTGGGCCTTAGCCTTCCTAACCTGGTCCCTAGCTTCCTGGACAACATCCCTGTACTCTACCCAGGCCGCCTGTCCTTGCTTCCACCTTTTATAAGCCTCCTTTTTCATTTGAATTTTCCTCAGCAGCTCCTTATCCATTCAAGGAGGTCTCCTGGCCCTCCTGCTGCACTTCCTTCTAGCTGGGATGCAACACTCCTGAGCTTGTAGCAGGTGATCATTGAATATCAACCAACAGGCTTGGGCCTCCCTGCCCTCTAGGGTTATATCCCATGGAACCTTACTAAGCAGGCTCCTAAAGAGGCCAAAGTCTGCTCTTTTGAAGTCCAGGGCAGTGAGCTTGCTGCACGCTCTTCTCACTGTCCTGAGGATCTCGACCATCTCCTGATCGCTGCATCCAAGGCTGCCCTGGAGCATCACATTCTCAACGAGCCCTTCCCTGTTGGTGAGCACGAGGTCAAGCATGGCACCTCTCCTTGTTGGCTCTTCTATTACTTGCAAGAGGAAGTTGTCTTCCACACAATCGAGGAACCTCCTGGATTGCTTGTGCCGTGCAGTGCCATCGTTCCAACAGATGTCAGGGTGGTTGAAGTCCCCCATGAGGACAAGGGCCTGTGAGCGTGAGGCTTTTCCTATCTGTCTGTAGAGTGCTTCATCTGCAGGTTCTCCTTGATCAGTCGGTCTGTAGCAGATCCCCACAGTAATGTCTCCCATAGCTGTTTTCCCTTTAACCCTGACCCACAAACTCTCTGTAAACTGCTCACCTGCCCCCAGACAGAGTTCCATACTCTCCAGCCTATCCCTAACATAAAGGGCAACTCCCCCTCCCTGCCTGCCGGGTCTGTCTTTTCTAAAGAGCCTGTAACCTTCCATTCCAACACTCCAGTCATAGGAGCCATCCCACCATGTTTCTGTGATGCCTATTATATCATACCCCCGTAGATGTGCACACATCTGTAATTCCTCGTTTGTTCCCCATGCTACAGGCGTTTGTATAGAGGCATCTGTAAGCAGGACAAAAGTTACACTGTTTATAATGTAACTGTATTTCTGCTTATGGAACTAATTTATCTTGGCTTTCCATACACTTGCTAATTAAAGACATTTTAAAGTGAATTATAGGTTATGTACTAACCTGTTTTGTAGCCATGTGATTGTATAAGCCTGCATGATTTGTATTCTTAAAAGTACAAGAACATTTGCTGTGCATGAAACCTTCACCTGTTTTATAAACCAGTATACAAATGTGTATAAAATTGCATATAGCTATGATGAACTCCAGATTCTGTTTTCTAATATTCTTGAATTCTAGAAGGTATGGTAATTATAAACCCTCTGTTGTCTAATTATTTTATGGAATTTGTCTCCGTAACTGTGGCAACCATTAAGATTTTTTATCAGCAAGGGAGCATATGCTTGTTTTTCCAGTTATAACGCTAGATATTCAGATTTCCATTGAAGAGAAACACTCTTTGGAGGACATTTCAAAGTTCATTATTATTTCTTAACATTTAAGTTATTGGAATGTATAATACAGCATAACTTAAGTTATTGGAATGTATAATACAGCATAACTTCGTTAGGCTGCTTTCTAAATCAAACAATAAGATAGTTGTGAATGTATGTTAAGGTCTATTCTCCTTTCTTATAACTATTCTTCTCCAAATATGGGAAAACGTCAGAAAATGAAAAGAAATCCCAATCTCAACAAACCCCAAACATTGAATATTCTGAATTTATATGGTTTTCCTCCTCTCTGGGTTCCTTTTGGAATTTCTGTATCTCATACCTACTGGCAGGCTGCTGTAAGGAAAATAGACACCTTTTATGAAGAGTCTCACAGCTATTAGTAAGATAAAAAACCACTCTACTACATTTTGCCTTGGCTCATACTTTGCCTCACTCTTTTGTACTATTCACTTCATATTTTAAATAAAAAAGCAAGAGAATATAAAAAGAGAGAAAAAAATGTAGTCAAGCAAGAAAATGATTGAGAAAAACAATAAATGACTGATGTGCGCAACTGTTCTGGGAAACAGCATAAGGAATTTGCTATATGGAGGAGAAGAGTAAGTGTAACTGTGCAGTGTGAACAGAAAAGTGTCTGAGAGGATAATTCAGATACTAGGCTAGCAAAGCATGTCTGTCACTGCTGTATACAACACAATACCTGAAGATTGAATGGAAGATGTGTATTCAATACATTATAGTAATCTTCTATGACTGTATATATATACATACACAAGAAAAAAAATGCTTTGATTTTCCTTACTATATACAAAAGATATTTTTGGTTGGGATAACCTGTAAAAAATCTTGTTAATTTTTATTACAAATATTAGATCCCCTTATGTGTAACTGAAAACTCCCAGGCATGTGAGCGACTGTGTGTGAGTCATGGATTATCTCCATGGAATAGCATGCCATCTTAGTTTCCCTTTTAATAACTGTTTTCTGACTGTTATATTTGTCGCATTAGGTAAAGACTGTCTGTCTGCTCTTTTGGGTACTCAATCATATACATTCTTATTGCTTAGGATATTGCTTGCTGTTCTGAGTATTCACCTTCATAGTTACAGGATTTGGCTCTAAGCTGCTGGTTGATAGTAATCCCAGTGTTGTACCTATGCATTCAAACGGGATGGATGATGACTACATTAATAACTTCATTCCCTTTCTGTCTATCCCTGCTTAAATAACCATAGTGTATTTCTAAAAATGACACAATGGGCAGATCCTGCCATGTACAGCATGTACATTGTCATACCATACAGGAGTGGAGAGCTTTCAGGACCCCTAGAATATTGGTTCTTTCATTGGTTCTTTCAGTTCTCTCGTTAGAAAGGATACCTTGTTTTCTATTCAAGAGATACAACATACATCTCATGTGCCTACATTTGAAGAAAATCCAGGCTGGGCCTTGATTCACAGTACTAGGTTTTAAAATATCTGTAAGTTCTTCTGTTATGTTGGAGGCACAGACAATGCTACAGAATGCTGGTAACAGCATGTGGTAGCAGGAGTTGTAATGAATGTATGTTTGCTGTCAGATACCCAAATATGCATAGATCCTCTTGAAAAAAAAAAAAAACCAAACCACAAGTTCTCCCTTTTATTTATTTATATTAAAGAGGGAGAGTTGCTTTACTAATGAACTGATGTCTGAAAAAAATATCTTGCAATGTCTTTGGTAGATAATATGTTACAAGCTGCTGGACCACACTTGGTGCGCTGCAGATGAATTAAGTCACTAGTATGATATTTATGAGATACTCAGTTAAACTTTACAGATATGTAGCATGCGTAAGTGCAAAAAGTTCACACACACACGCGCACACACACACACACACATATATATATAAAATTCCAAAATTCCAAATAGAGAGGTCATTTTTCATCCTGGACCACCAATTTCCTTTGGTGGCCTCCTGAGCCTACCATATATTTTACCTTGAAACCTCAAGAGTGCAATAATTCTAAATCTGAAGCTTTTCAGGGAACACAGCTTAAGTTTCACTAGCAGCAGGAAGCATCTGACTGCAAAGCAAATCATGATATTCTGGAGATGGGATGCATGCTGTGAAGTTCTGAGTTCAGTGTGATTCTAAGGGAGGGGTCAAGTTTAATAAATTCCTTCCCAGAGGCAGCTTTTTTCCTGGTGCCTGGAGTTACAATAGACATTTTGTTCAACTGCTAAGCTTAATTCTTTACAGAACTTAATTGTTAAAATAACATAAAAACACTAATAATTTTTCTACTGCTATCCTGGTAGCCTATGCTGATTTAACCGTTTGCATCATTTTCATCAGAAGAGATTTTACTTAAATGTTTTTCCTAATGTTTAAAAACTGTGAAAGTGAAATACAAACAGAAAATTGAGGTATTAATGAGTGAAAGAGCAAAGTTATTGTTATACTTTAAACACATCTTGATGGGTTAAAAATCCATATCTCTGCAGCTCACTCAGCCCTTAAATTGACTGTTACACTGTGTGCATCATGTACTATCTATTCAGTAAAAGTTGTAAAAGGATGACATGATGGTGCTTGTGAGTTGCATTATTCTATGCACTCTGCATCTATTCATTTTGCCTATTCAAAATTTATAATATCATGGGTGGTTTTTATAACACTTCAACTTGTTTGTCCCAGAACACTGAAAGACCATACAAGCATACAGAAAACCATTTGTCTACAAGAGGCAATTACTCTTTTTTACTGGGACTGTTTCAATATTGTGAGTTACAGAGCTGTGCAGACATCGGCTGCTCTTCCATGGAAATAACTCTTATTTAAAATGCATCAAGAGAGAACTACCTGAAAACATATTTCACTCCTTCGTTCTGCTGTGCATTTGGCCTTGATCCAGCTTACACATAACTTAAATTTGTTGTTTTCAAGTAATTTCTTTTTGATCATACTTGTGTGCCTGACTGACAATAACAGTTTGCTTGGCTGATAGTAACAGTAACTTGCTTATGCTCACTGCTGTCCTGGAAGATAGAGTTGCGACTGGACTTGATTTATCCATGTGCAGTTATACTTTCCTGAACTAAAGGGTCTGTAGCCGGCTCATATATTAATGGTGTATCAACATTAACCATATATTAATGCTCACAGCAAGGATCTTTTGGAATACTTTAGAGTAAAATAGGAGGGCATGCATCATTGTCATTTATTCCTGTGTGAATAAATGTTTTGTGATACCATAACTTTGAGAATGTAGCCTTGTATGTTTCTGCATGCTTTAAGAGTTTTTGTGTGCATTGTAGTACTGTTATGTAACTGGACTTAAACACAGATGTTAGAGAGGTGTTAGTAGGAAAAACCTCATCTTTCCAAGGAAACTGGAAAGATGCTTTTTGTAGTGAGTGTTTGTTTGCATCAAATATTTGCAATGAAGTAATATAAGCTTTAATGCAGGTACAATGTCTGGCTTTTTTTTTTTTTTTTTTAATTACACAAAACACAGCTGTTTGAAGAATT
This sequence comes from Lathamus discolor, assembly GCF_037157495.1. Taxonomy (NCBI): domain Eukaryota; kingdom Metazoa; phylum Chordata; class Aves; order Psittaciformes; family Psittacidae; genus Lathamus; species Lathamus discolor. The sequence continues at coordinate 113,958,759 of NC_088884.1, forward strand.
ATTTTATTACCAAATTATAAAATGAAAAAATCATGAATGTTCATATTTACTGATGAGCAAGTTATTTCTTTTGTTTGTTTGTGGTGTTACTTTAATCTGCTTATTGAGCTGAAGTGTTAAAATTAATCTAATGAATTGGCATCAGTTGGAAAAACAAAGCAAGTTTCTGAAAGATAAAATCAGTACAGAAATGGACTGCTAAAACTGCTTGTTGCTCTAAAGGGCAAAATAAACTTTCAAATTTTATGCGCTTATAAGAAAACTTTAGTGAGGATTCAATTCCTAGCTTTTATTGTAGTATTAATTATCAGCTACGGTCAACAGTTACTGCATGAAAATGTTTAATGATTACCAAATCATACAGCAGGCCAAGTTCTAGCCCACAGAATACTTTCATTTAAACTTCTTTCATCCTATTTACACTAAAATACTCTACGCGTATGTCCCGTCTGAGATGTCTTCAAGGCTAGTATATTTTTTCATGAATATAAGCATTTTGAGATTAAATATGGGGAGGAAACAGTTTGAGCTGAAATTTCTAGGAATTAAAGGTATTTTTTTTTTTCCCAAAGTGGAACATTTGCTACCATTCCATTTTTAGCTTGAGGCAGATTCCTGAGCTGGATTGTTACCTTAAAGCTCCAGGTTTTCACTACTAAAGAATTTTTAACAAGTTTTGCTTAATATACATAGTAAGCATTTCCTGGGAAGCTAACAATCTTTTAAAAGTGATACAACTTTAATTGCTTTCCCTATTTAATAATAGCTTGTTCATTTTCTTGTTTATGTAAGAAGAAAGGCAAAATGTAGACAATGTGGTTTAATTGCACTGCAACATCATTGACTTATCTGGGAGCACTGCTGGGAAATGAATTATGGAGTGTGGGTCATTGTTCTTTCACTGATTACTTGTGCTTGTTCAGGGATTATGCTGCCAGTTGTCTTCCTACTAACTTTGCTCCAAGCAGTTACTAAGACCCTTCCCTATTAGGGTTATGCTGTTACTAGCGAAAAGAGATTGTCTTACTGTTGTAATAAATATTGAAGTGTTTGTCTTCCTTGTTACTCGAAAGACATTTCCAGCTCTGGTTTATAAAAGCGCAACTGTTTTAATGAAACAAAAATTTGACTGGACACCTGCCAGGATGCAACCATATAAGTTGTGCCTTCTCTACCTTTTTATCTTGTAGACAGAGTACAATCAGTTGTGAAAATAGTATTTGCATTCCAATAGTAATTTTGAAGTCCCAAAAGAAACTAAATCAGAGCCCAGACCACGTACAGTTCTACTGTCACCAACAGATGTAGGGTGAGAAATGATGATTTGTCAGGAAGATTGTGTGATCTCAGACACATCTGCTGTGAGGTGTAACGAGCCCCTTACCCCCCACCATATGTCTTCCAGGTGAGTTTAGTACATATCCCTGACATCTATTGACAGCTTCCTCCTTCTAGCAGTGTTATTCTTTCATGGTGCTTGTTGTAGATCGTCCTCCCATTCATTTTGTGTTTTTTTCTATTTAAATATAGTGCCATCTAAAACTTTTCATGATACACAACAATGACAATGTTTGTTTTGTAATTCAGGATGTTTCAAAAACATCAATTAGTAATAGTATATATGTTCAATCTAGTTATCATTAAGCCTGTTCTAGAAGGGGAAAATATGAAGTAAAGGTTCTCAGTATTTTTCATGAAAGTGGCACAGCTGGAATGCCAGACAAAGCAATTTCAGAAACACCCCATATTACCACTGTAGCTGACTGCTTTTTGAAAAGCATTAACTGAACATTTTGAACGTGTCATTTAGTGAACTATTAGTTAGTATGTTCACCATATGAAAATACTGCTGTTGTGGTTTAAGCCCAGCCAGTAACTGGGAAGAGATGCCATTCTGTTATTATTTCTATAGAGAATTAAATCCTTCATTTGATTTTTTTTTTCCCCCTATACTTTAGCATGTGTATGTTAGAGAAGACTGTTACAAGAAGCATACCCAGATGGGTCTTCAGTCAGGAAGTGGTGAGCTTTATGACAATTCTTCATTACTGTGCAGGCTTTTTTTTTTGTCGTATTTTTTGACCAGATGAGCACTTCTTTTTTGTTTCTCTATAGGACTTATGCCTTGGTAAAAATTACATGCTGAGCTTAAGAACTCATGTAATTTCAGATGGCACTTCTGATACGCAGAACTGACTGTACTGATGTAAAAACCAAAAATACATAACAAGTTGTGGTATTTGAAGGGTCCTAAAAAACATTGTCCTCATCTGTAGGGAAGTCTCATTGCTGAAGGACTGAAGTTTTGTCGAATTGAGGCATGATGTCCTGCTGCTCAGAAGTGCACTTTTAGCTAAAGAGACATGAGATGAAATGCTACTTGTGAATGCTGTTGTTGTGGAGATTTACTAGCAGTGAAAAACTCCTGCCAGGGGCCCAGCTAATTAACTGCAGTTGCATGCCTTCTTGTAGGGTTCAGTCTCTGAAATTGTAAAGGCCCAGTCTTTCAACAACTGACAAGGGGTGATTTTTGTTCTGAAGAGAGCAAAGCCTGCTTGTACAACTTTTATAAACACACATATTTCTCTCTGCCTTCTTCATTAGAAATGAGAAGTTCCTGGCTCTCCAAAACTATGGCATGTGTGCTGGAAAGACACTTAGTATCTCATAAATATAGTGGTTTTTGAAGCTAAGCCGGCAGAGTTTTGCTCTATGGCATGCTTCTGCAGATATCCAGATATCCAACCTGGAGCTGCGCTAGGACTATGTGACTATTTCCAAAGAAGACATTCTGCTGTTCCAACTGTTCCTCTGAGGTGCTGGGTATTTGGGTGTTTCTAGGTAGCTGATTTGCACTTGGAATTAGTCTGGTTTGGGAAATGCATCTGCTCGTGCTTTATCTATAGGATAAGTTCCCTAGCAAAATGGCAGTTGTGAGCTCATCTGCTTCCAGAGTAACTGCAGAAAACCAAAGCTGGTGTCTATGTTCTCCTAAATGTTCATGCTCTGATTTATCATTAATTTGAAAAGACAGGTTTTACACATACTTTGAGAGAAATAGGTGGCTGAAATGGGTTGAGAAATGGAAGTGCTTAGGAATCATTCATTCTCTTGTGTATGTAGGAAGAAAGGCAAGATGTGAATGAGGGTGGGGAAAATCTTTACAAGTTGCCTTCTTGTGAAATTTGCAAGACTTAGCTGGGTTTGAAGACATAATCCTCTCACTAAATAAAGGCTAGATGCTCATTTCAGGAAAGCAGAGTTTCTTTTACTTAATGCTCTTCAGCTCCGCCTTTTGAAGCCTGAGGCCCTGCTAGTCTTCTGAAGACAATCTCTCTCACTTTTTCCTCACTGACCACATACTGCTACTGTGAATCTGCTAATACAGAACCAACAGCTGCGATATAAACATCATGTATTGCTGCAGATAGGTACAAACCCACAAATTTGCAATAAAATTGCAATATATATGGTCAATATTGATTAGATATTTTGGTCTTCAGGTAACCATTTTCCTGAAGAGATGTGTCTGTTTGCGAGTAAAGTATATTATCTAAAGCATATTATCTAAAATAATCTAGTGGTTTTTATAGGTGTTCCTTTATTGAACCTCCCCTGAGGCTTGCGGTTGTTTGTTTGTTTGTCACCTGGGAGAAGAAACCAACCCCCATCTCACTACAACCTTCTTTCATGTAGTTGTAGAGAGCAATAACGTCCCCATGAGCCGTCTCCCCTCCAGATTCAACAACCCAGTTCCCTCAGCTGTTCCTCAAAAGACTTGTGCTCCAGACCCTGTCTGGACTTTTATTGCCCTTTGCTGGACCTGCTGCAGCACTTCAATGTCTTTCATGTAGCAAGGGCCTAGAACTGAACACAGGATTCAAGGTGGGGCCTCACCAGTACAAGTGAATGAACACTTCCCTGGTTCTGCTGATATAGGCCAGGATGCCGTTGGCTTCTTGGCAGCCTGGGCATAAGCTGGCTCATATTCAGCCATCAGTCAGCACCCCCAGGTCCTTTTTCTCCAAACAGCTTTCCAGCCGCTCTTCCGCAAGCCTGTAGCATTGCATGGGGTTATTGCGGGCCAAATGCAGGACCCAGCAATTTGCCTGGTTGAATCTCATACCATTGACCACAACCCACTGATTCAGTCTGTCCAGATCCTTCTGCAGAGCCTTCCTAGCCTCCAGGAGATCAACAGTGCCAGCCAGCTTGGTGTCATCTGCAAATTTAATGAGGATGCACTCAATCCCCTCATCCACATCATCAGTGAAGATGTTAACACTGGCCCTAACACCGAGCCCTGATGAGCACTGTCAGTGACCTGTCGCCAACTAGATCTGATACCATTTACCACCACATCTGGGTTTGGCCATCCAGCCAGGTTCCAACCCAGCAAAGGATGCACCCATCTACACCATGAGAAACCAAGTTTCTCCAGGAGAATGCTGTGGGAGACAGTGTCAAATGCTTTACTTAAGTTCAAAACCACAATGTCCACAGCCTTTCCCTCATCAACCAGGTGGATCACCTTATCATGACCTTACAATGAACTTCGTTGTATACTGTGTAGCGCACAGGAGAATTGCAAAATTATCTCTAAATACTCAAGAACACTTGATAATCTGACCAGCAGCACAGTCTGGTCATTTAGTGCCATAAAAAGAACTAGCCTCCTTAGGTCAAAGAAAATTTGTCATTTTTAGAGTCTATGAAGAGGTAATTCTGCTGAGCCAATTTCACCTGTACCTAGAAATTTGATTTTAGTATTAAGACTGAATGTTGATTGCCAGGCTATGCAGCTACAAAGGAGAGTTAATAAAGAATGATTTTCAAAGGCTGGCATGACGCATTTCACTTATTTCAATCTTAGGAGGAAAAAATATGTATATGTATGTGTATGTGTGTACAACGTAATTATATACTGTAATTGGATACAATCAGAAATAAATATAAATTAGTATAAACAAGTAGGCAAGATCTTTTTCAAGATATACTTAATGCAATTTCAGTGAAGTGAAGCTTGATTTGCACATAAAAAGCAGCCTGTATTTTCATTTAAAGTTCTAGAAAATATTAAAAATGAGAGCACCTCCATGAATTCTAATTGGGCTATGTTTTGTCTCTCAAGTTTTAAGAGAAATATATGATAAGCCATGGTTCACAACAGAAGCATTATCATTTCTATTGATTTTGTATTTACAAACTATGTACTCTGTATGTGGTTCCAGTGCAAATCAAACCCAACAAATATTATTTTCATATTCAATGCAATTGCAGTTGAGAAGTGGTTAACATGCAGTTACATAGCCTAGCCAATATTGAGCAATGTGGCCTTGAGTGTTTTCATGGTGTAAAAGTTGCTGTTAGACAGGCTACAGGAGTTCAAAGTTTATAGTCTTCCCAACAAATAGGTTAAAATCACAGGTGTTTCTAGGCCAGTCGTTTAGTCCAGTTTGTACATAGCAGCTTACAGTATAATTCCAATTTCCTCTTGCTATTCAACTAATCACACACAAATGGTGATATGAACACTGACAGGTCACATGTGACTGCTTGGTTACTCTGTTTGAAGTAATCTTTTCCATTAGTTCTTTAATATTCTTCTTATATTCTAGGCCTCATTGTTTTACATGCAGCTTTCCAGATTGCTTTGTGGGAGCAAGTAACCATCATTGAATAACTTTTGATGTGTTAAGGTTTCCTTCTTTCACACTTATTTTCTTTCCCCCCTTTTTATTGTTTTCTGTATTTCTTTTTCATACTGCTCTCTGATCTCACTTCTTGTCTCTTCCCAGCCATCTTTTTAATCACATAAGCAAAGTCCTCAGAAATATGCACTAGCAACCCCTGGCTGTACTGCTGCTTCCTGATGCTTCTCCAGGATAAGGTGCACTCCGTGTTCGTCATTTGCTTGTGTGACTGCTTTATTTTTCTTCGTCATCATTACTTCATTATGTATATAGGGAACAGACAGTTCTCTAAAAACATGGTTTAGGAATGCAATCATTGAATAATGAAAACCAAATGACTGAAGTCATCAGTGTAGGGAAACATTTGCAAATGACACTGACACAGAAATGTGTTTTTACAAATTATTAATAGGACAATTGCAAATAACAATGAATCACATCATGGACGATTCACTGACAGAAAGAAGGCCTAGAAATGTTAATCATTCTTTACAAATATATTCTGCAGACCATATTTCTGACTTGTTCTTTACAAGGTAATTTTAGCTTTCTCTGAAACCTGAAAAATTGAAAGTAGTGCGGAAAGATATGTCTGCCTCAGTTTAGAATTCCTATCTAATGTTTTGAAAAGTTTTCAAAGGGTTTTCTCCTGCCAAAACAGTCTAAAATGGTTTAAGAGTAAAAAAGATTTGAGAGTAAAATAGAAGCAAATTTTTTTTCTGCATCCTCTGAATATCTTGCATATATGATGTGGTAGTGCCATTTGATTTACCTGTACTTATGTACGTATCTTTTTTTTAGTGCACTTCTTTTACCTTGCCATTAAACTGACTTAGTTTAAGTACTAATTTGCCCTGGTAGTCTCCAGAATGTCCTGCCAAACTCCTTCAAGCTTATACCACCAAACCCTTTACCAGTCAGACAGTTCCTCTTGTATTTTCTTAAGGAACATGGCAATCAATCCAGGACATCTGTTTAACCTATTATAGCATTGTTTTTTTACCCTTTTAAGAGTCTTTCCTTGAAATCTTATTTTAAAGTTATGGTTCCTTCCAACCTAAACCATTCTATGGTTTTATGATTCTAGAATTCTGGGATAGGATGCATTTGTGTTGAAAAAATATAGATAACACTGGAGGAACAAAGGTAAACAATTTGAAATATCTATAGAGATTTTGATCTAACTTCACAAACCTGAGAGCTCTTAATGTAAACGTGTATTGGCACAAGTACTTCTTATATACACTATTATTAGAAACACTTGTGGAAATAGGAGGTACACTTAGGAAAAACATTCTGCAAAACTGAGCCCTTTAATTAGTTTCATACATAATAAAGCCATTGTCAATTCTGTATTAATATGTGTAATCTTTTTATGGTATGCAGTCAGGAAATAATCAGTATTTGATGATCTTAGTTAAGTAGTTGATTACAGAATATGAACTTATAAACATGAAAGAATTTACACCCAGCTCAGTAATATTGAAAGAAACTATATTGCAAGCTCAGTAGTGTTTTTGAAGCCCAATGGTTTATAGTAAAAATAGATGTTGAGTGATGGAGACAAACCGTATCTGCTTACAAGGCCTCGGAGCTGCGTATGTTTACAAACTATATGTGTATATGCCCCTTTTTACTTATTAGTAAAGATATAAGCATGTAGTAGGTAAATTTGTATGCTTCCATGTATTGTAATTTTGCATTAAAAGATTGCTAATTGAGTGGATATACATTTGAAATACTGTCTTTTTTCTGGCTTTGCATCTACAATACCTTCAATTGTATAAAAAGATTTGGAGTCTCCACCCATTCTTTCATCGAAGGGATCGTCAACTCTACCAGTATAAAACATTGGAGGACCATCAGCGTATCATCAGGATAACCAGTTAGAGGGGCTAGAGGGAAAGAGAATAGGGAGTGCCATGGGTGGTTATCAATGCTACCAGCTATATTACTTAGCTGTCAGTAATGGGTAGAGGCTACGGATTTGTTGTGTTTTGTTTTTAGAGTCCCACTCATAAAAATGGAAGTGTGATTACAGACAGCCACTTGAACATGAAGAAATAAAAGCTGTAAAGATGCTTGCAAGCAATTAGGCTTGAAAATGGCAAAATCACAATAGTTAAAGCAGGCAGATATCTTTAAATGAAGGATTGTTAAGGAAAGCATCTTCATATAAATAAAAAAACCTCAGTTTGCTATATATTTGTGTGGCTGAGAAATACTAGAAAAGTGCTGTTGTCTGTACAGCAAAATATTTCAACCAAAGCCTGAAAACAGCACTAATTAAATCTTTTCCTTATATTCTTTGGATATTTTTTTCTTCTCTTCTCTTTGGAGATTCAAAGTTGCAATTAAATTTGTTCTTTTTTTTTTTTTTTGTTTACGTAATACAGACATTTTGCTTTATTAGACATTCTTCTTATCCTAAGCATTTTGCTTGCAGAAGAATTTTTATATAACAGCAAATAACAAATTCCATTAATGACTTAGTGTGCAATTGGGTTCAATTTCTTCAGAGAATTATTGTATTTAATATAATCAATGCTGGGAGTTTAGTAAACCTGATCCGGATATATAATGATTGACTATGGAATGCTATTTCATATTATGTGTCTGTAGTAGTTGATCATCCGTATGTAATGGAAATTATGTATGCCAGCCACCAAAATAGGGTTCGACTCTAGTTTTCTGCTGAAACAATAAGAGGAAAAGGCATTCTTCTATAAAGCCCTTTTTATTAATAGCGCTACAGTTCAAGCTGGGTGCCTCTGAAGAGGTACCTAGAACAAAGAAATCCCTTCAGCAATGTTACCCTTATGATCTAAATTCCCCACACCTCATGCAACGGTTTGGATCAGCTGTCATATTAAGGCCTGGGGTCTTCCCATTCTTTGTTGGATCCTTTTATTGTTTCTAGCAGGGCAGTTTCTTTTCTTACTTCAAAGGCTGCAGCTTCTGTTAATGAATGGAGTTTCTTCATCTTCTTTTACTGACTAAGTAAAATCCAACATATCTTTGTGAAAGTTCATAGCAAATTTAGCTATTAATGCTAAGCAAGTTATGGCAAACAAGTTCTATATAGGTAGTACGCCAAATTGTACAACATGTAAAAAGTATAAATGGAGATAGATATTAAAGGGACAGGATAGATCAGAGGACTGGTAATGTAACCCAAGTCTCTTCACCTCCAGGTCACCAGTTCATCTCTCAGGTTGGTAGTAACTAAAATTCATTACTATCTAATGGCTGGTCAGTGGCCTATGTAAAATGAGGTGCTGGTCTTAGTCAAGTTACTACTGGAAAGGTGCTCATATCATAAGAAATGCTGTAACTGGCACCTTTTCTGATTGATAATCTATTTAATGGGGCTAAGCACTTCATTGTCAGAGAGATGAGGCTTTGTTTCTAGCGTGTTTTAAAAGTTTGCTGTTTCTTAACAGTGCAGGTTTTTCATTTCAGAACAAATAAACAAAAAAACCCTGTGGGCTGTGTTACTGTGTTATGTGTGTGACCTCTGTGCCATACTGTTACTGTTTGTATTACATGAGGGAAAAATACGAATATACACTCACAACTTGTAGCCTTTAAGGAAATTCCTTAGGAGGTAGGAAGGATGTTTAGGGCCCAATCCTACAGTACTTTGGCACTTCATGCTTTCTGGGTCCCCTGTGTTCCTACACAATCCTGCAATGACCAAATCAAGGCTTTCCCTACCTCCTTTATTTTTTTTGTGTCTGTAGTTTTCTGCCAAAGAAAATACACTGATCTTCTTCCCAGCTTCCTCATGTTTCCTCGTGTTTCCTTCGAAAACATTTACCATTTTGAGTATTATCTTAAAATATGTTCTGTGGGAACTCTTTTGTTTTCTTTTTTTTTTTTTTTCTCCCTCTTCCCATTCTCAACTGTAAAATTTGAGGGTGATTTGCCAAAGATATCATCTCTGCCATTTGTAGTTATGTATTATGTATTCTTATTATGCGTTATGTATTGGTTGATGAGAAAATGAACATGAGCTGGCAATGTGCGCTTGCAGGCCAGAAAGCCAACTGTATTCTGGGCTGCATCAAGAAAAGCATGACCAGCAGGTCGAAGGAGGTGATCCTGCCCCTCTACTCTGCTCTCGTGAGACCTCACCTGGAGTATTGTGTGCAGTTCTGGTGTCCTCAACATAAAAAGGACATGGAACTGTTGGAACAAGTGCAGAGGAGGGCCATGAGGATGATCAGGGGATTGGAGCACCTCCTGTATGACGATAGGCTGAGAAAGTTGGGGTTGTTCAGCCTGGAGAAGAGAAGGCTGCGTGGAGACCTCATAGCAGCCTTCCAGTATCTGAAGGGGGCCTATAAGGATGCTGGGGAGTGACTCCCCCTTAGGGACTGTAGTGATAGGACAAGGGGTAACGGGTTCAAACTTGAACACGGGAAGTTTAGATTGGATATAAGGAGGAAATTCTTTCCTGTAAGGGTGGTGAGGCACTGGAATGGATTGCCCAGGGAGGTTGTGAATGTTCCATCCCTGGCAGTGTTCAAGGCCAGGTTGGACGAAGCCTTGGGTGAGATAGTTTAGTGTGAGGTGTCCCTGCCTATGTCAGGGGTGTTGGAACTAGATGATCTTGAGGTCCTTTCCAATCCTAACTATTCTATGATTCTATGATTATATGATACCTAGTTACTGTGTGTACATACAGAGCCACGACAATGGTAGGGAAAGAGTTGATGACTGTAAGAAGACACCAAGGAAGAACAATGATATGACACACTCAGTTCATTTCACAGGCACATCTGGATACTGCAGGATGGTGGGAGGTTTTAAGAATACTCAGAAGAAGTGGTCTTTCCTCTGTTTAGAGGAAAGTATCATGCTCTATTTTTTGCTCTTCTTCACCAGAATATTGCTGTCAGACTGTGTTTTGCTTTCCCTTCTCATAAAGGAAATCACCATGAGAATAGCACCTACTTGGAAGGTGGATTACACTGTTTCTAGATGACATATTGTATAGTGAATATTCAGATTATGGCTGCTAAGGAAAGATCTTGACTATCAGTCCTGTGTATTAGCAGTTTCCAGAATGTCTGAACTTTGTATTCTAAACCTAAAAGGTATGTTCACTTTAACGTTGTGGGTTCCCACACTCTGTATAATCTTTTAATTATGCTTTAAATAAAAGGAATAAGTAAATATGAGAAATTAAAAATCTGAACCATAAATGCAAAATATCTTTGTCTTGAAAGGTATTTTTTTCCCAAATACTACTTTTTCCATCTTCTTTTTTTTTTAAATTGTTTTTTTCCTTTGAAAATAATATCATTCTACTTTATCATTCATTCTAGCCTATATATCCACTAACTCATTACTGAAACATCACCTCCAGGTTTCATGGTTTTCAAAGAGGATTCCTGTATGACGGTCCTGAATACATATTTAGATACATAAATGTATGGTATCTGAGTTTAGGAAAAACTGAGCTTTTGCTTTTTCCAGTACTATTTGAAAAGTGACAGTTTAAAATCCAGAGCAGCACACCATAAAAACTAATAATACCCGTGGTGAGCAGTTTTTTGTGTTTCTCTCTACAGAAGAATTGGAAATGATTGTGTATACAGTGGGTATAGGTGTTCTCTTCTGACCAGCAGTTTGCCAAGGAACGATAAAATCAAGATTACTGTAGAGTTTTGTATTGTGTGTGCCAAATCCCGATCCAGCTGCTGTATTTATATCATGGTTCTTTTATGTTTGTATATTCACAGCTAAACCCATTGCTCAAGGACACCAGCCTCAAGAGAACATTTAACGTTACTTTACAGAATTCTGATGCCACTTAGAGAGTACTTTGCAAAAATGAGGCAGTCAGTCATGATCTCCTCTGTGTCTGCTTAGGAAATCTGTGATGGTGAGTATTACTATGTTGCTAGAAACCTTAAAATTTCAAAAGATATTATTGTGTTTTCTAGCATGATGTTCAAAGTAGAAATATACCTACTCTTTTTTTCTTTGTCTGACTAAGCAGTGAATGCCTTTGTTCTGTGTAGTGGAGAAACAAGTAAGATACTCACAATTCCCCACCTGTGCATTCGTACCTGCACTCAGAAGCAGTAATATTTGGTTAAATACATTTTGCAATAATTGCAGAGCAGAATCCTTCACTCTTACCTAGAACAAATTATATTTGTTGCAGGGAGGGGTAAAAATGTGTATTTAATTTCCATTTGTTTTCAAATATGTGTTTTTTTTTCTGTGGATGTATGTTGGAGGAACTGAAAAGTTACACACAAATGCAGTATAGATGGAAGGTTTCTCCACAGACATTTTTTTATCTCTAAGAAATAGGGCAATGAACTTTCAGTGTTATACTCTGTTACTGTGGAAACATTTATGATTATGAAGGCTATATTCTGAATTTCTTAGAGAAGCAGACAAACAACACTGAAATTCAAGAAACATTTAATTTAAACAGGCTAAAATAACATCAAAGGATATTTAGAAAACTGACATAACCACTCAAAACTCATTATATACATCCAAATGCCATATACATACAATATTACAGAGAAAATGCAATATTAATTTCTCTGAGTTTCCATGTTAGAAAATGTTGACTTTAATATTTGTTTCCCAAGCAACAAACTTTCCTTCTAGTAATGCCTGTTATGCAGCATACTCTTTAGGTTTCATTAATTGCTCAGGCTGAAATGTAACTTCCTTCTGCTGTATTAGAATCCTGTGAGAAGGCAAAGTCATTTCAAATCTGTATTTTCTACATTTTTCTTTGGGGTTTCTTTTTTGTAAAATGGTTGGGTACATTGATACTGGTTATGTCTCCATCCAAATTAATTAGAAATATTTCCTTATTTGCTTACCAATTTACAGATTTTTTTTTTTTTTTAAGGTAGCTTGGTGACCCCAACCTGCCTTCATTTTTGCTAAAAGTCCACATTGCATTTCTAACTCATTCTAAGAAAAGAATTGAACTGTTCCTGTATTTTTTCATCTTACGTCTGCAAATCTCAGTGACTCTGAGCTGCAGTCAGCATCACTGGCCTGTCAGCTGAACCTCAAATTGATGTAACTTATTTTCCTGGCATGAGTTCTATGCTATTCTGCATATTGAGGAACCACAAGAAAAGACAGGGAGAGTTTGTGCTTTGTTAAAAGCTGTAAATGGGGTGTGAGGTGACTATGAGTTCAAGATTCTGAATATCAAGGTACATTGTGAATACATTTAAAGTGACCAATTAACCTTTAATCTTTTAAACTACAATAAAGATTTTGTTTTAATTCTCTTCTCTGAATAATTGTCTCACAGTTCCTTCAGCAGCTGTGGTCCAACATATACATTCTGCTAATTTTAGGCTGACTAGTAATTCAAGTAAAGGTTTACAGCTAAGCCTAATACACATAGATCTTGATACAGTTCACTAATTACCTACAGTAGCTGGATAAATCTCTTGGATACAATTTGACCTTAAAGAATTTTCTTTATAATAACCTAGAGAGGATTTGAAAGCATTTCTTCAATTCAGTTTAAGTTACATTTAGTGAATCATCTTTTCCTTTCTTCTGTTTCACACAGAATTTAATCCAGGATTATTACATTAGTGACAGACAAGCTGAAAGCTCTTTCCAGTCGAGAAATTCTTTTCATGGTGATCTCCCCCAGCTGCTCAAAATAGCAGTTCTTATAACTTCCTGATAAAGGAAAACTAGTCTTGCAAGGATTTTTCTCTGCTCTAAACTTTTTCCTTCTTACCAGATATAAGTTACTCCTTACTGGATGCAATATTCCAGTATTCTCACAGTGCAAACAAAAATACAAGCAGTAGATTTTTCTCCTAATGCTTTTCTAAATAACCCAGAAATTGTGTAACTTTATAATTCTGCATAATGTGAAAACATTTGCTCCCTGTCTTCAGTATATATATAGCTAGACTGACCCAAAGAGCTGAAAAGTCTGTTGTAGACGTAGAAAAGAAGAAAGGAAAACCTGCATTGTTCTTTCTATGGTTGATATCTGTACAGCCTTTAAGCAGAGGAAATACTTTTTGTGTCCCTTCCCTTCAAATCTGGGAAGGTCGTCCCCAGCACTCCTAGAGCCCTTGTAAGAGATTCACATCTTAGAGAGAAGATTGAGGTACCAAGTTTTCCATATATGAATGTGTGCTTGTGTGATTTATTCAGCCACCTACTTGCTCACCTTTCATTGGAATTATGCTGATAACAATATTCATAAGTAAATTTTACCCTACTGAATGAAGGTATGCTATGACATCCCTGGTGAATTGAAAAAAACCCATGTGTTCTGCTCCTCCACAACTCCAGGGAGAGCCCCCAGCCAACTGAGGGAGTTCTGCAGTTGTGTAAGAAGTGAGGTCTACAGTAACATGGCTGGAAGGTAAGACCTACAAGTACTATTACTCGGCTATAGGCAAAGACTTCCTTGCTATTAAAAACAGGTTAATCGCTGATAACAAATACAATCCAGATGAAGGGAAAGGTAACCCTGGAGAGAACTGTGGGCATCATCTTTCCAAACTGGGCAAGCAGGGTAAACCAGAGGAAAGTAGTGGAGTCATTACTTACCATTACTCATTTTTAAAACATGTTTCTTAACATGTACGAAGTAGAAAGAGTAGAAAATTATTGATTGTGATAGTGGATGATGACAGAAACTACCTATTGTGGCATGTCAAATAATGCCATGCTACTGCTTCCCACTTCTAGTGTAGTTTTCCTTGTGTTTTACAAAATACCCTGAAAATATAGCGTTGTGCACTACACAAGAAAAAGCAATTAGGCTGCGGATGACTTTCATTTTTGAAATTCTCAGGATAGTAGCTGCTCAAATATTGGAATTTAAATAATTAAAAAAAAAGCAAACAAACAAAATAAACCACAGTAATTTGGAAATCCAGGCAGTGTCTTTTCAGGATTTGTTATCACAGATTTCCAGTACTGGAAAAATCTCAAAATTATATCACTGGCATAAGAGTTCTCAGACTGCCAAAGCCATATGACATGCATTGTTATGTTTTGTAAAATATTATATCTTTAAAGTATTGTTGGCTGTATCCTTTCTCATTTGGTTTTTGGCATTAAAGCAAGTCCTAGATTTCACATGTGAGAAATTTTCTCTGAATCTCTTATTCAAAGAATAATAAAAGCTGTACCTCTGAAGGCTAGGTTTGTTTGGGTTTTTTTTTCCTCTTTTCCCAATATTATGAGAACCTGGAAGTAAACATGCTAATTATTTACACTGAATACACTATCCAATAACTCACACCCTCTATAGTATTTCCTATAAATGGATAACAACCACGAAAAGTAATTGAGAATATTTTTCATGGAATACATTGAAAGGATAACCTACATAATGCAGCTTAACAACTTTTCTCCAACTTTATTATCACTGGTACCACTTTTTAGGGGTGGTGGAGGCATTAAAATGAACAATTGAAAGCACGATTAAAAACTCTTAACCATCTAACCATGAAAAAAGCCCACAAAATAGATGATAAGCACTTATATGTAATATGTAAGTGATTGCTGCTTATCCTTTGATATTAATAGATATGAACATTTGGGATAGAACTTTTGGGATAGAACAAAGAAAATAGTAAACTTATAATAGATAAGAACTTTTGAAAATGGAAAATAGGTTCACCTGTTAATTCTGACTAATAATTTTGAGTGCAGATGTAAAACTGATTTTATGTGGGTGCTGAATAGCTATAAACTGCAGGTCTTAGCTAAACATTGAAGGCTGTTTTAAAAATTAAAGAACATTCTGCAACATATCATTGCAGCGCTCAGCAATAAAGTTTTAAATTCATTGTAGTCATTGGTAACTCCTTTATACTACAACCCAATAAAGTCAGTACTTAGCTATTAGAGCTCTTCCGACTACAAAGTAATTCTCAGCAGTTGTAGCTCTGCAAACTTCATAGTCCAAAACGATTCATGAACTCCTGTTAGCTAACCAGTACACTCAAAATAGGAACAAAGCTCTGCAGCCAGGGAAACATGTTTCAGAACATTTTTAAAAGTAGAGCATTGATGAAAAACATGTATCTTTTTGTCTCTAAATAAAGAAAAGAGCTGTAAAGATAAGTGATATATTTATAAGCTAAACAACATCCAGCATAGCACAGTCGTCACTGTTTATTGGATATCTGTAGCTCTTAGGGTGAAAAATATTCTAATCAGCTATTGGTTTGGAATAACTCATTTTGCGTTTGTCCTGCTTCACTGATCCGGAACATGTTTCTTTGAAGTGCTGAGCACACCTGACTTGATTGTAAAGACTTCTGTTACACTGAATGCCACAAAAAAGAAGCAACACACAAATTTCTCGGTACAGTGGCTCCCATTGGTGTTAATAATAGTGCTTTAATGTTAAAAGAGAAAGTATTTTGTCATAAAATCTGTGCTAAGTCTTAAGGGACTTGTATGATCATCCCAGTTATTTTAATAAGAGCTGGTATCATTATATAAAATAGAATAATTAGCTGTCATGCAGAATTAATAGCTCATCATAAAATTTAAATATCTCAGCTACTTCTGCTCTTTTCTGGAAATAAAGTATCCTATTTGGCAATACACAAAACAAGCTGTTGATGTTTTTTCTGTCAGTGGCAGTTTTCCCACTTGCTGTGGTGACTGCATTTGAAAGCCAGAATGGGGGAGTGCAGGAGACACATTGCAAAAGAATAGTTAAAAAAACCCAAACAAACAAGCCAAACCAAAACATATACAATTGCTCGTTTGCTTGCACATTCATCCTTTGTGGCTAAAATGATAAAAAAGGCATGTGATCATTGGTGATATATATGTGGTGGTGGCAGGAGAACAGCCTTAAGATGCATGGCAGATGCAACCAAAATACCTGTAGAAATCACAGTGCGAAATGGCCCACAGCAATGTTGCTGTTTCCCAGTGACAGAACTGAGTAAGCGCTTCCGAATTTGAGGTGACATTTAGGGTGGACTGGTCTTTACCCATTCACCTAGCGAGCTCTTTCAGGGTAAGAAATACAACAGGGCGCTTGGCAGCTGAGCAACCTTGCAGGCCTTCAGTTTGTAAATCAAGGTTTGAATTTCTTTGCTGAATAGGTATGTGATCTGCTGTGTGTTCTCCCTGCAGTCTGAAGTCTGCAGGGCGGAATACATACAAGTCACAGTGTATACAAAGCATGCTGTAAGCAGAGCTTTGAATTTAATGTGTGGGTTGAGAGCTGAAGCCATGGTGCTGGTTGTTGACTCAGCAGATGCAGATCTTTTCAATTAAGTTTATAAGCAAGAGTAACTTCTTACTTAGTTAAAAGATTCCAGGGAGTTTCTCACTCAGTGGTGGCACACTGGATATTGTACTTTAACTTGATGCCATCCTTTCAATTCCCCTGTGGTTGCTCTTTACTTTTATTTTTTTTCTCACTCCTTCTTGGTGCCTCATGTGCACAGTTGGGTTTCTAGCATGAATGTGAAAATTTCTTATTAAGTCACAGTTACAGCAGAATTTGTTTGAGGGCTTTTCAGGTAGTCCAACAGAAGAAGAGAAAAAATGTTTGTTCATTCAGTTCTTTGTTATCTGGACATAACAGAGTAGCATTTCTCTTTCTTTTTTCTTTTCTTTAGAAAACCCAGAAAGTTTTAAAACTAAGAGCAAGTAAAAGCTGCAGATAATATTTACTAATACCTTGGAAGAAATTGCAAGGTAAGATAATAATTAATCTCTTTCATCAAATAAATTCCTGGTCTATTGGTTGTAGAGAGATCTGTATTCTTCTGCTTCTGTATTTGGAAGGCACTGAAGAGAATAGAATACAGCACTATATTTTATGGCCCTTGAGAGATACTGGCACAGTGTGGAGAAATTAAGATCTTTTATGGAAACCAGTCTGACTGGTGATTGAGATGATGTATCCATAGTTCTCATAGTTCTATTCATAGGATCATATTTGTATTCACCTGTGCATCTGATGAATTCCTTTATGAAAAACCCAACAGTGGTCACAGTTCCAAATGGGAAAGTTTAATTTTCTGAAGGGCAGAACCAAGTCAGACCATTTCTGAGAGTCTTTCCCTCTGACAAGGGAAAAAGCTGCCCTTCAAGCAATTTTTTATGCAGAAGTGGCCCTATAAATCTGGGGCAGTGCGGTGATGGTAACTGTAGTTACCTGATGTTACTGTGGGTAACACGGGCTCAGAAGTCTGAAGCCCAAGGTGGATGTGGGTGAAATAATAACCAGCTGGTCTGGAGCACTGCCTAGTTCCCTAAGAGCCTGGATAGGCTGTGCAGAGCATATTTCCACTCTCAGCTGTCTGTTCTCTATTGTCATGTGCAAATTATGGGCCAACAGCGCATTGCCTTCACATGGCTGCAACAATCAGGACTGAAGGTGTTTGTGCTGTGTTTAGTTGTAAAAAAAACCCTGAACAAATAAAAGACACCCACTGTACAAGCTCTTACAGTCTGAGCCGGAGTAAAATAGCCAAAAAAGTTGAAGGAGAGGGGAGGGAGTTGAGCTAGACTTCCTGACCCTGCAATAGCGGCGGCACTTTGCATGAGCTTTGATACTGATTTTCAAGGGCTTTTTTCTGAACCTTCAATTGTTAAAAATTGGCCAGTCCACAGAAACAAGGATTACAGCTCAGTTTTTGTTCTGACTTTCTGCTCTTAGTGACAAAAGCTCTGGGGGGATTGTTTTAAAGGTAATCCCTGAGCACTTATCTTTGGCCTCCAGATAGCACAGGCTGCTGCTGAGCAAGCAACCAGCTACAGTGTGTAAAACATATTCATTAGAAGTTCTGACAGGCCCCAGTTTAGCTCTGACCTTGTGATTAACAGTAGAAAGCAAGGGGTTTGTGTTTGGGGGTGAAGTTTTAATCTCCATCCAGGAGCTGCATGAGTAAATCCTGTTAGAAAGAAAAGGATCTGAGCACATGAGTTTCACACACCATTTTGGCCGTGTCCCCGTTAAACACTTCATGTGAATGATGTTAAACCACAATGCTGGTAGATTTAAAACAAAATGATGTGTGTTGCACTACATTTCACACAAAATTGTGTTCAGAGATTTTCTTTTTTAGTTTGAAGTGTCTTAGATATAATTTTAGAAGGATCTAAGATTATTGGGGATTAATAATTCAAATCTTTCTCTCCGATATTTAACCTTCTTTACTACTGAATTGTCAGAAATTGTAGAGGAATGCCATGTCACCAGTTGTGAGGACAAAGGCACTTTGCTACAGGTGCTGTATATTTAGCCCTTAATAAAAAGGAATTTCTTCTGAGTTTTTTTTTTCTTTTGGAAGAGAACAGTGAAGATAATGCAGGAAATTCTACCACTGAAAAGTCGATAAACAGTCTGAGTAATGTAGGATGCTGATGTCTTTGTCCCAAGGCATGACTTTCAGCTTGTTCAAGAGTGTTTTAGTTCTATAGCTAAGACCAAAAGCCTGAGTCTTATGTCTGCGCCTTTTCCACATTTTTCTCCTATTAGTAACAGTAGCAGTTTAATACTAGGAAATCTGCTGCATACTTACCTTATGACCTAAGCTTTCAACAGTTAATTATGGAATTTTGGATTTTACCCATTTTGCTCCCCTCCCCCCATTTATGTAGCAAAACATTGCTATAATGAGTTTAATTAAGCGAAAATGGATGTTGGCTTACAATGTTACAAAAGGTTGCTATGCACCAATAAATCATAATTAAATGTATTTAGTGTAATAGTAGGAGTCATTCGGAGTCAAGTTGCTTGTAACAAATGTTAATTGTTTCCTTAAATGACAAGACCTTGCAATAATAAAGAAAACAAGCCAAAAGCCCAGTTTTGCTAACCAACAGGATGTTTACATTACAAAGAATATCAGTGTTTTATTCATGAGCAGTTATGCAATATGGTAAAAAGGCAATATTTAGGGTGCCTGGAGGGGTTTGAATGTGGCTTATTTTGTTGAAAAACGCTTGCTGGTTTTTTTGGTAAAGTGTAGTTAAGGTTAAGGCAATGATGTGTGGTGAAATGTAAAGAAGCCCCAAGGGAAAGCTTCATGGCTTAACTGTATAGGACAAAGTGCTTTGAATGTGAGCTCTGCTCATTATAAGGTAAGAACTAAGAAGACTTTAAGGGCTCAAATGGATAATTTAGAAGCATGCAGAGAGCACATGCATGTAAAACAATGGGATTATTCAGATGAATAACTAGCACACTGTTGCAGCTTCAGTGAACCACATTTAAAAAAGCAACTAATGTTTTGTTGTTGTGTGTGCTATTTGTGCTTACACGTGCTTTTAAATAATGTTTTTGTACATGTCAAAATCTTTATACAGAAGAGCTGCCCATCCTGTATGTAAATGTGAGGAAATCTTTGAGGGGAGAACGTACTTTTCTGTGTTTGGAGAACAAGTACCGCATACTGCGGTGTTGTGGTTTGTTGGGATTAAAGTGCAACAAAGGACAGTAACCCCTGCATACCTAGTTTCCATTTTTCTGTTGAAGGTGCTATCCCATAACTACTTTTCCTTCACCACCATTCCCCTATGCACACACACTTTTCTGAAGGCTGAAGGACTGATTGTTAAAGCCAAAAGGAAGGGTACAATTCTGCTTTCACGCCATTGTTCAGAACAGTGTCAGCATTCAATGGCATTGATTTAAACTCGGGCTTTGGGGACCTGCATTAACAGAAGAGAAATGCTGTATGTGCAAATGTTTCAGGGAAAAGAAATAAAGGTGTGAGAGTTCAACATAATAACATCTGGATTCTTTAGAGTCTTATTTACAAGCAAAGTGAAAGAAAGTGTTCAGTGTAGAACTCTGTCATTATTAAACTGAGCATATAAAGTCAGAATTATTTTATTTATTTCTCCATTTTTTGGTCTTGGTTCCTACAGTCTTCACAATAAACAATTCTGGGAGAGAAGGATTAGAAGCAGCTGCAGGCCTCCATGTGATCTGGAGAACACAGTAGGAATATAAGGAATTTAAATATCATTCATTTTCTTTTCCTTTGTGCCTCTTCCCCCTGCCTTCCCAATGCCATTCTGCATGGGAAACAATCAGTCATTCAGAGCCATGGACAATGACCCCCTACCTTTCGCAGTCTGTATCAAAAAATCCTTTTGCAAAGCAGACCTGGACTCCAGCTAGCCCAGCACTGCTGGAAGTCACATTCTGCGCTGTTGGATTCTAGGATTCGTGAATCATGGGCTTGCACTGTACAGCACATACCTTCAATCATTTGTCAGAAACACTGGCTGACCACTCCCTGCGCACTCTATATACTTCCACTTTTGTTTTAATGCCTTTTCAGTTTTCACAATGAGCCTGTGGAACCTCACTGGAATCAAGTTCATTTCTGATTAAAATGTCTTTTTCTTTAGACTTAGCTTTTCAGCAGGGATACCAGCCTGAAGGGCACAGCATGGCCAGGGTACACTTCTCGTGATTGATACAACTTCACTTCCTTGATGATTATCTCAAATAAATCTCATTGGTATTTTCAACCATGATGTAGATGCCCTTTACATCCATATAAATCTTCAGGGTAAGGAGAAAATTAGCCAAACCCAGACATTGATCTTGTGAGGTAAATTGTACCTAGGCAGCAGGGGCTCCATTGATAAACAACGAAGCAATGCAGATAACTTACCAGCTTACTTTTAATCAATGCAGCTTCTCACAATGTATTATTCCAGGAACGGGTCTAAATCACTGTGCACTATAAGAGTTGTTTTCCAAACCTTTTAATCTAATTGGAAAATCTTCCTTTCTACTGGTAATAAACACTCACTAAACTGTCTGCACCTAATTGAGCTGTAGTAATTTATGTGAGCTCCCCACTGCTTTTTCTCCCTTTAATCAAACAGACTGCTTTATGTCTTTAACTAATGAAACCTAAGACTTCGCCAAGTAGATTTGATCAAATGTCACTACTGAATAAATCTTCATTAACACTGACATGTCCCACATCCTCCCTATGTTCCACTTCATTATTAACTCAGAGCAACATCATCATGGAAAGGTGATGGCCACCACTTTATTTACATATATAATCAAGCGATAGTCATCAGTGTCACACCAAATAAGAATGTGAAAAGACAATTTATTGCAGCTTTTTTTCTCAGGGCTCAATACTCATAACTGCAGTGATGATTTTTTCCTAGAAAGGAAACCTCAGTACCCTAGACATGGTAGAAACGCCACCAGCTACCATGAACATTCATAGGAAGTTTTCCCTGTTGTAATACTATTCAGATTAGTCTTTACCCTGGATAAATACATATTCTTCTCCATCTAGCAGTGCCTTTCAGAGGCACTCTAGCTAGCTTAGGTTGCGAGACCTATACAACTGTTTGCCACAGGCGTATCACTGATCCACAGGTATGTTACCTAGCACAAACCCTTTGATGGTATTGCTGGATACTAACCTAAGCAGCAACTGCCATTACTAAATAGAGTAGTAAAAGGTGATACTCCCATGCTGAAGGAGACAATAACAGAATTGTTTGGGGTATGCCAGTATTGACTAGAATTAAAGTTGCAGAAGAAAGAGAAGCAAACCAGCCCTCTGTGATGTAAATCACAAAACTTCATGGTGCAAGAAACGTTTATTTGAGCCAATGAGAAATGACTGTTAAATATTTTAACAGAATTAGTGGCAGTCAAATGTATTGGGGCATCTAAAATGACAAAAATGTGGAAGGAAACTTCTTTTTGTTTTTTTTCCTATTGGCATACATGACTTTTTTGCATGTAAAAAATTGGAAACACCAAAGGAAGTGCTCAGAACACCAGTTGCAGGTATTTCAATGTATTCTCAGCATTAATTCACTGTACAAAGTTAATTCTGTACTGCCTTTCACTGGAAAGTCAGTGGGAATAAACCCTTTAGAAAGTCTTTGTGTTGCTCATCAAATCTTTAGTAAGTGGTAAAATACAAAAATTTAGGAATGTGAATACTGGTACTTTAGTGGGAATTGGGATAACTACTGGAAGATGAGTTAGGAAATGCATACTTAAATGGAATTGGGAGGCTGGGACTATGATGACAAAGACTTTATATTGGTAAACTAGACAAGAAACAGCCAAGACATACCAAAAAAGAATATGATTTTGGCAGTTGGGTTTGTCAGAGGTCTGGTGTCTAGCAAGTAGTGAAGGCAGGACAAAGATGTTGGCAGACATTCATGTACTCACCCATACATGCTTAGTTTTGCAGGGGAAAATGAAATGTGTTGTGATTTTGAAGACCGAATAGAGCCACATCTGACGTGGCTTGGTGTTTTCCTGTCACAGAGTTAAAAAGACAACAAACCGAAGCTTCCAGGACTGCTGTGATATTCTATAACAACTGTAGGAGTCCTAAAGCTCTGTAAGGCTCCATGACTTGAAAATACATGTATAGATACATGCTTTTTGTGTGCATGTATATATGAAAGTGAATACATAACTTGGTGTAAGAACTTACGTTATAGCCCTGCGTTACAGCTATTCCTCTATAAGAAAAGAAATTACCATGCCTTCAGATGTGTGGTATACACATAAAGCCAGTTCAGAAAAAGTGTGTTTATAGTTTCTGAGAAATAAACATCACGGAATTCCATTCATACATCGTTCATCTTTCTGGGTTATTACCTCATTTTTAAAGAGAGCATCCAGCATATCCATTAAACAATGCATATGATCTGTTTGGATCCATTGCCTGCCAGTCACTGCTTTTTCTTGTTTTCTTTTCTTCTTGTTTAGCCTACTGAATGTGAAAAAGATGCTCTGATGAACTTCAGTATGCATACAAACAGAACCAGCATTATAGAGCATGTTTTACAGCCTACGCTGTGATACTGGAAACCTGGAACCTGTAGGTCAATGGCACTGTTTTATTTCTTTTTCAATGATGGAAGGGAGAAAAGGATGACCTACAGGATGATCAAAAAGCATTTTTCCACTGCTGCTTCTTGATATACTATTCTCTGTAATATAAATGCTATAATAAATCATACTTTCTTTTTGTTCCATGTCTTGGGGTCAGTGTTCAACACACTCTGTGGAACTGGCTTTTTTCTTTTGTTTCAGTGAAAGCCTGTAAATATGCTCCAGCCAGCTTATCTGATTGTTCTGCTCAGCTAAGCAAACCATGCAAGTGTGCCTTAACTAAATTGTCTGCTGCAAGTCTATACTGGTGTCATTCCAGTAGAGACTCCTCCAATTGTTTTGTTTTATTCCTTTTTTTTTTGTATCTTTTTCCACTCACTGTTTGCTAAAAGTAGTTGAAAACAAAAATAATCATAAAAAGAAGCCTTATACAGTTTCTGCCGGCAAGAAAGTCTGACCTAAATGCAAACCCACTTTAAATTCAAGAATAGTGTTTCCTGACCTAAAGTGAATTTATTAAAACAGGCAGCATTCTTGCCTTCGGGTAGTCTCCATTCACATTAATATAATGAAAGGATTACTAATTTTAGATGCACACATCTAACTGCCAGCTATTTTCCCTAATTTTAAAGAATTGGACATGAGATGTTACCCAACCTCTGTCTTTGTTCAAGGATCATTGTAACAAGTAGTTCACTTCCTTAATTGGACTTACTTAAATCTCAGCCACTACAAATAAACTGTGAGCAGATTTCTTGGAAAGAAGAGTTGAATGTTGAGACTGGGAAGACTGGAAAGAAGCATAAACTAGTTTCAAAAAGCATTATACAACTTCAAAAACTTAAAATATTTTCTTTCTTTTGAGTTTCTGAGCCACTCTGAGAATCTTGTGCTACATCTTTTGGGGGCTGAGTGTGAGAAGGGCTTCCTAACTGTCCTGTAAGACTTATGGCTAGAAAAGCTACAACTTGACCTGTCATCAGACAGTCCTCTTGAAGAGCAGAGCTTAGCAAGACGTATTCTGACAAGTAAGAAAGAACACTTTGATAAGGCATATCACCAACCCAACAAGACGCAGGTGGGTGAAAATTTGCAGGACATTTGAGGAACATATTCCATAGCTTTATTTTTCCCATTGTTATGTCATGCCCTCAGCTCAGCAATTTGAATTTGCTTTCCATGATGGTGTGAAAAAAAGCAAACTCAGTTTCAAAGAATTCAAGGTTATGAGATGCTTGTTTTCCCAGACAAAGCACTCTCATTTGACTAAGAGCCTTTCTTGCCAAAGCGTCTTTAAAACAAGTCTTGCTGAATCAGGGAACACTGTTATTTAAAACTTTCCCTCAACTGCAAAACCACTGAGGAAGTCAGTGGATGAGAGGGTACCTGCTTGGAGTTATAGATGTGTCTGTCTGATTAAGAAGAAATAATGATCCCATTTCATGGAATTATAATTTTTCAAGATAACTTCCAGGTACATGTGTGTAGCCTTGACCTAAACAACTATATTAATCTAATTTGCCTTTTAATTTTCTTCTGAAAAACTTCTCAACACTGTCTAGAACTGCAGGATTTCTTTTACACAGAAACAAAATGAAGAATGAATTCAATAATGTTATCTTGTATTGAAAGTAAAGCAAAATTCACATGTCTAATCTCTCAAAAATATTTTCCTTTTCAAAATTAATTTCTAGTGAGACTTCAGAAAATAATAATTTCTGTTTATAAGTTAACTAACACCATGCTGGTCTGTTTTGTAAATTCAGAGATAAGATTCAAAATATTTCATACTCATGATATGCTATGAACAATGTTTGTATTGTCATATGGTAGAAAGGGAAATTAACTGTTAAGTGTAGATCCAAGTTTAAACCGATTTTGAGAGGTTGGTCAAAGCAATTGGTATAATGGTTTGGTTCAGTATAGTGATAGACCTCTGTTGTGAATGTCTAAACCTGGATGGCAGACTCTGGTGAAATATAGTTCAGTCATACTTGGGTGACTGGAGTCAGAACTGCGTAGGATTAGTGCACAAATTCTCCAGCCTAGCTGAGCCTCCAAGGCTGCTACTGAAGCAAGGCCATTGGACCTGTATGACCTTAAACTCTGTGATGTTCCAGAGCTTGAGATTACACACCCTTAATAATTCCTTTGCTTTCTATAAAGGGCTTTAAAAATCACTGTATCTTTTCTGTCTACAAATCAATCTTTTCCAGATTTACCATACTCGTAGATGTTGATGTGCTCTGTATATAGGTATACTTAAGAAGAAAGAAACTTTGTACCAATGTAAATTACATTTATCATGAAAATTATAGATGAGAACATAAATATGAAATTGAGAAAATTTACTAGGTAAGTGGTAGGCTTCAATTTTTATGCTCCCACATTATATATCATTACAATTCTATCCAGCTGTTCATTCCTTGAAACTTGGTTAAAGTGCTATATTTAAAGATTTATGGACTAGTTTTCTTTCAAATATAGGATATAATTATCTGTGACTTACAGGCAGACTATGACAAAACTGAATCATTGTCATTTGTGCCTTGGAAATAAAAGGTCATGCTATATTTATATTTGCTTGAGTTTATGGTATCCTGAACACATGAATTTGATAATACATGGTGCAATATTTTTTGAAAAGTCATAGAATACCCTGAAGCCAAATGTCAGTGATCAGCTGTTCTTTGGGAATTGCAAGAATTTGCAATCAGCTATATTTTTTCTCTCTGAGTCTCTGTGTGACAATTTTGTGTCACTTCCTGGGGATACCTAGGTGTCATAAAAGAGTAATTTGTATTATTATTTACAGACTTCACAAGCAAACTGAAAACATGGAAGTGATTGACTTCCTATAGAAAATGTAGCTGAGTTCTAAAACGTGGGGATTGTTTTTGTTCCATATGAATTCCCACGACAATAAGCATAATGGATTCTGATCCACAGCTCAGATTAATAAATTGACAGCATGGGAATCGTAATGGCTGATCCTCCCACGTGTTGAGTTGCTACCTTCTGACTTTCCTTCTTTTCTTTTTCCTTAGGGTTTTATATCTTTGCATGTCAGAAGTGTTCTCTTGAGTTGCACTTGCAACTAACACATGCTCTCTTACCTACATGTTAATGAAATAGTAGCTGAATAACTTCATATGGTAAAGATCTTAACAAAACTGGGCCCCGGATACTCAGTAACTGAATGCTAAAAGACAATGAACCCCACGTTACAGCCAGTGTTGAAGAAGATGCCCATAATGCAGAAAATAACTAGTCTGTCACATAAGGAACCCTGTGGGGGCTTTGAATATTTTTATTTTGGTTGAGTGGTCTTTTCTGGTCAAACTGCCAAAGAGGAAGCCAGGCCATGCTCGTCATGCTTCTGCACTGTACCTCCAGCCTTTTGAAATGATGAAAAATTGTCAGCTGGTCAGTTTTTGTCTTGAATTGAATTCAAGCCGTGGAGCACATCCAGGCAGTTCTCATTCCCGTACTCTTTTCTTCTCTCAACTCCACTTTCCAGATATCCTCAATCACCCAACGATTCTCATCTTATGCATTAGGCCCTGAAATACTGAACTGTAGCTTGAGACATAAAAATAGCAATCCCCTGTCATTACCAGCTTGGCAGGCCTCTCAGCCAGACTTGCACAGATTGCTCTTCCTGCCTGTGCTCTGAGTGTGTCTCATGCAGTAATGGCATCAGGGCACCCTTGGCATGGCTTCACTTGGCTACTATGAAGAAATGCTTTTACTGACAGTGTGTAATGTGAATTAGAATCACACTGTCCTGCTTAAGGACTGGCATGGTTGAGCATCATTTCACTGACCCTCTGCTTCAATCATCTCTCTGCATCTTTTCACTCTCTCATGGTTTCTTGCTCCTTAGCACCAAAGTTGGGGCCAGCCAACCCTGGTCACAGATTTACAGTCATAGGCCCTTTTTTCCAGGAATATGTAGGCACATGAACATGAAAGTCTTCTGGTCTCTTAAGGCACAGTGGAACACCCGTATTCATCATCTTCCTCACTAAACAGATTTATCAGTGATCACTGCTGTTGCCACCTTGAAATTTTTGCTCACTGGGCATTTCCCTCACGCTTATGCATAACTCCCTGCTGCCAGCCATCACTGCTGCCACAGACATCACAGCTAAATGAAGCAGAAGCCTAAACCTTGACATCTTTGTTATTAAAGAGGATAATTAGCAACAACACCAGCTGCAGAAAGCTGTAGCTCCTTTACTGCTTTTTGGAGACATATCCCACTGTTCTGGAAGCAATGGGAAACAAGTTTTCCACTTCAGGAACTGTATTCGGCTGCATTCTTCCTTGTGGGACCACTGTCAGCCTCCAGCCAATGCTGCCTCTTAGTACGGCTTGATCATAAAAGTAATTCAGGAGGTTGGTACACAGACGTGCGTGCACGTAGACCGAAGATAGCCAGCCCTGCAGTACCAACGCACAAATACCATCCCAATGGCATTGTAGGGATCTTTTCTGAAGTTTCTTCTGAGGCTGCCTCTGAGCATAGAAGGCTGGTCAATAGAGGAGGAGCTGCCAAGGAAGTTTGTACAAATGTCCCCTCAGTGCACTGAGAGCAGTGTTGCATTCTGTGGTGGCTAAGTGGATGGTGAGATGCAGTGCAGTACAGCATGTGATATAAACAGCATGTCCTGTGTGATTATGTGATCAAGCCAGGTCTGAGTTTCATTGGTAACCAGAAAGAAATGTAACATAGCACACGTCCGTCATTAATGATAATGGAATGCCATGAAACTTGTCTAATACTGCTTTCTTTTTTCTACAAAATTTGTGTAATACCTCTTATTATCTCACAAGAGCTTTATGAACTTTACAAGATTAATGGGTGGAACCCTGAACTCGTGTAAATTTTAATCACTCAGCTGAAGTAGAAAAGCTACTAAGACACTGCATTTACTTCGGCGGAAAACAGAACGCCAACAAGACTTATGAATAACCTCTTAATGTAAGGCCACTTTGAAAGGATTTTATAAAAAAAGCAATGTGCTCTTCTTATTCTTTTGATTATTGTGTTTACATGTAGGATCTCAAGAACTGTGAAATTTTGCTATCATAGATATGTACATGAAAGCATGATTGCGTAATGCATACTGCCACGGATGGATTCCTCTCGTTATTGCAGAATATGACATTGTGAGTGAAGTGAGAGGATGACTGGTGCAAAAGAGGAATGGACATATCTTGGGCAGTAAGCCTTGGTTCTTGAATATAACTGTCAGCTGTGTTGATTTTTGCCTTTGGTGAGTAATGGCTTCAGCACCTTGGCTGGTTTCCTAAAACAATCCAGCAGGCATCCCCGGGAAGTACCTTTTTAATCTGAGTCTTCTCTTCTACAGACTGCCCTGGGATATATCTCGGTTGGTTGTGGCGTAAGGGCTCTGGGTAAAAGTGTTCAGTGGAGGGAGTATTTTTGCAAGACAGATGGCTCTTACTACACATCTTGCATTACAAATTGAGGGTAACCAATCACATGTCGGGGGGGTCTTGCTCTCACTTTCTCCATCCAGGCAGGTGTCCTTTGTATGGAGGTGGGTTGTCATGCTCTTTCTGCAGCCAAAAGCATGGAAAAGTTACAGGAAATGTGCTGCCCTTTTGGGTTACCTGCGGCACAGTCTGACCCAGTGTTTTGGTCAGGAGCACGGGGTAGTAGCTTGTCCTTAGGGAATTTAAGGTAATGAAGCAAAGAAAATTGCTAAGAGGACAAAGCTCCATCCATCCATGCTGAGTCTGATAATTTATCAGCAGTAATTTAACTAGGATAAAAGTTACCTGTACTTTAACCTTTCTAATGAAGAGGGTGGTTTTATAACGATACACCCTATTCTGGGGCAACTATTTTATCCAGATTCCATAAAGAGGGTTTTATGAGGAGGTAAGGGGAGTGCTGTTAAGCAAACAGAGTTTCTATGGAGAGGCAGTGGTTACTAAACAATCTTTTTTTATGTAGTCTACTTTTCTCCATTTTGTAGCATTTCCTTTTTTTTACTACTGGATGTTCAATTATAGTTAAAGAGACATGTTCTAGGTTTGGTGCCAACATGCTGTGGTTTAGCTCATGACTGTGGCTCTGCAGCATGAAATGTTGATCTTCAGAATCAATATATCCCTTGGATATCATGGCTTTCCAGATTTTAATCTAGTTGGACAGAGTCTCAGTGTCTCTATCTCTCCTTGCTGGTACTGATCGCAGCACTTTTAAGCCCCAGCAGATGGGAAATATGCTCACCACTTGTGGCTGATGCATGGTTATAAAATATTGTGGAAAAGAGCTAGGAGGCATAATGTTAAAGATCAGATTGGGATTTTGTCCTATTTGCTGCCTTCTGCATGGACAGAATGCGTACAATGACTTGTGAAGCAGAGTAAAGGCTGTTGCCAGGTGTTTTCTTGCCTTATATCTCAGATGATACACTGGGAGTTACCATTTAACATTAATATAGATTTAATATATGAAAATGCATTAAAATATTCTTTCTTGGTGGTTGTTGTGAACCTTTTCTGGCACTCTTGCATGTGAGTTCAAACCAGGACACCAGCTCTGGCCCTTGCAAATTTCAAGAATTTCAAAGCTCCATTGAAATACTATAATTTGGTACTGTCTGTATCTGGTAATCTTGCCTACATCAGGGCATACCAAGTTTCCTCCTTTATGTTGTTCTTCTCCTTAAACCCTAGGCAATATATGAAACAATGTGAGGTTTAGAAAGTCATTCTCCTGTTTTGGCCGATCCCTAATTATTTCAACCTGCAGTAAAATGTCAGTCTAATTATCTGGTTACTCTTCTCCTGGGTCCAGTGTCGCCTGGAGGTGTACGCAGTACTGTGGCACTCAGGTCTGACTGACCTAGTGCACTTTCCATTTATTAGACTGGCCTTTTGCAAAGTTGGGTAAGCCTCTTGTGTCTTCAAGACACTGTTAATAATTTGAGCTCCATCAGACAAGGCTAGATCTGAAACTTTAGCAGACTACAGGGAATTGAGAGAGTAAGGCTAGAGAATCTTATACAGACCTAGCAAGAGTGTGTCCAATTAATTAGGTAAATCTTAGATTTTTGTGCTTTTACCAAAATAACCGGGCAGTCTTATTCTGAATTCTCTGTTGTAATTGATTCTGAGGAATTAATGTACAAAAGAGAACCTACTGCTTTGTTACTCTTGTAGCAATGTTGTATACTTGTAAGGGGTCTCTTGGTACATTTGGCTTTTATTCTCTTGTTCTTTTAGGGGTTTTATCTTTAAAAAATCTTGCTTTTAAGCCAACAGCTCTACACTGTCCTTATTTTAATACCTCTCTCTATAACTACAATAAGTGTACTTAAACCGGCTAAAAGTGCTAAAAATATACCAGGCCCTAACAGGAACCTAAGCTGCTTCAGTTTAGGATTAAGATGCAGTTCTTTATAGTGCAGCAGATGAATAGGAAAGTGATGTTTCCAAATGTCTCTCCAGTTTTATGTTTGCGCAGTGAATTCCTTGGAGGGCTATTATTATGTGCAAGAAGAGGTATGCTGTGAAGATCCACGTGCTAACAGCAGTTAGTTTAGAGCTGGGACCTGAGGTGAATGAACAGAGCTCAAGCCTGTTGAAATGTTTGAGAATTCAGAAGTGCTGTGTTAAATCTGAAAGGACTGGAAAATATCTGTGCACTTCCTAATTTTGGCCAGAAGAGGAAGTGGAAGGACCACCATGAGAAATACTGTTCCTGCAATAGTTTTCAGCTGGCTCGGAGTACAGTACAGCTGCTTGTGCAATTCCACACCCCTAAAATGTAGTGAAGCTTTGTGTAGAAAACTTTTCAAAGTCTCCAAAGCATGGATTATTTCTTATATGCCATTCTCAATAATGCATAGACCCAGACAGAAAGAAGAGAGAAGACCACAAATGCTGATAGATAAAGGAGATCATGAAGGCTAATAATTTTGTCCTCTGAAACATCATTTGTTGTGGGATCCAAAATGTTTACCTGATCAATTCAACTGAATATGCTTAACATTTAGTAATCCGTTTTAAAAGATCAGGGAATCAGGTGTCCAGTTCTCTATGAATGTCTAAGTGATTTTTTGATCCTTTCAGGGACTTCTGAAATTCCCAGTCCCAGTCAGAGAATTAATAACTAACATATTAATCTTCTTGACTGTGTCAGAAAATATATTTTCCTATGCAAAATACAACACTCCCTAAATTTTTAAACAAAAAATTTTCTTCTAATCAGAATTTCATCACATACCCCATGCTTTTGTTTTCTTTTTAAGTAGGAGAGCCGAAAAAAGTGATACCTCAAAGCATTTTTATAAACAGTATTTCAACAAACTGAGGTTTGTTTTGGCTTTTTTTTTTTTTCCTTGCATATCTTATTGTAGTCTCCAGTCCAATTTTCTGATCAGCTCTACTCATTTTGGAAAGCAAAAGAATGTGGGAAAACTGCAAGCATGAAATCGGAGGCTGTCTGAATATTAGTATTTCTTGTTTAATACTGATAGGGCATCATGCAGCAGTGTAATACCAGGAATTACATAATAGGCTTGAAGCTCAGGGCAGAGATGTTTTGTAAGAGGTGAATCCTGTATGACAAGGGTAACAATTTCACTTTAAGCATTTTTCTGCATTTGAAATGAATAGCTACTTACTTAGGGAAAGGAATAATACATTATTTATTCTCTAACATGATGCCATTGTTTGTGCAGTGAAAACCTCCAAACAAATTGACAAGGGAAGCTGGAACAGTGGGGTGGCACAGGCTAAGAGCGTCATATTCATTACAAATTTAGATGGTAAGATAACACCTCCCCAATGAGAAAAGCTACTGAGAAACCCTGGCCTTTATTAATGGGCCTCATGAGTCAATCTGCAGCAGTGATGTATCATGCTCATTTAGGGAAATGATGTACTGTGAAAATGCATAATTTTAAAGAGCAAGAGAGTGGATTGAAACAAGTATAAACCATAAGGAAGCTCAAATCTTTCATGATGTATGCTGATTTTCGGGTGGTCCCCATTTGCACGGCTGTTTAAGCAAGCACTCTAAATGGAAATGCACTTGACATTTTTGTGACTAGCTGTAATCAAACAGCATTAGAATTCAGCTGATCTCACAGGAGATGATTAAACAAATTTCTTGTTCATTCCCAGTTCCTTTTAATGGGAAAATGGAGGCAGAAGACATGTTAATGAAAATTATCCCAGATGGAAAACAGTGTCTTAAAGAGAGCTTGGAGAGGAATGCCATCTTCCCCTGCTCCTCCTTTCCTAACGTAAGAATCCCATCGCTGTATTATGTTGATAACCACAGGAGCCAGCATTCACCTATGAGTATCAGGCATTCTTACCCAATGAATATGCAGTGAAAAGTCTTGGGATTTAGCACTAATAGGGTGCTGGGGGCTAGAGGAGGGGAAAGTGACCACTGGTTTTCACAGTGGCTGTATTCACACTTCTCATATAGTGAGCATAAACAGCTAGCTGGTAAAACAGTAACTTGCTCTCATCCTATAGTATTTAAAGTACTCTGTGCCTTTCAGCATCCATGAAACTTTTTTTGCAGTATGTAAATAACTTCTATATAGACTCCAGTATCTGGTATAAAACATCAACAGGACTTCACAAACCTTCTGGACATTCTAAAGGTTAAAAATCCTGGCCTTGGGCTACAGCAGTGTTTGGGTCTCTTGTGGCATATTTTGGGAGATCTGTTTATATTTCTGGGCATTCATTTACTTCAGTGAGTGTTTTTTGCTGTTGGTCATACCAGTGGGATCCCAGAGGGTGCCTGTCATCCTTGTTATGCTGGGAAGGCAGTGTGACAGAAGGAAGTTTGCAGGGTTTTCTGAAGGCAGAGATATGCAGCAAGTCTCCTCTGGGGCTGTGGCCACAGAATCCCTGCAGCTGGCAACACCTGGCTCCCCCCTCTGCTGCCATGGGAGCACTGTCATCTGCCTTGTCCCAGAGGGTGGCAGCTGTCTCAGCATCTCACAGGGCAAAATTCAGTCTTGCAGTGTAGAGTCTGATCTGGTGGTTTTTGTGATTGTCAGGACCAAGACTTATTTCTGAACTAGCTGATGGCTGTGAGCTGTGTTTATGTGTTTGGGGGGCTTGGAGCAGGTGTTTGACATTCTCACAGATGTCAAAAAACAGAGAAGCTGAACAAGGGTGATAGAAACTGAGTTAGCTCTGGATGGGAACATGTGAGGGCACAGTAACAGGAATAGATGCACATTTTTTCAGGAGAAACCACTCTTTGCACACCAGGAACAGCCTTTGGGGCAAGGACTGAGGGAGGAGACGGGCCCTGAGCTGCCTGTATGATAAAGCAGAAGCCAGAGAAGCCAAAGGGATGGGCATGCCTGGCGGTGGCAGCTGAAGTCCCTATTGAAGCACCTGGAGAGTGGGGCCAAGTGCAGCCCTGAGCAGTTATAAATACATGTGCTACAGGCCTACATAGGGCTTGCACCCTGGTGAGAGCTGTCACAGTGTCATTTGCAGGTCTTGGTGCTTGGGGTCCCTGCAGGCAGCTTGGAGGGCAGAAGTGGTCCCTCCGAGGGGATATACGTATATTGATAAAATTATCTGAAGTTAATTTTTTTAAATGCTGTCGTGCCTACTAAAATCCTGCTGTTTAGTTGCCACCTCCAGTTGCCTGCTGATTTACTTGGAGCTGTTCTGGTTTCCAGCAGTTTTCTCCAGTTCGTAGGAAAATATAGTGTACTTTTTTGTTCTCTTCTTTTTTAGCATTTCATTTTCTTATTGCTGTTCTTTAAAGATAAATGAATATTTTATGGTAAATCATGAAATGTCTATTATTCACATCAGCTCCCAGAACAGCTCCAGAAATGTCACTCTATTCTCTCAGGATGCTGTAGCAGTAATCTTTTGCATTTATATAGCACTTATCCCAGAAATGCTAAGCACTTAGCAAACTTTCACTAATTTTATATATATTCATTGCAGCTATAGAATTTATGCTGGAAGATCCTCGTCAAAAGTTCCATTGAAATCAGCTGAGTGTTACGTGATCACAAGAGTCCAATCTTACAGTTTTGAGGACCCTGACACCCAAATGTGTACAGCTCTTCTGTGAAGCATGTACTGAATATCTCATCACACTTCATGTTGTTTTGGGGGAAACTGAGTTGCAGCATGTTCATGGAGCAAATCACAATTTACACAGTGTCTGTGGCATAATCAGGACCAGAATTTTTCATCCTTACTCTTCTGACTGTCGTTCCACCTGCCCTACTTCTTTGTGCTTTCTCTGGGTAAGGTATTCAGAAAAACATGCTTTACTTAATCTGATCTCTGTATTTTTCCCATGTTTGAAGGATCAGATACTACCGTCCTTCTCTACTCTCCTGATGAGACTGCACAGGTCTCCTCAAATTTATTAGGACTGAATGGGTGTCGAGAAGGCAGACAGTGGTCCTTTGGGTTAATAGTAAAATTGTTACCTCCTCAAAAGATTAGGAGGAGTCCATCAAGAAATTACATGGTTGGGCAAGTTTGTGTTATATACCCAGTAGAAAACAATCCCTCCATTGGAGGTGTTCTGGTCCAGACTGTGCTTAGACAGTGTGGGCTCTGTGGGCTCTGTAATGATTAAAATGGATCTGACGAAAAACTTGCAGTGTGTGCAATGCTGTCTTTGACTAGACTGACTTCATTTTGGTTAAGAAGTGACAGCTAAGGGAGGTTAACAAGGAGAAAGATGCGTAAGTGTATGTTTTATATCAAGTCTTTCAGCAGAGACAGAGATCATTTCCATGTTGTCAAATCTCAGATAATTATCTGTGTATTATCACTGTGTTGCAGTTGATGTATATTAACAAAAAAGTTTTTAAGCTATTTGAAAAAATGAAATATTATGACAATGTTGATTGATCCTTTTCTCCCTCATCAATGTACTCTTATTACCACCCGGAGAAGAACTGAGGAAGTTTCTTTTTTTATCTTCCACATGATTTAAACTTGTTGTGTTTAAGTATTTTCTATACTTATCTGTTCCTCACTTCTCTTTTTTGTTACAAATCAATGTTTTTCCTAAAGATTTTTTTTGTGGAACAACTTTCTTACCTGAGAGTTGCCACTTAATAAAAAATCTAACATGCAACAGAACAGCAAAAGCCCTTCTTTGTTTATGATGGAAGAAGGTAGGTATACTGTGCACTATGCTAGCATGCAGTGTCTCTTTCTACCTTTGGGTGTCTGCTCTTTGCAATCTTTGTGAAGAAAGCTAGTAGTGAGCATATCTTTTTCGTCAGTGTGACTGTCATTTGAATGTGTCCTGGCCTGGTTTATTCTTTTTCTTTGCTTTGCCATAATTTTGCACAGAAAGGTCTAGCAAGTCTTACCAATGAACCTCTGTTCCAAGAGTGGCAGTTGTCCCTCTGAAACTAGTGCTGTTACTGTAGCAGCTTATACTTCCTTCACTTTTGAGATTCAGTGTATGCATTAGTGTTAGAAGACCTGAGTTGCTTTGGCAAATAGTCACAGAGCCTAGGGATTTTGAGCGAAAAGCATTATCATGCTTTGCAGAAACTACTTGTGTTTGTATTGCTTAGTGTGCCATGGAAGATTTGAGTTCTCTTAATGAGAAAGGGCTTAGCTCCCTTTAACATGAGGCAATGGGGCAATAGCATGCATTTGGGAAGTTACAACAAAGCAACAGAAGCAAAGCAATTTGTTTCCATGTAGTAATATTTTGCATATCAAAGCCTTCAAAAATACTGCAAAAAGGCAAATAACACGCACAGGTGATTATGATAGCTGTTACAGTAGGCACCCCTCTGAAATGTTATTAGATATCTAGACAGATTAAAACTTTTCTTCTGATATTCATTGTTTATTTCTTCTGAAAAGAGATTGATGACTTTTTCTAAATAAAACCAGATTCTTCTATGTAGATACACACATTTTCTCCTCCCTTTTGAGCTAGAAGCTTTGCAGAAGTATAGCTTTAAATGTGGGAAAAAAGTCCAGTTTGCGTGCTTCAGTGCAAAATGCATCTTTCACAGGCTTTGCATCATGTATCAACCTGTGTATTTGAAAACGTACATGACAAATTTCTCTTTCAATCTTTATGTTTGTTTTTAGTGAGTCTCAACTGAGATGAGATACAACAATAATGAATCTTTTGGGGTGAGCTTTTCCTGGCTTCTGCAGCATACTGCAGCACTCTCAATAGCCTGGGTAACCTTGCCCCCAGTGCTTCACTGAAGATCCAACTGCATGTTTTTTTCAGCAAGGGTTCTTGAACTTGCATGACACCAAACAGACTTTTAAGAAATGTCAATTTAATGGTAACAGTGAAAGAAAAAGTATGCAGCTCTTGAGACTCCTTTAGGAGAGAAGGATGTACTTGATTCGGAGAAAACTCCAGGAACAAACTTGCCAACAAAGTTTTCAAGCTGACAAGCAGGTATTCTTTATTGCAGGGCCGGGAGACACGGGGGATAGCTCCTCCTAATGTGTGTCTCTCTGTTGCTCCACAAGCTGTCCTTATATAGTCCCTGGGCATACATACATTACGTCATTTTCCAGAAAGCTCCCCGCATGCGTACAGAATTGTGGTGGTGGTCTCTGAGGGTCGTTTACTTCTTCCAACAATCTTCATCACTTCTGGCAGCCTTTGGAGCACGCGCAGTAGATGCTCATACCAGTTTAATTGGTTCGTTAGCACAGGAGACATAATAATCCTCCTATCCTCCTACTTATCAGTTAGTTTAACTGTAGCCCATCCTGGACACCTGCTATTCCCAGATACTCCTTATCCCTGTGTCCTGTTCTTCTAGCCTGTTTTTCTTAAAACTCTGTCAACTATAACAATTTATCTTGTACAAGAATGCTCAGTGTGTTCTCTAGCTGCACTCTATTTTTTTTTCTATGTATCATGCACTTTAGTAATTTTCCATTGCTACTGTTACAAAGCCATCAAACTTAACATTACTTAAAACTGATTCTAAAGGTTTATATATTCCATTTTGTGATTTTCTGTCCCCCTTGTTTCAGCCACCTACTGGGGAGACTTGGGTGGAAAGAAGCAAATAAAATGGTGTTCAAACTCCATGCTGTAAACTTGCACACATATGAAAAGCCTAAAGTAATTGGTAATTCTTATAGATGAGTAGTTGTGTTACACTATGCCCTTTC
The DNA here is from genome assembly GCF_037157495.1 of Lathamus discolor. NCBI lineage: Eukaryota > Metazoa > Chordata > Aves > Psittaciformes > Psittacidae > Lathamus > Lathamus discolor. The sequence continues at coordinate 113,996,505 of NC_088884.1, forward strand.
ATACAGTGCATTGTAAAAAACATGAGTTGATAATTTCTATATGGAAACTCCCTGACAATGTAAGGGCATTGTGAGATGTAAAATGTACCTAACCAGTGGGGACAGGAAAACTCATGAATGTGACCAGCTGTCAAAATCGCTGGAGGCTTAAAGAAGCCAGTGACATTACAGTACTTGCCTTAAGCTGGAAGAATGGCTATGGAATTGCTCTTGAGATTTCCTCTTGAAACATAGCATGATTCTGTGCTGCTGTTATTTAATGGTTTAAATGCAAGGTGCTGGCAAAAACCTCTGCCGGTACTGAAGAAGGTTTGTTCTAGTGGTTGAGGATTTTGGTGAGGCACAATAGGGAAGTGTGTTCTGCTGTTGAGTGTGCGGCACTTACTATTTAGGAAATAGGGGGTGTTTGACATCTATGTTTTCTTTCTGAACCTCTTATGCTATAGTCCCTTCTATAAAAAAAGGGGTTGCATGGAGTGTCAAGATGAATGTTAATTACCTCCCCTGTGAAGGGGATCAGTGTGAGGAGCAGCAGGTTGCATTAGCAACCATGAGTATCCTGTGAAGCAACTTTGCTGGCACCATCACACTATTGAGGGAACCCAAATAGGGACTGTTTGCAGAAGTGTTGAACTTGCAAAAAAGTTTCTCAGATTGTTAGTGTTTGCCAACAAATCTGTCTTGTTTTTGCAATTTAGTAACAGCTGCTGTCTTCATTATCACTTCTCTTATTGCAGGCCTTTATCTGAGTGATACTGCATAACAATTTGCTCTACAGCTCTGAAAAATATCTGTGCAAAGCAGAGCTCTGGATGGTAGTAGTTCATGTCAATTTTAAAACAGAAATAGCACTTTTAATTAAAGCAGACTTGCGAAGATTGAAGTATACTAAATATCTACTAAAGGCATATTTTCTATTCAGGATAAATCACTGTTCTGTTGCCAGTGTGTGAAATATCCTGATAGAGGGTGCTGGTGCTTTATTTTAACATCTAAAAATGGGTTAGCTTCACTTGCCTTTGTGTTTAAATCTTATGGGTTTTTTTTTTTGTGTTTTTAATAAACCCTTAGGAAAAAAGCTGTATTTTGCCCTTGTTTGGTAATGAAGTATGTCAGCATCAAGTCCTGCAACAGCATCTTAAAAAAAAGGCAACAAAAGGATCATGTCTGATGGGCTGCTCTTTTTAGGGAGGTGTTTCAACTCAGTAATTCTATTAGGAAATCAAATGGCCTGTAGAAGTCATAGTCTGTGGCTGGAGGGATTGGCAAGTCAAGGGAGAAGCAGAGAGATGCAGAATGTGAAGACATGCTGGTCTTGATATCCTAGGCCATTAGTTTGGTAAGACAAAAAAGAATAGCCCTGTGAAAGTGCCTAGATTAGGTTTTCTTTTTTCATTCCAGGAAAAAATGGAAGTGCAAATTGCTACAGACCAGGTAAAAGAAAAGATAGTGCCTGTTGGTTTCTTGTGCTGGTTTGGAGGAGGAGGAACAGTGCTGCCTCCAGTTGGAATTTTGGAGTGATCATGAATGCAAGTGAGCCACTGAGTTTGCCCAGTCCATTAGAGAGGTTATGGCCAATTTGTTTTTGCTGACTGCAGACAGATGCTGAAGCTAGTAGGAAGATCATGATCCTTTCTCATTCCAGTTCTCTCCTGCCAGTTTCCCCTGCATATTTTCCTATGGTAGGGTACAAAGTCATATGTCCCTTTACTACAAGAAAAGTAAGGATGAACCTGTAGGTGGCCACTGTGACACCATTCAGTCCAGCAGGACAAGAAGCTACGTAAAGACTTCCTTGAGCATGGTTTAGGACCGTGGATTGAACTCCCACAGGAACTAGGTCCAATACAAACTAAAGCAACTTCTGTGCTAAGTGAAAAGTGCATGTTTGACCTTGTCTTTTGTAGCATAACATATAGCAGTCCGTGAATGTGTCTAATAAAAAAAAAAAAAAAACCCAGAAAAATAGAATAAAGCACTACATATACTTCTACCCCAGGGAAAGGATGAGGATGTAGACACATGACAGATGTTAGTCATGTTGCTTCATGAACTTCTGGAAAACACTCAGGTGCTTCAGTGATAAGCATGGGCATAAGACCTTAATGGAAGAGAATGGAATAGAAGACAGTTGTTTTCCATTCCCATTATTCCTGGGCCTAAAATATAAATACCCAATGAAAGTATGTTCCTCAGGAAAGGCATATACCATCTATACCAAGCAAATTGAGAAAAGCTTTTTCCACTCTAATTCTTGGACTGAACATTTGCTTGTCACTTCCTGCTGCGATGAGTTGTAGCATAGATGCATCTACCAGGAAGTGTGATTATGAGGGTAACATCTCCTATCAGCTTGCAGCATCTTGCTGATGTGCCCTACCAGGATGCATATGAAGACAGTTCATTTTCATACTTGAATCCCCTGAGGTCATCAGAGTCAGCATTCAGACTGCAACGTGGAGAAGCGTATTAAGACTTGGAACTTTGAGTGCAGGAGTGTAAAAGTTCTCTGCTCTTCAAGTGCCTCTGCTGCTAGAGAGGATTTTTCATTAGCTGCCAGGTGCACTGCTTTGCGTCTGTTGTAAAAGGTTGAGGAGAAAGAGACCAATTGAACATATAAACAGTTGTGATGGCCTGTGGCACAGGTGATCAACATTATTACTATTCTATTATTATTATTCTATGATTGTATGATTATTATGAAAGCTGTAGTTTTGTATCAGCGCTGGTGAAAATTGAATACTGTGCCTGGTTTGGTTGCAGAGTCTGTGTAAAAAATTAAAACTAAATATTTCTTTCTGTGCTGGTTTTGGCTGGGGTAAAGTTGTTTTGTTTTTTTTTTTTTTATTTTATTTTATCTTATTCTTTTTTTTCATAGTAGCTGGTATGGGTGCATGTTCTGGAGTTTTGCTGGAAACTGTGGATAATTCAGGGATGTTTTTGTTATTGCTGAGCAGTGCTTATGCAGAGTTAAGGCCTTTTCTTTTTCTCACCCCACCCCACCAGTGAGTAGGCTGCAGGTGCAAAAGGAGTTGTGGGGGCGCACAGCCGGGACAGCTGAGCAAAGGGCTATTCCATACCCTATGATTAAGCTTGGGAGGGAGAAGAAAAAAGGGGGGATTTTTGGAGTGATGGCACTTGTCCTCCCAAGTAACTATTCTGCGTAATGGATCCCTGCTTTGCTGGGAAAGATTGAACACCTGCCTGCCTTAGGACGTGGTGAATGTACTCCTTGTTCTGTTTTGCTTGCATGCATGGCTTTTGCTTTATTTCAGACCATGAGTTTTCTCACTTTTACCATTCTGATTCTCTCCCCCATCTCACCAGGGGGAAGTGAGCAAGTGGCTGCATGAGGCTTAGTTGCCAACTGGGGTTAAACCATGACATTCTTGAAATGAAAACTTTGAAAACTGCAGTTTTAGGGTAATATGAAATGATTTGTTTGTTCCTGAATCAGTAGCTGGTTACTGCTCAGCTTCACAGGGAGCTACAGAACATTTTGCTCAGTAGGTGAGCTTTTTCTCTTCTACAATCAGAAGATCAGTTGCTTCTCCAGTATCTGTAATGTCAAAGATCTGGAATAGATACTTTGGTTTATCACTGGTGGTTAGGCAGTTCTGAACAGAACTCAATTTCCTCTGCCAAATGAAGTGGTACAAAGTAATAATGGGCTTTGGATGCAAAGGCTAGTTCCATGATAATTCATAATTTATATGAGCTGTTACAAATACTCCTGAATTGAACAAATCTGAGTACAAATTCCTTGTCTGTTTTGATAGGGTATTTGCTCATGCCTGATATGTTTTGGATATGTATGCCACCATTAATTGTTTGCATTTACCTCTACTACTACTAGCACATTTCAGCCAAGTTATCTCCTATGCAGCTTTAGCTTCTGTGGTGTTTCACCCAACATTCTGCTTGTATATTTAATAGATATTTTGAAAGCCAGAGATTATACTGGTCTCCATTCTGCTCCAAAACCCCCTTTTTTGTAAGTGAGCATAGAATCATAGAATCATAGAATAGTTAGGGTTGGAAAGGACCTCAAGATCATCTAGTTCCAACACCCCTGCCATGGGCAGGGACACCTCACACTAAACCATCTCACCCTAGGCTTCATCCAACCTTGCCTTGAACACTGCCAGGGATGGAGCACTCACAACCTCCCTGGGCAACCCATTCCAGTGCCTCACCACCCTAACAGGAAAGAATTTCCTCTTTATATCCAATCTAAACTTCCTGTGTTTAAGTTTTAACCCATTACCCCTTGTCCTATCACTACAATCCCTGACAAAGAGTCCCTCTCCAGCAACCCTATAGGCCCCCTTCAGGTACTGGAAGGCTGCTATGAGGTCTCCACGCAGCCTTCTCTTCTCCAGGCTGAACAGCCCCAACTTCCTCAGCCTATCTTCATACAGGAGGTGCTCCAGTCCCCTGACCACCCTCGTGGCCCTCCTCTGGACTTGTTCCAACAGTTCCATGTCCTTTTTATGTTGAGGACACCAGAACTGCACACAATACTCCAGGTGAGGTCTCACAAGACCAGAGTAGAGGGGCAGGATCACCTCCTTCGATCTGCTGGTCACGCTCCTTTTGATGCAGCCCAGGATAGAGTCCTTCTCCACAGGTCTGCTCTGAATCTCCTCTCTGCCCAACCTGTAGCTGTGCCTGGGATTGCTCCGACTGAGCTGTAGGACCTTGCACTTGTCATGGTTAAACTTCATCAGGTTGGCATCAGCCCACCTCACAAGCGTGTCAAGGTCCCTCTGGATGGCATTCCTTCCCTGCAGCATATCAACTGAACCACACAGCTTGGTGTCATCGGCAAACTTGCTGAGGGCGCACTCAATCCCACTGTCCATGTCAGTGACGAAGATGTTAAACAAGACCGGTCCCAACACCGATCCCTGAGGGACACCACTCGTTACTGGTCTCCAGCCAGACATTGAGCCATTAACCACAACTCTTTGTGTGAGGCCAGCCAGCCAGTTCTTTATCCACCGAGTGGTCCATCCATCAAATTGACATCTCTCCAATTTAGAGAGAAGGATGTTGTGTGGGACAGTGTCAAACGCTTTGCACAAGTCCAGGTAGATGACATCGGCTGTTCTACCCCTGTCCATCAGTTCTGTAGCCCCATCATAGAAGTCCACCAAATTGGTCAGGCAGGATTTCCCCTTAGTGAAGCCATGCTGGCTGTCGTCAAGCACCTTGTTGTTTTTCATGTGCCTTAGCATGCCTTCCAGGAGAATGTGCTCCAAGATTTTGCCGGGCACAGAGGTGAGACTGACTGGTCTGTAATTCCCTGGGTCTTCCATTTTCCCCTTCTTGAAAATGGGGGTTATATTTCCCTTTTTCCAGTCGTCGGGAACTTCACCTGACTGCCATGATTTTCCAAATATGATGGTCAGTGGCTTAGCAACTTCATTTGCCAGCTCTTGTAGCTACTGATTAGACAGCTACAGCCTCAACTGAAAAAAATAAATAAATAAACTCTGAAATAAGAAAGATCAATCCCACCTCTAGAGAGTCTTAACTGGCAGAGCAAGCTCTAGAAACCATAGGCATAAGCATAAGCTTAACAAAGGAAATCACTAATACCGTTCTTTGTTGTATATTTGCTAGGAACTTGGAACTTCATGAAATGTAAGACACTCAGCTATGTAGAATTCAGAATTTCCCAAAAGCTGAACAAATCACTTAATTAGAAGCCATTTTTAGATAATAAAAAGTACAGGTGGGTTCTTATATTTTGTTTTGTTTTTTACACCCCACCACCCAAAAGAAAATCCCAAACAAAAAAACAACAACAACAACAAAAAAAAACCAACCCTAATACTTTTGGTGGCAACACTTTCTGGTTTTGGAAACAGAAATTATTCATGGACTTAGAACTGTTGTCATCTCTTCAGATAGTGTCCCCAAAAGATCTTTTCAGCAATTACCAATAGTGACTAGTGAGGATTAGGGGAGGGTATTCTCCCTAAATCCTTTTATAATTCACCAGGATGTTCTTTTGTATGTGCTATTTAAGATTGATCTGATCTGATTATAATGTTAAAGATGCTCTTCCAAAATTGAGGCAGGGGTTTGGGGGTGGGGAATGGGTGGGAATTGTGATGAGGACATGGTTTCTGAGTGGAGCCAGCAGAAATGCACTGTATAAACTTGGAAAATCTATATGGAAGCAGACTGTCTAACAAATGGTGGTGAGGCTCTTTGTGTGCCAGATGCTCTTGCCAGTCCATGTAGAAGGGATAGAGTTTAGCTCCTGGTTTTGTGTAGATTTTAGACACAGGGAAAGATGTGGATTAATATCTTGAAAAGATATATTAACATACAAAATAGATGAAATGAAATCACAAAAATATTTGCTCCTTTCTGCTGGCGGCTCCTGACTTGGATTAAGGTAACTGGACAATGCAAGTCACCCAAAACATGTTTTTAGGTGAATGTTTCATTAAAGTACTCTGAAGCTTTATTGGATAACACTAGGATACACTGAAATATTGCCACCCAGTCAGTGCAGTTCAGTTTGTCCTCAGTAAAGCCAACAGAAGGGAACATGTTCCCTTAGGTAGCTAGTATACCTCAGCTGGCTCAACAGTATTTATTTGTAGCTGGAGCAAGGGGATTCACTGTCCTTGGACTGGAATCTTTGTTGTGGTGTGAGCTTTGCCAGATACACTAAGTACTTTCAACATCTGAGCAGATGCCTCCTGGAAACTCTGCCACCAGTGTCAGTTGGGAATATTATTCCTTATCCTATGAAATCTAGACTTAGTTTATTTACCATCTCTGGAAATGCAGAATCTCCCTGCGATTCAGCTGCTGAACTGCTGCATTTCATAAAGATTTGCTTTTCTGCCTTCCTCAGTTTAACTTCATGTATCCATATTGATACAGCTCTGCTTTCACTCTCGTCCTGCTCTTTCCTCTGTCAAACACCACCATTGTCCCCTTTAGGTCTCTCTTCAGGTCCCAGCTTTTTCCACATTCCTTTTTTGCCCTGTCTCATTAGGTGTCCCTCACCCTTTGCACTTTTCAGGTCATCATTACTCACTTCAAAGACATTACTGAGTCCTGAGAAATGTATAATAGAAGGAAATTTGTAAAGAAGGAGAGGGAAATAAGACCTTTGTCTGGCTCTTTGCTTTTTTATTAAGAAATACCCTTTGGTAATGAAGACTTCAAGGGGCTTCATTAGGGTTTAAGAAGAGAACAGCATGAAAGTTAATTACCTGGAGCCAAGAATCTGTATTTTCCCTTCAGCAGTCCAGTAGTACGCTTTAAAGGCAATCAATGGAGAGTTGTCTGGCAAACATTCAATCTTTCCTTGAAATGTTCAGTGTAATTAGAGCCTCTCCTGTCTGTCATGAGAAGACAAATTGTTTGTGGCCTGTTAGCAGTTGAGTACTGTAGTATGCTTTCAACCTTTATCATAATTATATTACCAATATTCGTGGAAATATCCCAAACTGAGAAATGCGAACATATGACTAAGCTCTTTTATTGATAATGAATTGCTGCTGTTCATGTAGAAATACTCTATTTATTTTCTTCCCCTTCATTTTCTTTAGGGCCCTCAGTATTCACAAAGCTAATACAAACCAGCTTAGAAGCTTTCTGTAAAAAGAAGTCATCTATCCCATATCTGTGGCTAACTTTTATTTCTAACTGGGGCTATGAACCACTGGGGAAGGATGGGGATGGAGAGGACAATCCAACTATGTCCAAAATAACTGGTTGGAGAAATCAAAGATGTCATTAGTTTCACAGCTATTCTCTGCTGTTTATGGGAAAAATGATTTTGGAGTTTTTCTTTGCTGATACTTTGTTGATGCTTTAAAGCCATTATGCCTTTGCATGTCGCTCTTGCCTGATAACTGTAAGCCATAATGTGGTTGATACAATGTAAAGGTATAACATAGACTCTGCCAGCAAGAGTGCTAGCAGACGTGTGTGGGATGGAGATATGGTGGAAAAGCTGATTTGGGTTTAGAGAGCAGAAATAAATGCTTAATCATTGGTTGGGTTTTTTTTGGGTGTTTCAGTAGTGATAATCGTTGTCACTGCAAGCCTTTGAAAAAGAGATAAAGAAGTTTGACTCAGTTAATTGTATTGAATAGGAAAATAAGTGAATGGATGAGTCAGTTCTGTTTGCTTTGTCATTTTCAAAGCAGCATCTGTTTGTGACAAGTGACATGTGACAAGTGCATGGAGTTACAAGAATTATTTACTTATTTATTTATTTTTTACATAGAAGGCTGACCAGGTTCAGAGTGGGCCGCAGATGAAGTCAACTGTCTGTAATGCAGGATATCTTGCATGCTAGAAGAAAAAGATAACATGTCTCTAAGCAAAGTTTACCAGGAAGTTTTGAGGAAGGCGCCAAACATGTGAAATGCAATTCAGCTGCCTGCTTCCAAAGGGAGTGTGTGTGTGGGAAATACTATTTAGAAATTGCAAGTTTCAGTGAAGCTGCAGCTATTTATGCCAGCTGAGGGCCTAACCTATAATATACAGTTGGATTGTGATATTTCATTCTATAAAGCACTAGGCATGGAGTAATAGGAATGCCTTCCTATTTTCGTGCATTAGATCAAGTAGACTGGGACATAGGACTTGGTATGTTTGGTATTCATTGCCTTCTGAAGTACTGTCCTTGTATGCTAAATTTCATATTGATGGTGCGCCATACCTTATCAAACGGAACAGGATGTGCTGGTTGCCTAAGTTGAAGAAAAAGTGCATGTCTGTTAAGTAACTGATCTGCAGCACATATTTCTTATCATAATATACCTACTTATAATTAATCTCTTGTTCCTGTTTGGAGCACATCTTTGGTATAGTGGCTCTTCTAGTTTGGAATGAGACCCATTTCACCGTTCCCACAAACAACCATGTCGCTGGTGGTTTGTATATGCCTTGTACCTCTGTTTGACCTGACTCTTCAACATAAAGTTACTAAAGTTATATAAGTTACACATTATATTTTGTGTGCCAGGTACTATTCAGAGCAAGCATGTTTAAGCTCTGTTGTGTTGACATGAAGCCTTTCAGTTGGTTCCCCAGTCATGGCGACTTCTCTTTTCATAAAGCTTTCTGCATAAATGTGTTTTTTTCTTTCTCTTACCCTGTTATGTGTTCTGTCACAGTATGCTGTTCGTGTCTTCTCTCTTGTTGTTCCCCTCAGTGGGCAGTGTTCCTTGATGAAAACATGTTTTATTTCCTCCCCTGCTGCTTTTTGACTACTTCTTTTCTATTATATTCTCCAGGGTTTTGCTTGCTTTTTTTGTTTTCTGTCTGGCTAGCCTATATTGACTTTCTTGGACATTAAAGATGCTTAAAAGCAGTTTGAGGAACCTATTTAGAACTCTTAATTTCCTAAATGGTGCTGTCAGCTTTCTTTTCTGCACTCAAACAATTCCTGTGTCCTGTGGAGGCTGAAAGCATGGAACTGCCTTGGTTTTCCCTCTCTCTCTTTTTTCTTTTTTTTTTTTAATGTGACTTGCAAACTGATTAGATATTAGTGCAAAGCAGTCCATGCCCAAGTATAAGGTGAAGCCTTAACAGATCCTTGTGCAAGGAGTACACAAAATAATTGCTGCTGCTCAGAGCCACTTCACAAGGGCTGTGATAGGAAACCGAATACCTCTGGTCAAGGTCTTCAAATTTCATGTCCTAACCTGACTCAGGGTGTATTTTCTGTCACTGGGATGTGATGCTGAGGTCTGTGTTGGCTTTCTGGGCTTTCTCAATGAACCTGAGTCGGAGGACCTGAGGCAGAAATAGTGTTGCTCATGGAGAGATAAAAATGGTTCTAGAGCTGGCAGCAGAGCACAGCAGTCCTTTGCTTGCAGCTCATGGCTAGTCTTCCAAAACTGCTGCTTCCCACATCACTGACTTGTCCTTTGCTGTGTCTTGGTACTCAAGGCAACCTATTAGTATTTCGAATATGAATTTTAAAATAGCTATTGAGACAGCATCCATTGAACAGACCACAGGAAAACAGAGGGATTCACAGACCCAAACTGCCTGCATACTAACCAGGAAGGACTAGGAATAATTTTGTAGTTTAAGGGAAATCTAGGTGATTAAGGTTATGTCCTTCGTAAGAAAGCAGTCTGGGAAATTATTCTGTATAGAGAAGAGTAGGCATGATTGACCTTGGTATAAGTCAAATCCCTCACACCAGGGTGTGAGTTTGGATTTGTGTAGTGTATGAAGGCTGTCTCTGTGTGGTGGTGGAATACACCAGAGTCTCACTTCCAGAAGACATATATTCTGTATGTCTTGCCTAGATCACTGGTTGATATGAGACGGATGTCAACTCAGTAACAAAACTGAAGGTACTGTGTGTTGCAGCTTTCCCTCCATTCTGGCTATGGCAGTAGCTAGTGGGCTACTAGCTTGAGGGGCACATAAACAGCTTGGGTTCCTCAAACTGATTTTGTGAAGTAATCTTGATAATGGAGATTTTTAGATACTGGTAGAATGACAGGGTGTAGACATTGTCCCTGTTTGTTTTCAAAAGTTTGGTCTTTTATCAACAATATAGAGTCACCCTCCCAATATACTGCTCTGTTCTTTGTACTTAAATTATCTGTGACATTTTCTCAGTCTTTGCCTTTATAAAATACTGTGACATTGAACAATGCCTGATCTGTGCAGGACTGCAGCCATAGCTTGTGCCCCGATTCTGCTTCGCATGTGTCTGTAGTTACAGACTTGTAACTTGTGCTCCTTGTTGCTTGTTATTCTTTTAGGGCAATTGCCAGGCATTGCTATTGAGCAGGAATGGTCAGACTGATCTGCCTTGTTACTAAGTGCCAGCAAACGGGTATGTATAAAATGACTTCTGTAGCTCCAAGCAGGAGCAAACACTTGCACCAGTAACACATCTCTGCATTTGTTTTCTTTTTTTCTCAAGTTCCTGCTTGATGAATGTCTTCCAGCACCATCAGTTTATAAGATTTGGCTGTGTGGAAGGAGGGAAGAGAGAGGGTTGTTTTGAAGTGGATCCCTCATCCATTTCCTTACTCATAGAAAGACTTAGATTCCAGAAGTGTCCAGGAAATACACTGCATTTATGTTAACTACGATGGATGCTTATGTCCAAGACATGATGATTGCTCAGATCCTTTGTGCCCCTAACTCTCAAATAAGCATCATGGGTTTGGGAGCTTTCGTAAGCATCACCAAAATGGTAGAGTGCAGCTCACATGCCTGTAGCGGTTCTGCTGCTGATCGTTGCACTGGATGTGCCTCCAGTGTATCCAACTTGTTCATCCGTTTCTGCCTTACACCCAGATACCTGAACTCTGCTGCAGTTTAGAAGTATGAAAAGCATCTGTGATTTTTGAACTTGTGAGATGGTTTGAATGACTCAGTGCTCCTTCTACAGTTTTCAGTGTCATTAAAATATTTGTGGACTTTTATAGAACAAATTTACCTGCATGAAGAATCTGCAGGTGTTGGCAGCAAACACAAGTGAATTGTCTTATCCAAAATCATCCAGATTTTGTTTTGATATGTTGGAGGCACCATATCAATACCATTTTAAGGCAGACTTTTAAAAAAGTTTAGACATATAACTAAGTTTGGTCCATCAGTTATAACTCATGATTCATACTGTCCTTGTGATCGTACTGTTCAGAGGCTTGCTGTATGATTTTATCTTAAAACCTGTCCTGTTTTCTGTTAAACAGGACTTTCAGGTTACTGTTAGTAATGTTACTGGCATTGGCATTTGTTTTGGAGTTTTCCTTGACAAAGTCACATCTCTGACTATAATCTATCTATAATACATAGCTCCACATCAGCAACCAAACTTTTTCATGTGGGGAAGCATACACTTTCTATATAAAAGAGGGCTTTTAAAAATACATTTATAGGGGCAGGTTTTTTCATGTGAAGTTAGGTAAAATGGTTGAACTATCTAATAGTCATTAAAACCACTAACATGTAGCAACAAATAGACTTACACCACATATATAAGTTGATTAATGGATCTTTTCCTCCCTGTCTGCACCTGACTTGCAAATACAGATGTTTCTCCTCTATAACTTCCCATGTTTCTTGCCTGACTGAAAATTCTATGAGAAAAATCTTAATCTTGTCTGTCTAGCTTCAGTTAATGATTATTGCCATTTCTAGAGGTGATGCTTTTTGCTTTGATTTTAATATTGTGTTCTGAGAGCCTGGAGACACATACCTAAGAGACATAATTAAAATGTTTAGTTACAGTATGTCTTCCTTTAGATTAACTAGCTGTCTGCATGTAATACACCACAAATGAAGAACAGTACTTTCTGCATGCTCAGTTCTCCCTCCTTCCTCCCCCCCCATCAGCAAGGAAAAGTTTGCAGCCCATGTATCTTGAAGTATCCCTTGGGGTGCCTTTGTAAGCAGCATCTTAAAGGTTACTCCTAGAGCCTGGCTAAATGTTACCAGTTCTTTAGGGAGAGTGACAAAGATATCCACTAATGCAGAGCTGAAATCTTTTAAGTCTTGTAAACCTTCTGGTAATAAATAAGAAATACTTTGCCTCTAATATTTCATTTTATGCTTTAAAGTGCACCTGCTCACCTACGCTTTACAAGCAAAATTAAACATTAATAGCCTCTCATTAGTATTATAAGCCTCTTGGGAACATCAAGCTTCAGGAAAAACTATTTACATCGGTCTATGGTTGAGTGTTCAGAATAACAAAGGGTGTATAGCTCAGGAGAACTGTACAAGAGAGCGCACCTTTGGCTTGTTAGTTTGAATTGGGAGCAGCTGAAATTTTGTAATCTTAAACTAATAGCTAAACCTACAAATCAAAATTCAGAAACTTGTAGTTGCAGAAACAAGCCCTTGATGGCAAGCAATATTGCTAACCTTGGTCAGAAGGGTAGTGATCTGCTTCACCTGGGCAGGTGTTTTCCTAAGAAGACCTGGGAAGATGAAGGAATTGAGGCCATCTGATCTGAGCATGCCCAAAAGGTAAGATTTCATACCTGAAGGGTTAGCTTGGTGAGTACCATGGCGTGAGCAGTTGTCTTGTTTGGCTAGGACATTTAATGCAGGAGTGTGTGCATGTGTTTCACACTCCCTGAGGAGGCTGCATGTGCTGCGTAATGAATCCTGCAGCTACTGGTATTTCTCTTGAAGTGTTACAAATTTATGTAGGATTTTCAAGGAATGTAAGCATGTGTTGTGCTTCTGAGTGTCCTTTCAGACTGGAATTGTTCTAAGTGGTATTACCTCATAAAATGCTCTCTTTCTCTAATGGATTTTGTTTCTGGCTAATTGGGTGAACTTCATTTACAACACATGTAGCTATAAATAGTGCAGATTTTCAAATAACATAGCTATGATGTTTTGATGGTGTAAGTGCTAACATTACATTTCTGGCTGTGAAATTCTGCTGCTCTTCACGCATTTAGGCACATAAATGCCATCACATGCATTCTATTTCAACAAGATTACAAGTTGCATTGTTAACAAGAGAAACAAGATTTAAAGAATGAGCACAAACACACCACAAATGCTAAAATAGTGTAGCTTTAAAATATGCTTATTAGATCTCATCTTAAAATCAACTTTTTAATTTGTCTGTGGCTAATCTTTGTAATTTTATTACCACAGCTGGGAAAACCATCCTATGACTTCCCACCTGTATAAGAAGGAACTTCTGATTTCTGAACTTACATGTTGAGTTGCTTGTGTCCTGAAATATGCCAGCTTACCGGGGTTAAATAACTAGATCCAGAAATGTGTTTGGCTAGAGATTTTTGTGTCTCAGTTTGTTGTGTTTGCGTGTGTATATGTACTTCTGTATGTATGGGTAAGAGTGTATGCTCAGATTTTTTTTGTCAGTCTGGATAATCATTAAGATTAGCAGAGGCAGCCGCATTGGGTGATTTCTCTTCAGAGCTAAACACTGTTTATGTGTAAAGCATAATTTCCCACCTTTTCTCTTGCCTGAGATGTATAATTTTGGGGAAAAAAAATGGAATTTGGGAGTATCAATGCATGGATCTAGATGATGAGAAAAAGCTATGTTGCAAATGGTGCATTTATGGTGTATCTGAATGGGACTCATAAGAACTGGAGCATGCAGTTGTTGTTGCCATTGCTCCTGTAGGCCTTCCTGACAGTCCCGACCATAACTGCTGTTTGTGAGCAGAACTGAGCAGCGGCTGGTCATGCCATGGTCTCTCATTAATGGGATGTAACTAGTGACCTAGACAGGAGGCTTGCAATATAAGCTTTTAGTTCCTTAGGCAAAAATTTTAGGAGCCTTGAGTTGCTCCTCAGATGTTCGTTTGATTAGATAACCAGTGTTGGTTTGCTTTCTGAAGAGCAGCAGAGATTTACCCTCTTACCACCGTCTCTCCTTTTCACAGAGATTGAGGACGTGGTGGCCACCACAGCAGAAAACACACTTCTAAAAAGATGTTTTCAGGACTGGGTTTTGTACATCAGTATTAAGACTATGAAGATAAAAGCTGAGATAATATGCAAGGGATTCTCTGTACATCCTGGAATCCTCTTTCTCCCCTCAACTCTGACTTTTCTAAATTCCCACTTCCTTCTATTTCAGCAAAAAGTTGCCTCATCATATGGAAAAATTCCTATGTGAGGAAAAGTAGCCACCGAATGTAACAGATATAAACTTATAATTTCTCTCCAAGAATAATCTATTGGTTCTCCTGTGGCATTCCTGCATTGCATTGCATTGCATTGGTATTGAATCAGTACTGTGGTGATAAGGGAACCTAGCAGAATTTTCTGTGGTCTTGTTGAGACTAACGCAGGTTTTTCAGTTGGCTGTCTCAGCTTATACACAATACCTTTGAAGAGCATTTGGTATACACAAATCAATTTTCTAATGTGAAAAGCATTTTACCAATACCCGCATGAAGGAGTGTGTTATTCAGAAGCTCCTTTGTTTAAAATTAAAGGACGTGGGCAAAAATAAGGTTGTCCATTAAAATTTTTATGTTCTTTTCATAGTCAGTTCTGGATTTTTGCCACATGGAAGATCTTGCCTAGTGTTCAGTTTGAATTGCACCAAAGTGTGGTAAAATTGTCAATGAAAACTGTACAGACAGCCATGGGAATCACATATGAACCCTGCTACTAAACAAATTGAATTTCAAAAGCTGAATTCCAAATTCATCTCTGAGACAAGTCTTCTCAATCTACCAAAGATGCCTCATATGTGTTGCACTGGTAAAGCAAAGTATTTTAAATTAGTCTAAGCTGTGTCAGACTTGCCGGTTACTAACATGAGAGAGTAAAAAAAAAAAAAAGTAGGTTATTCTTCCCATCTTTAGGAAAGGATTTTTCTTTTTCATTTTCTTTTTTCTCTTTTCTTTTTTTAATGCCATCTCTGTATTTGTCTTATTCATTTTTCCCCTGCTAATATTTTAGAGACAGTTGAATGCTCAAGGGGGAGATTATTTGTTGTAGGCTTTGAAATACTGTACATGCTTTCACTGCAAATATATTATCATTAAGTCTACAATGGCTATTTTTTATTTAGGAATTGTCTGTATTGATCTTCAAAGAGCCTGTCATGTGTACAAGTATTTTAAGCAACCATGTATATGTTGATTCAAAAATACATCCCCCACAAAAAAGTTTTTATCTTTTTTCTTTAAATCTTTTTTTCCCTGTCGCTATAC
The DNA here is from genome assembly GCF_037157495.1 of Lathamus discolor. NCBI lineage: Eukaryota > Metazoa > Chordata > Aves > Psittaciformes > Psittacidae > Lathamus > Lathamus discolor. The sequence goes on from NC_088884.1 coordinate 114,012,188, forward strand.
TCATCTGACACTTACATTTGATCAAATGCTGTACAGAACTCTATATTAAATGTTTTGGGTGGAGTGTTTTTATTATGTGAAAAGCTACAGAAGACTTGGTCCAATCTGTGGCAGTAATTTTATTTCTAAGTGACCGTTGTGATATTTTCCTTTTGTGATATTTTCTTAAAAATAGGTAGAAAAATTCCTGGTGCTTTGAAGGCAAGCAATGGCTGTGGGACCCACCCCCACTGCAAAATTTTGCTCTTTAAATTCCATGGAATTCTCAGCATTTGTATTTTATGGCTGCTGGATATTTCCGTAACAGTGGGCAGCAGATACTAGAAATCTGATGCACTGTCATTTTGAAAGTGTTCTGGATCTACAGCATCTGTTCTAATTTGCTGTCAGTCCCAAGCCTGTCCAGAGACAATAATCCTTTACCAATTAGGTTTCATGAGGATGAGATGAGAGTTTGTGGTCAGGTATATAAATTAAAATTATGATGTCTGGTAAAGTTCAGAGCCACAGAAAACCCAAGGGAGTGTTGTTTATGGCTCCAAAGCAGTTTAAATACTGTGATTTAGCTTAACTGGTATGATTCACAGAGGGTCATCAGAAGGAAAGAAAAAAAAACGCAGGAGATGATAAATTGAATGAGGTGTGACCATCTGTTTTCATACTGGTGCAGAAAGTGGGGTTAAAGTTAGAGATACATTGGTGTGTAAGGACAGAATTTCAAATCTGGTATTGGAAATGATGTTGGAGCTGCTGTAAAAAAATGGGAAAAGAATTGTGATTTGAGATAAAAAGGCTACTCTTGCAATCAGCCTAATCACACATCCTGGTAGTTGAAGCCTTACTGTCGTATTCTTTTGAGAGTCACAGTTAATAGCTGCATTCAGAAGAGTGGAAAAAAGTGTGCATTTTGAACTCTGGTTTTGGGCCTACCACTGCATTTCATCTTTTTAAACAGTTTAGTAAGCCTGATGTGGAAGGTTATGCACTAATTTGTCTTGTATAGCAACCAGCAGCGTCCTTTCTTAGAATCCTTTGGTTGTAGCATATCTCAGATCACCATATGTAGCAAGATGTGCCTTATTTCTTCAGCTATATTTTGAAAATAAATGCAAATAGAATAACTGTGTAGTTGTTGACCAATTTGTTTGCACAAATGAGCTACTTGGCATGAGTATTGCTATGAATGTACTTTTTTTAATGGATGAAAATGATCAAAAATGATGTTTAGATGTCTGGTGCATTTGTTGATTAACACTCAGACAAGAGTGCCATCCTGGGAAGATGCATCATGTTGATGATGATTTTTACTAGGGGAGTAAAATTATTCAATACTGCTCCATTTAAAACCCAACCAAACAGCACCCCCAAAAAATCCCCCCAAACAACAACAAACTCCACCTCCCCCAAAAAAAACCTCACCAAAAAACCCCTCACCAAAAGACCCCTAAAATAATTCATGTTCTGTAACTACTAACTGCACTTGAAAATGATTGACTGGGAAGCTACAAATAGATATTAACATAACCTGTTTAATTATGAAACATATAACACTGGAGGTAAACAGCATGTTTACTGCCATGCTTATAGGTATGAGGTTCTACATGGCTATATTGTATGCTAGCGATTGTATAGAGGGACAGTGAATGAGAGCAGCTTATTTGGCTTGACATAGAAAACCAAAGTAGATTTGTTTTTTCCATATCCCACTGTTCAAAATTCTGCAGTTGTTCTGAATTTAAAATTTCCTTGAAGATTTCAAAATAAGATTATATAGACCCACCCAAAGGAAATCATTAATCTTTGAAAGAGGCTTTTTTGTTTGCTTGTTTGTTTCCTTGGAATAAATTGTGTCATCACAAATGTCTCTGTCAGATATTGATGGATCAGATCAAAACTTGCTGAACCTGTTAATGATGATTCCAAGACTTCTCATTTTTTAAAAATCTGGTTTGAGTGAAAAGCACAGTATAATGCTATTCATCATCATTATTGTTATGATAAGGACTAATTCTTTAAAGATCTTAAAATGTTCCCTTATCTGTACTATCAAAGAAACTTGACATTCTCTACAAATATGCATACATTAGCTGAATAGGCTGAGGGACAACACATGCTGCTTTGAAAGAGAGATTAAACTTAATAAAAAATTATTTCATAGAGACTGGACAAGTAAAAGGCACCAAAATTCCTGCTACCTCTTTCATTTTTGGTTGATAAAAATGTTCACAGAATGACATCAGCTGAAAAATATGTGTCTTTCCAGCAGAAATTATCTGCTGTATACAAACGCTAAAAGTATTTTGGGGAAATACTACTGCAACCCCCCACTCGGAGTTGGCTGGATATTGGCTTTCCCTGTGCTTTTGTCTGTGGATCGGTGATGTGCTCCTCAGATGTGCTCCTCGAAAAGCCAAAATCTGCTTGTGTGGAAGAGCCCAGAAACTCCATTGCAATCCATCCATCTTTAGAGGAAACATGTTTTCTGTGAATGCCTCTTAGAGCTCTGTTAAAAGTTTCTGAATCACAGGGCTTGTGACATAATGGTGATTATACTTGCATTGATCACTTGACTGCGGCTCAAGTGGAAAGCAATTCTTTCTTTGAACTTTGGCCATGCTCTTGGGATGTGGGACAGCATGGAGGGAGGGTGTGTTTGAGATTGCCTTCTCTTTCCCTCCTGTTGACAGCAAGTGTAGGATCAGGCTTGAATTAAGTGCCATAGGTTTCCCCAAATGTACAACTGTTTCTTGAATGCAATCCCACTTGCAAACATACCAGTTTGTCATGACTACCTCCACTGCTTTCCCCTTCTGCCAATACTGTGACCTTGGATTGGGTTTGCCATCTGCTACCTGCAGTCAGAACTGTGCAGCTGACAGATGCAAAGGCTTGAGACAGTTTCACCCTGTATTAATCCCACCAAGAAGTATGGAGAAACCCAAGGAGTGGGTTTGTTCATGTTCTATACTAGAGATTCAGTGGCCTGCAAGAACTGTATCAATAAAAGTAGTGTTGTCTGGTCTAAACCTGTCTTCTCTGTAGGGAAAAGGTGGGGAAAAAATGAAAGACTGCTATCTCAATAAAGGACTTTTGTTCTAGGTGGGTGGGTTGCTGGTTAGATTGGTCCTTCTAAGAGTAGGAACAAAAAGCAATGTTTGGAGGTGATAACAGCGAAATGCTTATTCTTTCCTTGCCTGAAGAAGGTGTGTTGGATAAAGTACCCTGTTGCCCTTCAGCTTAGATGTAGGATAGTACAGAAAATTAAGCACAAACTTTATAGCAGTGTAAGATGATGTTCAGGTCCTGTGAGGGAAGAAGTGAGAGAGGCTGAACTTAGGGGTTCTACTATCTTCTGCAAGCCTGATAACAAACTTGGGCAGGGGGGAGGGGAGCGAGGTGTACACAACACAATCTGGTAGTATCTGGAATTATACCATATTCTCAGTGTTTCAGAGACTCAAAATTAATGTTTGTTTTTTTTTTTGGGGGGGGGGGGGTGTGGTTGGGGATAGAAACAGCGTGTATTGCTTTATTTGGTCTCTTGTACCTCTCTATGTGGTCCTTCTCTGCAAGCACAGTACTTCTCTAATTCATAACTTGTCTTGCCTGGAGCTGAGTGGTCTCAAAGGTGGGAGAAGCACTCAAATATTCTAAGTCTACCTTTATACCACTTTCCTTTCCACAGTTATACCAAGCACCCTGAGCACTACTTGTGATCTGGGCCAAACTGTATTTCCAGCTCCCACTGCTCTCATTTTTATTATATGCAAACACATCTTCTTTCAGTTGCCAGGTGAAGCCCCCACTATAAATCAAAATTCCTTGGTGACAGGACTTTCCAATCCGTCTGCGGAAACACTTGAGGTTTGGGGTTGGTTGGTTGGTTTGTTTATATTTTTTTCTTTCGTGAGAGTGCATTGATATTCCTTGAGGTACAGAAGACAGGCAGCAAATAATGGCTTTGCTTGGAATTTGCAACATACTCCTAGTTGCACCTGTACTGAGTTTTAGAAAGGAAATGGCATACTGTAGATAATAGTGCTCTCTGCTTTTCTCCCTTGGCAAAATTAGGTAAGAGCACTGGAGCTGTAAGAGTAGTCATGGTTAATGAAAAAGCCTTGTGTTTGAAATTTATTAACTGTGTAAACTTTTTTTCAATCAGTGGTTACCTTTTTTATTTTTCATTAAATGTGTTGCAAAGCTCTGAAAACACCAGCCACAGTGTGTGTGGAAAGGCAATTAAAACTAAATTACTTTGCAAGTGGAAGAAGCCAGATTCCTGCTTTTCATTGGCGACTACTGTTTTATATAAATTTTCTAGTACAAGGTCTTATATAGAGTTTCCCAAATGACTTCATAAACTAGTAACTTTTTAATATATATATATAATTCAGTACTTATAAAAACTTCATGTTTGTTCCTACTTTTCTGTTGTTACAGAACTCTAACACTGAAGACAGACAAAATTCCAATTTCCAGTCTAATTGCTTTCGGAAGATTATATCAACTGTAATATAAAGAGGAAAGAAGGGTTAGCACCGGAACAAAGTAAGTGTCAAAAAAACCCTGAACTTCAGAAGGGGAGGCAATGACATGAAACTGTTTCAACAGTTGCATGTAATTTGGATGATGCTGTTACAGCCTTCGGTGCGTGCACTCCAGTCTGCCAAAGTTTCCTGGACACCAGCAAAGTTCCCCATGCTAGAAATACAGCAAAGCCAGAACAACAAGTCTAGGTATTTCTTCTCCTTCTCAGTGTTATCCACTACTTAATACCACTCCCCCAATGACATAGAATTGTCTTAAAATTAATTGTATCTTGGATTTCTAGGTTAATTTTGTTGTGTCTTTTGCTCAGAACCATGTATACCATACAAAAACAGATTTGCAAAAGTCTCCTTCTCTTTAGCAAGGGTAATGAGGTTTTGAGTAATGGGACAGAGACGGGTATGTTCAGATGCAACCTGCTTACTTTACCTCAGCAGATGAGATGTGCTCTGAGGATGGAAAGAAATGTAGGAGCTGCCTCTGAAAACTTGACAGCTGGGCAGCATATTTGGCAGGAGGTAGATAAGGCAGATAAATTGATTGAAAATCCTGCTTGCTTACTCTGTTTAAGGGCACTTTAATAGGTCCTACCTAGCTTACAGAAGCTAGTAATGCTTGTCCCACCAGGCTTGAAAAGGTGTTAATATATTCCTACAATATTTGTCTGCACACAGTGTAACACAGTAGTCCTGGTATGAAATCTGTATTTTGTATATTATTGCTTATACTGACCATCTGAAACAAGGCTAGGGTAGCTAGAAAAGGTGAAGGATGCATTCTTCCTTCTGTTCTTCCTGTCTGTTCTTGATCTTGTTAGATAACCAGTGCAGATTAGTAACAGATTAATGATATGGTGCTTAATCAGCATTTATTATTTTCACTTAATTTTCACTTAATCCCAGCCATTACACTATTGATTTTTCTGGTTTTAAAATAGTAGCTTCTAAACCATCTTGACTTCTTTTTAACTGCTTCTTGGTTATTATGGTTGTTGAATCTTTCCTGTGGACAGGGAAAGCTATGAGCTAGTGGAAAATGTTGTGGTTCCCTGTCCTGTGAGCCAAGGTTTTATAGTCTGTATTATTTTGCCTGTTATTTTAATGTGCACACAAACACATGTATATGTGTACCTAAAAGTTGCAGCAGTTGGCTGAGTAGGATAGACACTTATGTTTCAAATGTAAATGCCAGGGAATAGGTTCTCTAATTAGGAAATGGGACCAACTAGGGATGGGTGAATCCATGTCTAATAGGACATACCAGACTCCACTGCGCTCTTTTTTATAACTAGTTTAGAGTATGCACACAGACATATACAGAAAGCACCTTTTAGAATTGCAGAAAGCTGGTTAAACTTTTTCTCCTCATTTTTCCTTTCTGTAAGGATAACATGCAGTAACTACTTGGCATCATATTTCTTAGGAGCTTTCTATCTCCAGAAAATGATTTATTAACTAGAGTTCAGCTGCTTTTTGCTTTTGTTGCTGTTGACAAAAGACATGTTTAAGCATGTTAAATTGGCTTAATGCAGTGGACAAAAATGATGGCTAAGGGTAGCAGAACTTGCTGCCAACACATATTTTTTCTTTGTACCATTATAAGGAATAGTTAATCTGACCTCAAAGAAAAGAAACATATGCTCCACCAGATAAGGTGCTAAAGATGAATGAATCTGTCTGCTGTGGAGCATTTGTTGGAATAAGAGAGAGAATATTAAAAAAAAAATATAAAAATGGAGCGTGAGGGAAGGAAGACTTTGCCAGGTTCCAGGAGGAAAAATGTAAAGTAAATCTGGGAAGGGACAAAAATAGTGGAATAAAAGAAGAGAAGGTGGATTAATGAGAAGGAAGGTAAAGAGGTAGGTCTGTTGGCAGTCAGCACACCCTCTAGGGCTTTGTTTCTTTTTTTTGCCCTCAGTCATAATTCTGGACTGTGGCTTTAACACTGTGGGTCTTCTAAAGATTTGGGCTAAAACCCAGCAACACTACTTGAGGGGAATGTTTTTGTAATTGCATAATATTAATAGACTGCTCTGTCAATAGGGTCTTCCAGCCTCACTAGTACATACAGGTGCAGGCACATTTTTCAAATGGATTATTAATTTTCATTTCAGTCCAGTGCCAAATACACAGAAGGATAGAAAAACTATCTGGCTGGCTAGAAGCTTGAGATAAAGTGTAAGTTTTTACGAAGGAGGAAATTAAAAATGAGAGTGGCATAAACAGAAATAGAATCTGAAACACAAATCTTGGTGGTTGTGTAGAGACAGCGTTTCATATCCAGGCTTCTGGCTTCAGTCTCCTTCAAAGGCAGTTGTAAAGATAAAGGACTAAGGCTGTAGTGTTGATGGACCTGATATCTGGACATTGGAACCTGATCTGAATTCCTATTTCTTTTAAGCAAACTGCCTCTAATCTCTGTCATGTACTTTTGGTATGTTTTGCGTCCTACACTGAACCGGGGGAAGTGGTGATATTTGGACTTATATTACATGACCAAGGTTTTCCCTCTTGTTTCTGCATTTTAACTGTTGTCCCTGATTTTACTGTGAGAGAATTGCTGGGAACATTTGCTATGTTCAATTTGTACTCTTCTGACTAGGTGTGGGTTTTCTCCAAATGGTAAATTTTGGTTGCCAATAACTTTGAAGTATGATTTTTTCCATTATTTTGAAACGTTGCAGTTACATGTTGAGTTTTGGTGACTGATCTTGTTACTATATTTACTTGTAAAAGTAGTTACCTAATAATAACTTAAAATGAAGGCAGGGCTGAAGCTGAATGTACAAACTTACATTTGCACTTATTTGAAAATTCAGCTGAATATTTGTAGCTTCATAACGTTGTTTAGCTTTTGAATGAAAGCTGTGGCCAGACATGATCACTCAGTCACTTGTATAAGAGATAAGAATGTAACAAAGCACATAAGTTACTTTTGCTCCATATCACAACAAATGATGCTGACACTAACACCAGTGGTGGATAGCTCTCCAGAGTGCCAAGGGCTGGGTGGCCACCCTGTTCTTCATGGCAGGATAGATTGCTGATGCACTGGGAAGGGACTGCATGGGAGACTTTCTCTCCATCACATAAATGATACATCCCTGGACTGTGTGCATCTCTTCTCATGGTTGTGGTTTTAATTCTGGAGGCCCTTAATGCAGTCTGTAAGGTACTGGCCTTTCAAAGGTTTCAAATCTGTGGTTTCAAATCTGTGCTGGTCTTTCCTTTTCCTGCCTTTTTTTCCCCCAGTAATTCTGCTCGTATGCAGTATCTTTTGGGAGCTAACATTTCAGCACTTTCACAAATACCATAGATAAGAAATCAGTAAACTCAGTCTAAACATTAATTCAATTTTAAAGTAGAGTGCAGGTAATACTGAAGACAGCGGTGTTGTTCAGGTGATGAAACTTTGAAGTACTTTACCAGTGGTAGGCAGTAAAGCCAATAAAATAGACTGGGTAAGTTCCACAAAATGGAATCAAGACCTTGTGTTTTGAATTGGGCTAGTGAATGTCTTTTGGACAAGAATCTGTTAGTGAGCAGGAGGGAGCTGTAACATAGCTGAAATACTGGGCTCTCTACAACCACAACCTGGCTGGTTGTGGGTCAACTACAAACAACAGTTGGTGTGATATTAACAACAAAATCAATTAAAACAAAACAGCCACAAGGCAATAAAAAGAATTTGTTGATATCAGCAATGAACTTGGGTCAGTCCCTGAGGATGGTTTACCCTGAGGCTAAACTAGAATTAAATGTTTTTGTGTTTAATAGATTTTCTCTTTTCTTGTTTTATATTGGCAATGCTACCATGGCTTGTAGTTGTCAGTTGTGACTGGACTAGAGTTAAACAGACTGGCATTTAAGAAAAAAAATTGCCCTGGAAGACAGACACAAACAGACTCACTGACAGGCAGGTGTCATTGTGAAACCTCTCACTCAATGATCGGCATCAGCAGCTAAAGTGCCCAAAGCTGACTGATACGTGAGAAGGACTAGACAACAATGCCTGCCTACATATTGGGCTGCCCAATGAGGACAGTTCAGGCTGACTGCATGTTTCAGCACCATCTATGGAGGAAGAAGGAAGATGTGATTTTTGCTGACAGTAACTTTCACCTATTTTGGTATTTAAAACGTTAATATTTGTAATTAAGGCATTATAAAATCAGGAAACTCCCATTGTTAATACTGGCACTTGACATGTTGAGAATTTGTAGAATAGGTAATGGAACTCGAGCAGTATTTCTTGCAAATTCAAATTGGCATTTAGCTATGAAAACAGCAACAAAAAGTACAACATGTAATGTGCCAGAATTTCAGGCTGATCTTACTTGGCTAAAACTTCTTCTATTGGTGATTACTGGCAGGCACAATGCTTGTTAAATTGCAAATATATGTACTGCATTGTTTCTGCAGACAATTACTCTGGCATCTCAGTGACGCCATTTTCTGTGTGAAAAAGCTGCTTGTTCAAAAACAGGGGTGGAATTTAATATAATCTGGGTCAATATTTAACATATAGCTTAGCTAAAGCTGGAGAGAAACTGATGTGGATATTCCACTATTTGATTTTTCAATTGTGTGGCTGCATGGTGCTGCAACTTTTTATGTGCAAGCATCCCAAAGTATTCCAAGATTCCATGATTATATGATCCAGCTGTTGCAATTTGGGTTACAGAATAGATGGAAAAATTTAGAATAACTTACTGCTTTTATTTTCTTCTTATTTGACCTGGGACTGGCAAAAAATTCTTGTGCCTTAACTTTGTTAAGTTTGTCTATATGGCTGTCTCAGATTTGTTAAATCATGACTGAGGCAAACCATGCACTTATGGCAGAAGTGGCATTGGCTGGAATACCATTAGCTGGAGCTCCTGTGATTTGTAGGATTTTTAGTCACAGGATCTGATTGTATGAGAAGACTTTTTACAAGGTAAATCCTCTTGTTTTGCACAGCTTCTTTACTGATTTGCAGTGAAGAAGCAATGAGGTTTTCTCCAACAAAGGGAGAGCTTAATCCCAAATGTCTCTCTTCAGCAATATTAATGTATGTACTGCAGAAATGTATGAGTGTATATGTATTTTCATAATTATGCATAATCTTAAAATTATTTTAATATTTTTGAAGAAAAGATAAATGTATGTCTCTTTCTCTGCTTTCTCACTTCAGAAAACATGTCTGATGTATGTGACCAGTCCATAGGGACTTTGAGGAAAGACTCAGTGTGTTTGCAGTTTTTCAGCAAGGATAAGAGAGAGAAAGGTGGATTTCTAAAACAGCACAGAGATCTGTCTGCCTTGCTATGTCTCTTCTTTCACTACGAAAGGTCTGCCTAAACCTGTCATAGATCTTTCTGCTCTGCATCTTTGGTTTTGGCTTTTGTAGGTGATATAACCTTTGCTAAAGACAGAATACCTTACTCCCTAAACACAGCAACTCTGAAGAATACCTTTTGTGAAGCCTGTTTTGTTTCTTCTATTTTATTTTTTATCTCTTCTCATCCTTTCTCCTACTCTCCACCCTCCTCAGTTTCCCAGCTGGCAGACCTGGCATGGTGACATGGTGTGTCAGGTTGCATCAGTCACATTGTCTTTTGTGACATCCTGGCTTGGAAGGCGATGTGACTGATGAGAGGTGATGGTGTCACATCGCAACCGAGGCCTCAGCTGGAGAAGTCTGAGCAATTCCCTCAACCATCATTAAAAGGGTCATGGGATGGAAAACTAGAAAGCTGCCTTACATACCTCCCTTGATCTCCAGTCCCTTTCACACAGCATGTTTTGCTAGCTGTGTCTGCCAAGTTAGCCTGGATCAAGAGCTGTAGCTGGAGAAGTTTTGAAGGCATGTAGGAAGGAGCTCTGTGACATCTGTATTGGCGGCATAAATTTATCTGTGGGCAACTGTAGATGTTCTGTGTCAGATGAACCTTGTTGCCATGTTCTCCACATTGTCTTACCAAATTACAGCCATCTTATTGTGAGCTTTTCCGTACAATCAGGGAAATGAATTAAGAAGCTCACAAGCTTCCCTCAGGCACTGTCAGAGGTCTGCAGCTTGCTAATGTCACTAAATAGCAACAGGCAGCTGTGACTTGTTCCTGCATAAAAGGAGCAGACTTATGTGTTGCCGAGCTGGAAAACAGAAGGTCTGAAACTATGATAGCCCATGTTAATCTTCCAATTTTATCTAAAATAAATAGCTGAGATTCCCTTGCTGTCTGCTGTATCTCTTTGTGCTCACCTGCAGCAGCTGTAGGAAATGCTCTCCCTACTGTATACCACAGATACTTTTTCTACAAAAGGGTCTCAGTAGTACCCTGAGCAGTGTTAGGCAGAGTGTATTTCACCACCCGGCTGACTTTCGCCTTTCCAGATGAGTGGTTCCTTTCCAAATTATGTTTTTCAGCTGCTTTTCTCATTGACAGCAGTACAGCACTCATTGGCGAGTTGCCTGTGTTAAAAAAACCCCACATTATTCTGTAAATCATCTGTTAAAGCTGTGTGTTTATTTTTCCTAGTGTATCACTGGTAAATAAGACAATTTTGAGAATGGGAAGGCAGCATAATACTTGTTACTGCTAGGAGAAACTGGGTGAATTGCTATTTTTCTATTGCTGAATCATGACCCTGACTGAAAATTCTCCTCACCCTTCAACTTCAAACACAGCTTTTAACTTGGACTTTCCTTTAGCTTGACATCTATTTTTCCTTTTCAGCTCCTACATTTATGCCTATAAAATAAAATAAAATACTTTCCATTTTCTGCTTATTTGTTCCGATGCTTTTCTGGGCTATAATTTCAGTGCTCATATTTTTTTCAGTCTTCTTCCTTTTTTTTCTCATACCTTTTTTTAACCTTCTTGTACTTAGTTCTTCTCTTATGACAATTCCATTCTTCCTTGATTTCATTGTTGCTGTTTTCTGCCTCCAACTCTGCTCCTCTCTCCCTCCCTCCCTTTGCTGCCCAGTATTCATATAGAAATTTGGACTAATTTAGTTAGGAAGGGCCCTCTGGAGGTTATCTGGTGCTGTTGTTCAGCATAAAGGGCACTCTGGAGTTCCATTATACAAGCTCATGGTATATCCAGGAGTAGTCTATGGTCTTAAGAATTAGTCCCTCTTCAGACTCCTTCCATCTCTGCCCTGGTGCCTCTTCAGACTTTCCTTGCCTCCAGGCCATTCTTTTCTGTCATTCCCAAAACTTTTCTTCCAGTCCAGCAGCAGCTTTTCCAGGTCTTTGGGCCTTTCCCCTGTGCACATAAACTGCAGAACAGGTGAGAAAGCTGAAATAACCTGAATACCAGAGCCTTCCACAAAATTCTTCTCCCTCTCCCTCTCCCCCCCCCTCCTCTTCAGCCTTCCCTAGTTTACAGTTTATCTCTGTATTCCAGAAGGAGTTGAGCTGTCTCTTGTTTGCGCATATTTCCAAAATATCTCCACATTTATGAAAAGAAAGTCAGTCTCTCCTTCAGCCTCTCCACCTCAGCTCTTGTTGGCTGCTGAGCTAGTCACAGTCTGAAGAGACAGAGAGAGGCACTTCCTGATGGAAATACTCCTGGAAGCTGGTACATCTCTGTGATACACACCAGGCGAACTAAACTACCGCAAGGATGGATTTCTTGAATTACACTGTCAAATTACTACAGCAGGCTCAGCTGATAAAGACTTCATAGCTCAGAAGTTCTTGTAAACAGTACTTGGTGTGATGAGTGTTGCTGGTTTTGACTTTTTTCTCTTAGACTAACCCTGGGATTTACTTGAACGTTGGCAGGTTTCCTGTAGGAATCTGCCTGGTGCGACTGGGTTTGTTGCGCTTGTCTGGTCAAGCAAGCTGAAGCAGCAGTGTTCCTCCTTTTAGGAAACCGAAGGGAAATGTCCGTGTTGTCTGATTTCCTCCCTTCTAATTTTTCCAGGACTCTGACAATTTCTTTTCCTGGGAAAATACACCTTGCAACTTACTGGGCACTGCGGAGTCTCAGGCTTAACAGAGCAGAGCAGTGGAAGACATGCCAGTATATTCCAGTGCTGCTTTTGTCTGTTGTCCTCTCTTTCAGTACCAATGCGATATAGGAGTCTGTGTTACAGATGCTGGCAGGCCCCACTATTGAAAGCTGGCCTGGTTTTGATCTCTTCTGTGAGAGTGCTCCAGGGAGATGACCAAGGCTGTGGCATGGGGCGCTCCTGGGGCTTGCTGGGAAGGAGATCTGTTACGGTTGTGCAGTCAGCAAGCAATCTGGGCAGTGAGGGTCCATACAAAGGATATCAGTTTCTTTCTCCAGTCCGTAGCTTCTGTTTTGTGCTTGACTGCACTCGCCGCCTTCCTCCTGCCCCTCTGGGAATTGCCCTCTTATTACCACAATTACAATCTGTACACATTTCATTAAACTAATACCACTTCGTCTCAGGCTTTCTTCACCGAAGTGCACAGCTGGAGGCCCATATCTTTTCCTCAGCTTAAACACTTTGACAGGTTAAAAAAGCTATTATGGCTGAATAACAGGTGTTGCAAAACAATGTGCATTTGATGTTTAAATGAGAGAGCTTCTTTATTGACTGTCTTTATTGCAGTGAAGACTCTCCTTTTTCAAGATGACTGGATTTTTATTGGTTTTACTGCTTTTTAAAGTGTATTCGGTTGTTTGAGAATAGGTCCGGAGTGACTCTCTGCAGTTATTTGTTATTCTGATGTATTTTTTTATTTGCACTTTTTTTGCCTTCTTATCCAGGTGAAGGATACCAGTGCTAAATATAAAAATCTTACTTTGTCTCTGCATCATGCCAGTACTAGTGCTTCTTATTCCTGGGCAGCTCCCAGTGGAGCTATAAGCCATTCAGCTGCATTACTTGGTCTTTGCTTATTATTTCTAACCAGACTTGATTCACTTCCCACCTATGTATATAGCAGCCTATATATATGTATGTACATAAGAAATACAGCAGTTTATATATTTAAGTTATAGCTGGGCTTTAGAATGTTTTGCAGAGATTTTTCAGAACGTTGCAGGACACTTGAGCATATGCTGTTTGCTGGCTTCCAATGGTCCAAATCAGGCACACTTGTTTGGGAATCTCAACATTTGTGTTTAGTCTGTGGTACTATGTGATATGATTGATATAGTGTGTTCACAGATGATCTAACAAGTAGCATGGCCCTATAAGAGGAGTCTGTGGGAATCAGGGATTGAATGCAATGTGACATTTAATTAAACACAACCAATATATTATAACTGAAAGAAATATTAAAAAAATAAAAAGAAGAAAAGTAAAATTTCACATAATTAAAAAGCAAAGTCCTCTCTAAGAAAAATAAATTAGCTCCTGAGTAATCTTCCCAGAATCCCACCCCATGCTCCCCACCTGGCAGTTAGGCTGAATTTTACTGAAGCTTTCCACAGGCAGGAGGACACTTTCTCTCGCACTCCCACAAGCAGGTTTTGTTTAATGCAAGCAGTTTTAAGAAGGACCAAGACAGAAGAAAATATAACTACGTGTAGTGGTAAAGTAAGGACATTGTGGTTACGGCCTTATATTTCTTTTCTGTCCTACTACCGATTTTGCCTTCCAACAGTGTAAAAGAAGAAATTAACAATGTGACATATTAGCAGCCAGAATTTCAGAGGGGCTAAAACCTTATATTGGGAAGGAGGAGCAAATCTGTTCAAGCCAGCTTCATTCATGTGATTTTTTTTCCCCTGTCTGTAATTCCTACCTCAAATTAGGCACTGATGCAAGGTCTGGCACATTCAGAAGGGGGGGAGAAGGGCTGTCTGGTTTGGAGAAGCTGGGTGCAGTACTGAGGAACCTCAGAGGAGGTCTAGCTAGCTGGCTGTATTACACTGTTTTTTCTTACATGACTGATGTGAATGCCACATGAATTATGTGCAACACCAATTTGCAAGTAGAAGGAAAATTGTGTGTAGATGAAGAAGAAGGTGGGAAAGCAACTAGCTGTCACCATCACCATGTATTTTTCACAGTAGGCAATAAATTACTTCTGTGATACTCTGGAAAATTACCTGTAATAGAGGAATTAACTGTTTCTAATTATTATGTAGATCTTGGGTATATTTAAATTTGTGACAATGCCAAAGGAAAGTGAAATGCTAATTAATACATAATTTTTCTATAAATGTGTCTGTCTGTAAGTGAAGAAGTCTGCCACGATGCTGTCAAGAGAGGATCTTGTTGTTTCTTTTGTTGCCTCTTTTTTTTTTCTCCCAAGTTGCACAAGTCAGCTTCTGAATGTTAATGGTTTCAACTGTTGCCAGCCTGCATGCTCCAAAGCTTGTGTCTCAATGCACGTGTATTTGTCTTCAGTGTACCTGTTAACAGAAGAAGAATGTTTGGACACCTAACAGTGTCGTGCTCCATTTGGAGTAACTTCTCTGAACACACTACAGCTTATCTAGGTTCATAATGATGTGAATGCATCCAGGTTGTTTCTTCTTCTCCCCCTACTTCTAAATAAAACCAAACCAATTTTTTCATCTGAGCTAAAGTCATATTTACTATTTAGCTATTCTTGCTTTCTAAAACTACAAAGCATCTCTGTTGCTGTTGGTGGATTAACCACGATGGTGATGTGCAGTGATGTGCAGTGATGTGCGTGGCTTACTTGCTGCACCTTCCATTTATTCTGCACTGGAAAGCGTGGGAGCTAGGATCAAGAGGCAGTCAGGAGACTAATGAGTTTCAAGCTATTCCTTCCTCTCTCAACCTCTCTTGTTTGTGTAACATAACTTCAAGACAAGCAGGGAGATGTTCAGGCCAGGTGCCCAGAGCAGAGGTGTGGCTCGCTCTGTGGACATCGCTCTTCAAGGGAAGGAGAGTTGTATGGCGATAAGGCAGTCAGAGTGGAGACGGTGACTGTGTGTTGGTAGAGGGGTAGCAATATAGGAAGGGCAGAAGGTAGTGTATGTGTACATGCTTGTATTACAAACTGCAAAGAGAAAGAAGGTTAGAGTGACCAAAAATTAGGAAGCAGGATCTGGCTATTGAAAAAGGCAAAATAAATAGGCATTAGAAATAAAGTAGAAGCTAATAAACAAAAAATGTAGGGGGAGGGGAAGGATATGTTGTTATATATAGGGAATGAAGGAGAGACAAAGGGAGAGAACTAAAAAAAACTGAATGAAGGCAATAAAGTAGGAAAGGTGTGTTGTTATTTGGCTTTCATTTGTATTTATTTCTCTCATGGCTGGGTAGAAGGAGCAAATTATAGTGGAAGAGATGAGTGGAATTGTAGAAACAAAATGTTGATAAAAAAATCCAAATACTGTAAATATAGGTACTTGAAAATAAAATAGAAAATTTTGAAGTATCTCTGTAGGAGCTTGGGGAAGAGTTAACAGTGGGAATGAAAAGAAATGGTGATTCCAAAGCTAGCTTTTATGCCACTATTTTTGTTTAACTTTCCCCCCTTCTTCATCGTAATTTTTGATTCTGCCACAGATCTCACAGATCTCTTGACCACTAGGGGTTTTCTCCTTCAAATACTTCCCAACTTAGAGTACAGCCACCTGCCCTTTGACTTGTATCTCCAGCACCTTCTGGGAGGTCTGGAATTTGCTCATCTTGTTGACATGCTTCTGAGTGTAAAAGAGCCTTCTCTGTGGCTTACATTTCATACACTTGCTCCCTTTGTAAACCTCCTTTTCTCTGACCCTGTCGTTCCCAAATGTCTCATCAGGTGCCTTTTTGGCCTTTGCTGTTTGCTATGAGAAAGTGAATTGTGGTCAGGCGGTGCATACCTGCTCCTCCGCCTGTTTAAAGCGCTTGCTCCATGAGTCTGCTGTGCCTGAAGTGGCCCATGGGTACTTGCCCTGGTTTTCGGTTTGGTTTGTTTCCTGTCACAGAGAGCAACCTCTGTGACTTGCCAAGGTCTCGAAGCAGGTTGTTTGCCTTATGGCTGACAGGATAACAGGAGTGCAAAGTCAAGTGGGCCTCAGGCTCATTGCAGTTGATGTGGGCAGGGTGTGGGGTGGATGCAGTGAAGCAGAAAACATTTCTGTGCCAAGGGATGGAGTGTCAAAATTTCCCCTACTTGTACCTATGAGCAGCACAAGGATATTTGCAGGCATATTTAAACTCCAGGTAACATATACAGCGTCTGAGGTTTTCTTTTTGAGCTGACTCAGCTGATTTGGGAACATACAGCTAAATAGGGAGTGTCCAGGCTTATATATACATTGTAAAAAATAGCAATCATCACATGTAGATGGCCTAACTATGAACTCTTTATCCCAATGTAAATAAGATGCACTGCTAATGTGTAGGGAAGAAGAATCAGGCCTTGAACTCACAGAGCTAAGGAAATTAAATCCATTGATGAATCTGTCAGGTTTTTTTTGTGTCCACACCCAGCGATAGGTGCCCCCAGAAGTATGTTTTACTATTAGAATGCTGTCCAAAATAAGAGTTTGCTGACAGCCTCAGCTGTTACCACATAGGAATTAAATATCTTGGGATCCTTCATAATCATTCCAGTCAAGGCTCAGAAAAAAAAAATGTTGCTCATAAAACAATCTCCTACGGGCCTTCAACCTTAATAAGCTTGTGTATGGAATTATAAATTTATAAGCATCATAAAATTATAATGGAAAATCAGTAAAAGTACTGCTTAAAACTGTTTTTCACCTTGCTTGCAAAATTCTTTCCATAAAAGAGAGAAAGCATGGTTTGGGTTTGGTGGGGCTTTGCTAGGCATGTAAATCCCTCATGTATCTGTAGGCTGAGATGAGGATAATTGAGGAGCAGAGAGGTACATACAGACTGACAAGTTTGGCAAAGGGCTTATGTATTCTTTACCCCCTAATTTTAAACAAGATAAGTAGCAGTTGAAAACTGGTAAATGTTTGATATCTGATGTGAAATGAAGTAGTTGATTCAGTTCTGTATTTGGTCCAGTATACATATAAAATTCAGGTGGACTGAGGGGATGAAAGCCTTGTAGATATCTGCTTTGATTCAGAGGTGGCTATGAATTCACACATTTGTCCCAGTCAGATGGTAAAGTGCTCCTCGAAAAGGGAAGCTGAAGGTGTTTAAATGTGTTATATTTAGCCAGATGTATGTAAATTATATATGTTTTGTGGGAACAGAAGAGCACTTGAGGTTTAGTAGTTTATGTAACAGGAATATGTATGTTGCATACAGTCACGGACACTGAAGTTTAAAACAGCTTTTTCAGTAGTAGAAGGCAGAGCACTGTGGAGTAAATATGTTCCACAAATCAGGCTGTAAAATCTTTAATGGTGAATGAAATGTATGCATATCAGGATCTGACATCTTTATATTACATTCCTTAGAACATACTTACTATGTGGATGTTTATTATTGTTAATATAAAGGTATGTAGAGGCACATGTCAGTATATTTCTGCATAGGCAAGCAAAATCCAGCTTCAGGTTTTTTGGAGCTGATCTTAGGCATATTGCCTTTTTGTTTTAGCTGAGACTTGCCACTCAGAAGCTGTAAGAGAAGATCCTCTTGGAGCACAGATAGCTTGTGTAAGTTTGCAAATTTCCTGCTAACGGGCTTTAAATTAAACTTAACCATGCTGGGAGAACAATACCCAGAACTGTAGTTACTGATGCTCATCATCTTCCTTTGTGAATTGACATCCTAGCAGTGCATGGTGATTCTTTTGGATTCATTATTGTCTTTTGCCTCTGACTAGTTTCAAAATGTGCATTATCCCACATGCTAAGCATCCTTCTCAGTTAAGAGAAGCAGAAAAGCTGCCTGCTGTTAGAACTCAAGAAAAAAATATTTCAAGCTTCATGTGATGGTTCTGAAGAAATTCTAGAAAATAGAAATTAATTTTCTAAAATACAGAATTTAGGGTTAGAATTTAGGAGTTTGACTGTAGATGATTGTCAGGAGAAAACATAAGTCCTGTGAAAGTCACTTGTATTTTTTAACATTATGAAAGGACATTTATGAAAGGACAAACGAGCTTTTTGGTGAAAGTACTGAACTCTTTGGTTATCAAGTTTTTTGGCTTTATCACAAATTTTGAGTGGAACTTTATAAATGCTGTAATCTATATTTTCTGCTTTATTTATCTCTGCCTGCTTGTCATCAGACTGCAAAACAGGGAAAATATTACTTCTAGGATACTTGCATATCTCTTTTGAGCTACAAGATTTTAAACCAGGCACTTTCTTTCAATTTCTTGCTGCAGCACATTGGAGACAAGATACAACCTGGATTTTTGGCGCTGAAACAATCATTATTTTCTTAGATCTGTATGATTGAACAGACCAGTAACATCTTCTGAACATGATCAGGAAAGGAAAACATTAGAGGAATCTGCAGTTTTAATACAAGTTTAAATAAAAATTAAAGTCTATACCTTAAATGATATGGAAAACATGAAGCTCTCTACTTTTTATTATTGTAAGATTGAACAAGCTGATGGGAAATTACACAAGATAAATTTGTCAGGAAATTAAAGCACTGCATAGTGGACATCAAAGTGCTGTCAGAAGAATCTTCTGTCCAGTGGGAATGTTGGCACCAGAGAAAGGGTACCTGTGGTAATATATAATTTTAATTGGACTGTGTCATGACAGGCTGACCAGATGCCAATATAAAAGCCTATGAAAAAAATATTATGAAAGAAGGGAAAGAAGGACAAGGTAATGACTGTATCTATATATATCTTCCCATTTCCTTTAACTGGCAGTTTTTAATCTCTAAAATGCTTTCTGTTCTAGATTCTCTTTCTTTTTTTTTTTTTTTTTTTCCCATAGGATGTAACATTGCAGTATCTTCTGTGATCAGTATAGGATGCTCTGATAAGAAACTTGGTAAAGGTGCAGAAAGTGCAGCGCTGACATTGAAGAGGAGGTGGGAAGGGGCTGCCACAGGGTTTCTCCTTGAGGAATCTCCTGTTAAACCTCCAGTATTATAGGCAGCTGTGCAAAAGGATCCCCAAAACTTCAATGCAAAGGCATGACTGAAAATCTCTACATGGAACTCACAGTTTAAGACAGTCTTAAACAAACAAACAAACAAAATGACGCCCCTGTATAATCACTTTTGGGCTTTGATGGTCTTTATCTCATAGACAAGGGACCCGAGGTGTAATCACCAGCCTCAGCTGTTAGTTTAAATCTGCATGCAGAAGCCCCTAGGGCTGCCCTGCACCTCAAGGACTGGGGAGACAAGGCCAGCCTAATCTTGTAGGAAGGTTCAGTGAGAAATCTTTTCAGAGCTGCTACTTGTGTTTTCCATTCCCATGCAGCAACCACAAGGCACTTCCACCTCATTTCTCTTTTACAGGCTGTTCAGCCTACTCACATGAGACCCAGAGCCCACCTAATGCTCTTTTTGAGTCAAACCTGAATTTGGAACAGATACTCTTCTGTTCTTCTCTTTGTGAACATGCGTGGTGCCTGATGCAGATGACTTGGTCAGACATGGCACAAGAATAAGGAGAAGCAATTTAATCTTTTTCTGCTTTCACAGAGGGTAAACTAATAACTTATGCAAAAAGCTGCGCCTATGGTATACTGTTTGAGAATATAATCACTTTATTGTACACTCTGTCCTGCAAGATGCTGCAACTCATATCCTGTCCAACATAATATGTATGCCTATTGATTTGAAAGCTTGTGCTTCATTGTTATGTTGGACAGGGATCAAGTTTTGTAGCTGTAAGTTGAACATAACTACTTAAAAAGGAGGGTTTATCAGTCATTTTGCGAGTGATGTCTGTCAGCTCTGGTGAGGCTACTTTGTTCTGTTTCAGGTTAGGGAAATGAACATGTACATTACTGTATTAAGAGGTTGTTGAGCTAAAATAATAATGATTAAAAAATACAATAAACTGGATGTTCTAGAGCCCCAGGGAATTGATTAGAGCTTGTAATATGGTATAAAGAAAGTTTCTACTATTTGGGGTTTTTCCAAAAATAAAATATGTGTAATGTTGGTAGTTGCAATATTTTTAATTGGTGTGTTTATTTTGTTTTGAGACTCAACATTAAGCAAACATAACTTGAGGCGCTTAAAACATCATACCGCAATGCGGAGTAATTGAAACAAGGAAAGCCAAACAACAGCAATAATAATAAAACTTAAATTATTGATGGAATCTCATAAAAAAATGTTCAGGAACACTTCTGTGTTGATTAATACAGTATCCTTTCTGAAGCAATATCAGAAGTAACTTTAAGAACTTGACCCTAGGGCTTAAAAACTTGTCTAGTACAGGGTCAGCTTCCTCCTTCAAAAATGTGTGTGTGTTGTGGATTATTTAGAAAAATTCTGTTGCAAATGCAAGTGGAAAAAATGAAAAGAATTAAATGCATAGAGGCTCTGGCAGCTCAAAGAAAAGAGGCAGGAGGTGTGGAAGTCTTCTGCTTTGTACCCTGGTAAAATGGATCCTTTACTTCTTTCTCATCAAGCTCCCAGCTACCTGGGAGTATCTTCTTTTGGCCCCTTGTAAGCTTCCTCCAGGGAAGGTGCCATTGGCTCTCAGGGACCCCATCTCACAAGCAAAATCTGCATGTATGTGTATATACACATGTGTGTATATATATATATTAGCTCCTCAAAGTTGCAGAAGAGGTTCCTCCCCCTTATGTTAATTTCTCCTTGTCAGCCTCTAAC
Organism: Lathamus discolor; assembly: GCF_037157495.1. Taxonomy (NCBI): domain Eukaryota; kingdom Metazoa; phylum Chordata; class Aves; order Psittaciformes; family Psittacidae; genus Lathamus; species Lathamus discolor. The sequence continues at coordinate 114,033,361 of NC_088884.1, forward strand.
ATTAGTCTTTGAGATTTCTGATAATCTTGTCAGTACTGTCCTGTTAGCCGCTGTTTGTCACTTTAAACAGTGGTCCATCATGCAGAAGTAACTCATTGAACACAGATGCTGTCGACTTCTCTCACAGTGGCAAGGATGCGTTGAGTTACTTGAGCTTTTCAGAGATTCAGGGGAAAAAAAACCCAAAGAGGGTACTCAGCCCAGTGGGAGTCTGGAGATGCTGGAGAAGTGTATGGTGTGCCTATGCTCTCATGTAGCCACTTCAGGTTTGTCTGTAGGTTGTGGGTTGAATGTGAGTGTTGTGCTGTGGACAAATGCGGAGGATGTGGCCCTGGATTTCTCTACTTCCTCTTAATTGAAATAATTATTAATCACTTTGGCTTTATTTAAAAAAGCTCTTTAAGAACAAGGAAGGAGTCTCTTTCACTGCATAAAAAAACACTGCAAAAAGCATCCTTGGAATCATTCAATGTAATGAAAAAAGTAAACCAGAGTTGCACAACGATGTTTGCTCTTGATGAAGTTGGTGGGAGAGGCGCAGAGGGTGAGAGAGCTGTGCACGCTTGACTGCAGTGTTTTCTACCTCCCCCTCAAGCAGCACATGGCAGGTTACCCTCAGTGCCCACAAGCCCTCTGCCACAGCAGTTATTTTAAAATGATTGTTTTGCTGGGACCAGAGACTGTGGCGCAAGCACAGGTCCCTTGTTCATGCCACATTCAATTAAAAGGATGCAGACGAGGCACTCAGCAGGGCCATCAGTGCCCTGTCGAACCTCATCACTCAGTAGAGAACAACCTCAGGGACTGGCCCTGCTGTCAGGTGGCCCAAACATGCTGCCAGTTTCAGGGAGGCTTGATGCCCTGTCCCTATGCCAGTGTGGCGTATGGCAGCACAGTGAGGGGTGGCTGTGGCAAGGCTGGCAGCTGGCCAGAGCATGGCGGGGCAGGTGGCACCGGCCTGGTTACTGTTGGGGTAGCGGTGAGCTATGACCGCTACGATGCGCTTGCAGATCTCATTTTCCACACTACCAGTTCCAGCATGTGATAGACACTTAATGCTGTTGTGCAGCCTAGCATGGCTGTAGGAATGGGTGCAACAGCCTGAGGACACATCTAAAATTGTTTTTTCTGCAGAAAACTATATGTTGAGAATCGTGTGTGTTTGTACGTGCAGGGAAATCCAACTTTTTTTTTATTCTTCCTTATTTCTTTTTTTGTTTGTTTTTTTGTTTGTTTTTCATGTTTTTTATTTTTTTTTTGTTTGTTTGTTTGTTTTTTTTTATTGGTTTTCTTTTCCCCCACCAATTACATCCCATGTATTCAAAGGTCATCTCAAAAAGTGGCTGTGTGAGTCAAGATGCCTCCTGCTGGCACACACAGTAGGCTAATACTGGTGAGCTGAGCTCTCCCCTTTGTTTATTGTTTCAGATTTGTGTAAAACATGTCCAAGTGATGGGTTAACATCGTGTTAAGCTAGGGAGAATTATGATGACTCAGATGGGGTGAATGTGACAATTATTTTACAATTTACTTTCTTTGTCAGCAAACTGAAATTCAGAGCAAAAATATGCACAGAAGTAACTCTTCAAAAGTTTTTTTAAGGAGTGAAAAGAGAGGGGAAAAAACTGATAGCAAACATTGGTGAGAACAGGTTTCTTAGCTTTCTAAACTCTGAAGAGTTTAAAATTGAGTTAAGATGCAAATTTTTGGCTATATCTCAAGTCATTATGTCAAGTGTTGACTGATATGATTGCCATGACATCCATTACTATTGCATGTGTGTATATATATATATGTATATATATAATCATCAGATTAATTTCTGGAAAATGTTGCTTGGAAATGTGGGTTTTTTGTTTTTTTTTTTCAAAACTAAAAAGAACTAAAAAACCAAACAAACCAAAAACAAAAAAACAACCCGAAAATCAAACCTGTAAAAACAAAATCACTGCTTTCTGATTTTGATAGAAACAATAAAGACATTTCCATGGATAAAGAGGTGTGCTTTTGGTGATTTATACTAATATCTGTGGTCACTGTTAGGAAGGTAAAATGAACATACTGTAATTTATTACAAGAGCTGGCAAGTGAGATTTAGACTGTATTTCAGGATTTCTAACCTGCGCCAGTAACTTGCCAATATTAATCTTATAAGTAGCAATGTGCATTGTATTAACTGCCAAGTAAATGTCCATATTTTGTTGTCTTTACCTCATTTTGAAATAATTTTCTTTAATTATCTTACTATAAAGTTATCTGAGATCCACAAATAGAAACATTTTGGGAGCATTTTAAAGGGATGCACCTTGTCAGTTACATAAAAAATGGCCACGAAGGACAATTCTTCAATACACAGTCAATGTTCAGAAGAATTTATTAATTGTTAATCTTCAGCAGTTTTTTATTAAATGAGTTTGCAAGTTCCAGAGTATGTATAGTCACAATGAGAGAAGTTCCATTATTTTAGAAGAAACTCTTGTTGGCAAATATGGAAGATAAAGAATGATGAATATCTGAAAATATGGTTGGAGAAGTTATTCTCCAAGAGAAAATCTCAGAAATCTTAACTGAATTATTTTTTGTAAAAGAAAAGGATTTTTTCATGTTTTATAAGATAAAAAGATAAGCCAGTTATTAGTGATTTTGTAGGAAAAAAGACTTTTTTTTTTAAGGGACCATGTTTTCCTTTAGCCCTTTACTCTCAGTGAAACTGGAATATGGAAAGCACCCTTGCCACAGTGATAAAAGCCAGGGAATTCCAGGTTAGCATAAGAATGAATGTACTTTTGGATCACTTTGTGTTCTTTAAATTTTCTTGCTCTCTGTAGATATTTATCTTTTTCTTGTCTCCTACAACCTACTGCATTGCAAATTACGGTTGTTTTGTTTTTTTATTATTCTTTGCTCTCACCCTATAAGAATGACCTTTTCTAGAAGCAAGAGTATGGGAATGAATTCTTCTTTGGGCAAAAAGTGCAAACCCAGTGATAGTGTGCTGAAGTCCTGGTTGGTTAACTTAGCTAGAGAATAGGCTTTGAATAGGTCATTTGCACCGGTAAGGATTTTCACTGTAAAATGTTCGAAAGCAGCTTAGCAGGAGATATCTCAATGGGTTTCCTAAGAAACAGGTTCCTCTGTTCTCAGGTTGTTGGGTTTTTTTAATTCCTTTCACTGCAAAGAAGATAAGAGACCGCTGACGTGGACATAAGTGATGACACTAAAATCAGAAACTGCCTCTGCTTTGCAGAGTGATATTCTTAGTATTCTTCTTTTCTTAGTATTATTCTTTCCAGGAGGGCCTTCAGTAGGGCAAGAACATTGACATCTAACCATGAGTTGTTTACTTCGGATGTACTCTGTGTACCTTCTTGGGATGGGAACCAGCACTAGCTCTGCCACTTTTATCTCTTCATGTACAAACTATAACAGAAAGCTGCTGGCATATCATCCATGTTGTAGCCAGACTGGCAAAACCACCTCCTTCAGCCCATAAGTTAATGGGAGAAAGAAGACAGGAAGGTTAGGCCCACTGACCCCACAGTGGTGGCTTATCCACTAATCATCTTTCCTCCCAGGAAGTTTTTTTTAGCTTTTTTTTTTTTCCTAGGAAATCAGGATTTCCTTAGATTTTCTGACTATTTTCTTGCTGCGGAAAAATGTATTATCTATAGTGAAGTAAAACTCTACCGTGATGCATTTGAAGTTTAGAATTGGAGAATGCTCATTTCAAGTAAGTGATGATGATATAGTACAGCACGGAGTCTAAATGAGAGCTCTATTTTTGTTGCTTTTATGATATTCTTTGAACAAGGAAATCCTTAATAGTGTTACATTACTCACATTGTAGCCTTCCAAATTATCCAATTCAAAAGACATTTAACACTACATCATTTGATAGTGATGATGCAGAACATTCCTGGTGTAAAATTGACAGTGTAATTCACTTGAAGGGCATATATTGGTATCACATTATGAAAACCCTGAGTTTCACAATGTGGTGTTATCACTGCTGTGGAAACCACTGGCTGCTCTGCCTACTTCTCTAAGGACCAGAGAAACCTTACCCTTGGGTAAAGCAAGTGTAAATGTGGAAAAAAGAAGGAAAAAAGAGAAAAAGAGGGGAAAAAAAATCCAAACAGAACATTCCCAAAGCCCAACATATTTGTTTAACAGCTCTGTTCTGGGATATGGGCACACTTCATATTTTAACTGGTTGTGTTTATTTACTCACTGCCTAGAATGACTGCTTCACCAATATCTGCTGAGATGATTCAAAAGTGTGAAACGAAATCTCTTGACTTGCAGACTGTTGATCCTGAAGCTTCCTGGCATGCTTCCCTTCCTGTTGGTATAATTGTGTCATTTGGGAGAAAAACAGGGGTGGCCAAAATACATCCTAGGGGCAAAAAGCCTATGCTTGAGTGTTAGTGAACCCTTGAAATGTCCTGAAAAACCTGCACTGTCTTCACCAATGTACTTATCATTTTGCAGCATAGGGCACTAAATGTGGGCATGTTCTCTGTGGCGAGAACTTGGTGGCCTTATAAGTGACAGATATGAGGCCACAAAGTCCATTCTTTCTGCCCCCGTAAAGAAATCCCCTGTATTGGTCAGCAGTCAAACCAAGAACAAATGGGAGACTTTTGGAAGTAGTGAAGTAATAAGAGATCCTAAATAATAGGAGTAAGCACAATACAGACAGCTTTTTTTATCTCTCTATGAAATGTTGAAATGCCAGTTTCACTCTTTTAGTGCTCCTTGAAGCATTGAAGACAATTTCAGCCTCAATTTTGTCTCCATTCTTTACAAACTCAAGTGCTTCTCTTCTCTCCACCTCTCTACTCAAATTCATCTATCCAGATATACACAGTTCCCCTGCACCCACCTTTCCCATTTATACAGTTTTCTGTTCATTCACTGCTCTATTTTAACCCATCACACAACTAATAAGAAAAGTATAACAAATGATATGTAGAGCAGAGGCACTTTGGGTATTCCACACTATTTCAGAGGATATGCACTAGATGAATTTTTCATGTATTCTCAAAGTTTTCTTCTCAGCTGTCAGGATGAGGTATGTGAGTGTAGGTACTCCCTGCTGCCCTGATGCAAATGCTGTTGCTTGGGAAAGGTAGGTGAGGAGCTCTGGTTAATAATCTGCATTCTTGTCTTAAAGACAAATTCAGCAGAGTGCTGGGTACTCTTTTTCTAGTTTAGACTGAGTTGAATACAACACAGTGAAATACACAGTCTGTATTGCAATGATATCATATTCCAGCCCTGAAATACCAAGGAGGTTCTTCACGCCAGTTTTACAGCTGGGGGAACTGAAGAATATAAAGTTACAGCAACATTTTCTCCCTTTGATGAGATGAAGGTCAAATAATAGCTCTTCCACAAAGTAAGAATATGTGTCATGTGAAAATACTGCACAGTAGTCAGATTGGGTGCACTAAGGAATTAGAAATGGAGAATTTGGCCCCTTGCTATCTCGTAGGGAACGAGACATTCCAAGCACAAAACTTAGTACTTCCAGTTACTGTGTGATAGATAAAGTCATTCTGCCTCTGTAGGCAGACACAGTGATACATATCTCTGCAGCAATGTAGTTGTGCATACCTCTGAGCAAAACACAGTGGGAAGTGAAATGAGTACAAAGTACCAAAGGCAGATTACCATGAGCTCAGCAAATACAATATGTATCTAGTCAAGGCATAAATATTCAAGAAGTGGCAGAAATTATCAATATGGATGACCAGGGAAATTTAGGAGGAAATCAAGACCAGGGGAAATGCAGCCAAGACATCTATGATTTTTTTATTTTTATTTTTTTTTTTTTAGTATTTTGCCAAGAAAATCCCACTGAGAGCTAACATCTTATTTCTAAGAAATCCCTTAGGGTAAATCAGGAGTGTTAACTCTGAAAGAGAAGGTATAGGAGGCAAAAGAAAAAAGGTAAGGAAATGATCAAGAAAGCTGAGTTTGAAAATGAAAGGAAAATTACATGGGATGTGAATATGAATAATAAATGGTTATACAAATGTAAAGTGTAAGGAGCAAGAGGCTGATGAGAGAGACTGAGAGGCCCTGTGGGGAAATACCGAAAGGAAACTTGAGACAGAAGATGTGGATATTTCTATGAAACAGAATAACTTTTTAAAATCAATGTTCACCAGGCAGATTGGCAGGGAAGCTTGGAGGAGTGAATCAGAAACATGATTTTGAGCGGCTTGCTGAGTAGTTGGGGAGATAACTTATTCCAAACAGCTTTAAACTTTCAAGTAGCAGCAAGTAATGAAAACAGAGGAAGTCATAAAATTTACTGAAAATTTTTGGCTTTATCTTGCTCCTAAATAGAACTAGTAATGAACAAAACTCCAGTTCTAGGAAACCCCTTTACAGGAGGATCTAAAAGCCTGGTGGAGAGCAGGGTAGGGGTACTATAATTTGAATTCAAATTAACAATTTAGAACAAGTTGTATTTCATTTTTAAAACACTTTTAGAGCTGGGCTGGAACAGTACTGGATCTATGGAATATTGGCATTTGGGTTAAAGAGAGATTTGATCCAAGAGTTAGATCAAAGCTGTCAGTACTTGCAATCTTTCAACCACAGTTCTTAAGGACCTTTCCAATCCTAGCTATTCTATGATTCCATGTTTTCTTATTGAACCTACACAATTCATAAGACCTCAATAAATCTTGTTCAGATGTCAACTGGGTATCGAAGATGTTAAAGGACAGTAGAAAACAGATGATATTGTAGAATTTAGAGGCTTTTAAAGTGTGATGCAAGCCTATATACCCTTGCATCCAGGTAGCTGAAGCTAAACACTTAAAACTAAATATCTAATCTGTTATTTCAGCACCAAAGCTGGCTAAATTTCAGATTTATGTTCTTCAGGTACAAGATTGAGGAGTTAATTAGACTTGCTGGTGGTACAGCATTAAGGTAGATGAAGCTACATTATTCAAGTGCCTTACTATAGTTGCAGAAGTCAAATTCCAGTCAGACTGTAAAAACCAAACTGGTCCAGATACTTACAAACATAAAATAACTAGTGTTGGTGGGCTTTGTCTGTTATTTGGTTTTCTGGTTGCTAATAGTTTTTAAGGTTGATTAGATCACAGGTAGCTCATTTTCTAAAGGATTTTAAAAGATAAAATCTTAGTCTTATTCTACAGAAGATATTTCTGCACACAGAATTTTTTTCAAATGGAAAACTGTTGTGGTCAAGTGTATGTATACAGGTTATTTAAATTGTTCTAATGTAGGCAGAACAGTTTCAAAGTTGACTTTGTTTTCCGTTATTTACACGTGTATAGAAATCTAAGTGAAAATTCATTTTTTAAAAATGCGTCCTTTCTCCTGCAAAATAATTATTTTGCAATATTCTGCCATTACACATTTCCTGTTTTCTCTCCTGTTCCATTCCCAGCTTTCCTATAAAATTTTGACTGTTGTCTTGATTTTTATGAAGAAATTTTACTTTGATGTAATAACAGGCTTCTGTAGAGCCTTGTTATATTCAATCAAAATATATCCACTTGGTTCTTACAGATTTCTCTTTAATCCCTAAAGCTTTGACCCTCACATGTAACAGGCTGCTGATTTGCTATAGAATTTGAATTCCTGAAAACCTTCAATTCTTGGGAGGGATATTGGCCAAGCAGATAATAAAATTGCCAACATCATGATCATAATGGTGACCCACTGAGAGTAATAGACTGGTTATCTGGTAATTCAAGGTAAATAAGATTTCTTTTAACTCTAATGGATATATCAGAGCTCAAAGAAAAAGTGAGGGGGCATTTCTATTTTCTTTGGAAAGTGTGTGTGTCTATGTGTGGAAGTAGGGAAAAGAGAAAGATATTCTGGTCTTGATCAGTTATCAGTTGAATGTGACTTCACTGTGATGTAATGCTTATAGCTAGCAAAGAATTAAAAGATAAATGAGAAAATGGCATATGTTTACATGTAACCTTTGAATTAGGAAATATTCAAGACACTATCTAAAACAAAGTTAGGGCAAAGCTGGACAGATACAGACTGGTCAGGGAGCCAGAGCTTCACATATCCAATTAACTTCTCTGAGAAGGACAGATGGTCAATGAGACTTGACAGCGGTAAAGAAAAAGATAGAATGTATTATGACTTCAGGAGGCGTTGTGACACAGTACCACCCAAAAGGCAAGTACATTTCACTAGGCAGTATGGGATTGATGGTGAAATTAGCCACTGGATACAAAAGGGCTCAGGAGCTTGGATCACAGTGAGTAGCAAGCTGCTATTCACTAGTTAATAAGAAATGATGAATGAACAACTGCAGAATTGGTGTTCAGACCAGGTCAGCTTTCAGTACAAGAGAGAGAATCTAAGCAGAGCAGACAGTGGAGCATTAACACTTGTAGTGAACAATAATCTTGGACTAGACAATTCTCATCAGTGACTTAAAGGGGCTTGGCTAAATTAAAGCATAATTAAAAAGTATCTTATTTTGCTAACATATTGAATTTTAAACTAATGGAAATTGTGTGTTGTTTTTTTAAAAGAGAGAAATAGAAAGCATTTCTTTAAGTGAACTCAGGCTAGAAGTCACTGGATCTGAAGGTTGTGTTAAAAGAATACAACATATTAGATGGAATATTAGAGGTGTTCAGTCCCAATATGCATAATTCTTAATAATTACATACCTGGAAATACTAAGAGCAGATTTAAAAGTTGCATAGCATTTGGATTCCTGTGTTCCAGGAAATACTGAAGAACATGAAGTATGAAACTGGGTCATTGCTTTTATTTTCTCAGATTATTTTAGGGTATATGAAAGCACAGCAGTTATGCTTGTTATTGGACACTGACATGCAGCTCTTGGTGGGAGGTGGCTGTGTCTGCACGGGTTAGTGCAGAATCCCTCATCTGAGAGGAAGAAAGGATATGGAAGAATATGGTGCAGGTTAGTATTCCTTCGAAAGTGTGTGTGGGTTGTCAGTTAAAATTCACTGGAAAATCTGTGTGAGGTTTACTTCTCTCCTCTGCACATTGAAAGCTTACGTTCAACTGCTTGCTTTCTTCACCAGTGCCCTAGCTTTGTGCAGAAGTTGTATCCTGGATGGACAATAGACGCAAGATTTCAGTCTCTTTGCCTTGCTCTAATATTGAGATTATGCTACCAGCAATATGTGCAAGTTAGGCGTGAGATTTTCCTCAGCATTTACAATTGATTTGTGTGTGCTCCTTACTAGAAAGCGGTGGTAAAATTCCCTTTGACTTCAATCAAAGTCTGTACTGAGTACTTCTGAAAAAGCAGCACTAATACCTTTCCTCTTGCCTTTGGCCATACCACAGAGTCACAGAATAGTTTGGCTTGGAAGGGACCTTCAAAGGTCTTCTAGTCCAACCCCCTTGCAATATGCAGGGACAATTTCAACCAGATCAGGTTGCCCAGAACCACATCCAGCCTGGCATTGGATGACTCCACGGATGGCACATCCACCACCTCTCTGGGCAACGTGTTGCACTGTTTCACCACCCTCATCGTAATAAATTTTTTCCTCACATCCAGCCTGACTCTCTCCTCTTTTAGTTTAAAACCATTGCCCATTAACCTATCGCAAAAGGCCCTGCTAAATATAGATATACAAAATCTGCTTATTGATTTCAGTTAGTAAATTAAATAAGTAATTAAGGGCAAAATTATTAGGCGACAAAAGCTATAGAAGTGAGGCAGGCCTGTGGGGAGAAAAAAAAAAGAAACCTCAGTCTGATGTTCCTCTGTGACTCTTTTATTAAAACACCAGTACTTGCAGGTTCCAAAGAGGTTAATAACTATAGAGAAAAAGATGTATACAAGTGTCATGGTTTAACCCAGCAGGCAGCTAAACACCACACAGCTGTTCTTTCACTCCTCCCTACAGTGGAATGGTGAGAGAATCAGGGAAAAAAAAAAAAAGTAAAATTCATGGGTTGAGATAAAGACAGTTTAATAGGACAGAAAAGGGAAAATAATAATGATAACAATGATAAAAGAATTGCAGAAGAGAAAACAAGTGATGCACAAGGCAATTGTGCACCATCTGCAACTGATGCCCTGACAAGCATTGGTCTTTGGCTAGCTTTCCCCCTAGTTTACATACTCAGCACAATGTCATATGGTATGGAATATCCCTTTGGCCACTTTAGGTCAGCTGTTGTGACTGTGTGTCCTCCGAGCTTCTTGGGCCACCCAGCCTACTCACTGGTGGGGCAGTATGAGAAGCTGAAGAGTCCTTGAACACTGCTTAGCAACAACTAAAATATTGGTGTGTTATCAGCAGTATTGTCATACTAAATCCCAAACACATCACTGTACTAACCACTGTGAAGAAAATTAACTATCACAGCTGAAACCAGTACCACAAGGTAGTACTTCTGCACTTTGTCTTGCTGTAAAAACTGCGTCCCTAGATGAAACCCTTCAGCCTAATAGAATTTTCCTTTAATTTTTGCATGGTAAGAACATATCCCAGTGAATCATGCTTAGCTTGGCTGGAGGGTGGGCACATTATTATTGATCTTTAGATAGCCAGAGAAGCCTGTTTTGAGGCTTTGCAAAGTACTTAAGATGATTATCTGTTCTACTGTGGCGTAAGTTGCCCTATGGTATGACCTCTCAGTTTGAGAAGCTTGCTGTTGTATCTTAATTGACTTGTCTTCTGGATGTTTGATAAAATAAAATAAAGGAAAGCATTCTTCTCAGGGAAAGTACCATGTATTGCATGGCTTGGATACAGAATTTCCAGATACAGCAAAGTCCAGCAAGAGCCTGTTGCCAGCAAGAGTCTTACAATGTCTGAAAGTAAAGCTTGAAGCATCTTAATTGAATCCAACAGAGACTGGTAGGCTTCTGTTTCTCAGTTCCGTGAAGAAATCTTTTTTCTTAAGTGATCTCTTTCCTTTCTGTAATCAGGTAATTATTAAGCTAGTTGTTTGCTCTCTCTTTCTCTCCCATTTCCCCCCTTGTTCCTGAGTGCTCCTATTTGCTCATTCAGATCATTGCTGGTGGTTGGTATAACAGTGACTGCTGCCACACACCAGGCTTCAATAGCTGGAGGGACTACAGTCCTGGTTTCCTACCGTGCTGGCTATTTCTCCCATCTGTGCCTCCCTGCCTTGTGCTCACAGCAAGTTCTCTAGCAAGACCTAAAACATGTCCCAGACTCTGAATAATCAACTTGGCCTTCATTTTGGGAAGCAAGAACTGGTGCTTAAAAAGCTCAGGAGAATGCAAATTAATACCTGGGGCAAAATTATAGGCATGATTCATCTGTTGAATTGGACTCCAGAGACAGATGCTTTTTATTCAAAATCTGAATCATGTCTGGAAATATTACCTGAGAGTTTGATTTATAGGAGGCAAGCACCACATGGTATTAGAACTGTTGTATCGTTGTTAATTTATGCAAGCCCCCAAAAGTGTTGATTACTATGCAGAGAGTGGTCTGACTGTGAGACTAGAATGATTGGCTTTTTGTTCTGTAAAACAGGATTCCACCAGTTGGACTACAAAATTTTGTATGTTTTTTTATGGCTGTTTTAGCATAAAAAATACTTAATCCACAGAAATAAATTTATAGCAAATACTGTTTTTTTCTATAGTAATATTGGGGTTGAAAAACATCTACATTGCTTATTTCAGAATCAGACTCTCATCTCCAGTTTCAGTAACATATGTCAAAAATTGCTTCTGCCTTTTGTGGTGCTGATGTGGTCATAAATGACTGTAAATATATAAATAATAAAAAAAGATTCTCAGTACTCAAAACTGTTTTGCTTTAGGTACAGTGCGTTAAGTGATTAAAACTAAACACAACTTCACAAATATTGACATTAAAAAATCCTGAATAGTTTGTGTTTTTTTTTTCCCCTTGCATGCTAGCAATTTTGAAATTAATTACAGAAGAGGCAAATTACCTCAAATAAATGCTTCTATTTCTGGTTAGACTGATACAGTGTGAGACCTGGAAAACCTCAGATGCTCTATCAAGGACACAATTTTTTAATTTAGAGGAAATATGAAAGCATTTCAACTAATTATGGGGGAAAAGTCTGCCCGAATGCAGCCATACTGTCACAAGACTGTGTTTGAAAAAGCAAGAAAATTAAGATAACTGAATTCTTCACTTGCCCGCACGGACAAGGATAACTCTCTGTATGTATTGAAGCTAGCCAGAACACTGTCATTAGACTCGGAAACAAATTTCATTCAAGTGAAAAAAAGAAATGTGGACAGACTTTCCTGTGTGTGGTCAAACCTATACTAAGGTTGGATTTTAAGTCTGCTTTGTAACTAGATTAGATTTAGGATCCTCAAAAATTCAATAAAAAATACTGGAATGTGCATCTTTATAAAAGAAGTTTTACAACACCAGTTTGCTACCAGAATCCAGTAATATCCAAGTATGTCTTCAGATTTCCAGGATAGTCTTGGGAAACCAGTGTCGTAACAATATTCAGAAATCTGTTTCTTCCATTGTTTCACGTCTATTCACTTTGTAGACTTCTTAGAATTTTCCTGAATTCATTCTATGAAAAAAAAAAAAAAATCAAAAACAGCATCACAAAGAAACAACAAACAAAACCTTGCCACCATCAGCATTTGAACTGAAGTCATTTAAGTGTGATGATGATATTTTAGAGAAGACTAGTGTTTGTTGGAGACTGCAGTCAAAGCTCAGACTTTTGGTGGAACTATGCCAACTGATTTGACTTTAGTTTGGAATGGCATTTTTTAGATCCAAGACTAATTTTCACCAGTTAAATATGTGCTTCCCCCACGTCCAGATTTTTTGAGCTTGTTACCTGGATTTTGAGGGTAAAATATAAAACTAGGCTTGATTCTGTCACTCGCCCCGCTGATTGTAGTCCACATTTCAGACATAAGGAATTTCCTTCATAGTTCTTGGGCTGAAAGGGAACACTAATTGAATATGATTTTCCCATAAGCAAGGCAAGAGTCTCATCTGAAGCTGATAGTTACAGAAGGAAGTGTGGGGTTTTGTTTCTTTGGTTTTAATTGTTTTGTGGAAAAAATTCCTTTTTTTATTTTTTTTATTTTTGAGCCTTCTGAAAATTTCCAGTGGCTGGCACATAGTCTTAGAGAAGACTAGAGCTTGAATGAGGCATGAAAGTACAAGTAGTAGTGCACATGCTACTTTCTATTTTAAGTAATTTGCTAGAGTTAAGAAGGCTGATAAATTAATTAGCACATCTGATTTTCGCTGAGTACACTATCTGTCATCAGGGATATTGCGGGAGTTACAGTTCAAAATTGCTAATTAGCTTCTATTTACTTCTGTAATACACATTTTGCTATAGATAGATTTTTTTTTGCTTTCATTTTTTCCCCCTCCCAAAATATTCAGTCTTGGTTTTTAATCAGTGTTTCTGATAGAAAGATTTAGTTTGTGGTATAAAGTAAGTGTATTCCCTGAGTGTTCCAAAACCTGTTCTTACCAATCCTAAGGTCATTGCTTAGGTAGAAGTGTATTTAGGTTTTGTAGAAAATAAATAATGCCTACAGTCTCTCTCCAACAGTTTTTGGTGTTTGAAGCAAACTCCAAATTTGAGCTACAAATAAGATTCTCAAGAAAGTAATTATTAACTTTTCCAGTCTTCATATTTGATCAATATTTAAATCTGGATGGCTGAAGGTTATAACTGATTAAGGTTCCTTTTCGTATTTTATGTTTTTTTTCCCAATATTCACCAAAACATCAGGTACTTGAAATCTCAGGAGGAAGTTTGTTCTCAGTTATATCAGCCTCCTGGGACCAAGGGATTAAGGAAGTTTCAGGTGTTTGGATAACAAGAAAAATGAGAGCTACGCTTTAGGGTAATAGAAATGCTGTAATGTTAAACATCACATCTAATGTTTAAGATTATTTAGAGATAAGGATGTATGGGATACGTTGGCTTTTGCAAGCCGCCTACTGAGATATCTGACCTTGTGTACCATGCCTTTGCTTTGAGTGTTGTCGGTGCCAAAGCCACATGGATTGAACTGTAGGTTTTTGCCTTCAGCACTGCACCTTATCTGCCCATTTGCTGGGAGATATCTGCGTTTTGTGTTTGGACCAGCTTGACTCTCTCGGGTGAAAGATGCCTCCAGAAGGGGAGTGCTAATAGTAAATGTGATTAATAGTGTCAAGAATTCAAGTGAGCCTAGAAAAATGGCATTCTGTACTATGCAGAAAACCCATCAGTGCTAAGACATTCTGAAGCTTTTTCAATTGGACAGTGGTTGTGTATTTTCTGTTACTGATTAGAGAGCAAAAGCAATGCAGCTATCACTTGGGGTCTTCTCAGTAGTAATGGTGTCACAAGAGTCATGACTGGGGCTTGTAGAAGTTAGGCTGTTGCCAAAGATCAAAGCTTGCTAATGAAAGCTCATTAATATAGCAGATATCTATCTTGGGTTCTTTTTCTGTGCAATTGAAATGTTGCTTCAGTGTCTGTGTCCTAGGGGCCTCCTGCAAATAGTTCAGCCTTAATTCTTTCATAGGGCAATCCTTCAGATTGCTATCCTTGGCCTGATTATAGAGAGGAAGAAATCATGTTTGCATCTAAAGAACCTCATAATCTCTTTTTTTTCACCTCTTGTATTCTTTTCCTAAACATCCTTCTATACCATTGGTTTTCAGTAAGAAAACCCATCTTGTTTTTTTTTTGAATTGCTGTGCATAACCCAGCCTGTTTGTGTTCTCATTTTTCCTATTCAGAAGCAGTCTCTTCTACTGTACATCTGTTGTGAAACAAAAGATGACAAAGTGGTTTATATATCACTTTGATTTATAGATAAAGACTTAAATGATAACATAGTAAAGCAGACAAAACCTGCAAAAAACCCTGGCAGATGAGATGCATTAAATGAAAGAGTGGCTATAAACAGCTCAGATGACATGTGTGTGTACCAGCGTTGTCATCAGCATGCATGAATTTCAGTGGAGAGGCTGCTAAAATAAGATGTGTGCAAGCTGATGACTTGAAGAATTTTCTACTTTGTTTTTTTTCACTCTAACTGAGGAGACATTTGCCAGGAGTCTATGAAGTAAAATCTCAGTAGCAAATCACAAGATTTTGTTTCTTTTCATGTGTGTATGATACAAGCAGGAGCATGACAAGATGCCACCCCTTCCCCTCATCCTCAAGAAGACAGTCTTTTTTTGGCGCTCAGTGTTATGAGTGTCAGACAAGTTCGGTGGGAGGCCGTGTGTGTTTGTGCTCTGCTTCCACTTCTCTTTGGTGCTGTGAAGCTGCTCTTCAAGGCAGGCACCTCCACCTCTCCCCATCACACCTGAAGACATGATGTGTTTCTTATTAAGCGGTGGGGAAGGCTCATGTTGATCAGCGTCCCAGTACTCTGTGAAATGCTGCCTCTGGACATTAGATGAGAAGCAAGTCTTAACTGTCAGGATTAGAAAGGAGGTTAGTGAAAACTGCCCTAATATAATTCAGGTATTGGAGGGCTGCTGTTGTATGCCACCAAAGCCTTCTCTTCTCCAGCCTGGACAAGCCTGCTTTCCTCAGCCTTTCCTCACAGGTCAGGTGCTTCAACCCCTGGAACCATCTTGTTGGTCTTCAGCTGAACATGTTCCAGTTGTGTGCAGGTTTATTATTTTCTGGAAACCTGGTGAAGATCTCCACGACATGGAGTGCTCTCGTGTGTGCAGTTAGGTGGGTTGAATGCACAAATCTGAGCTGAGATGGTTACCATATGAGTAACTTAAAACTGTATCAGTTACTTAATTTTTGCACATGCATTTTTTACACAACATCAGATCAGACCCCACACTGGTGTATATTTTGAGAAAAAGCAAGTGGTCCATTTTTAGCAAAAACTTTGCAAGTAAGTGCTAACTAAGTACTGATTTTCATGCACCTCTGCTATAAATAAGTACTACCTTCTCTTTGCAGATGAAGAAACTGGAGGAAGATAAATAATAGATAAGAAGTAGCTACAAAGCCAGTGTGAATCAGAGCTGGAGTAAGAGCTTGGTTTTCCAGTAACCCTACTCCTGTGATCATGCTTATAAAATTCTGTCTCTTAAAAGTTTGTTACACATTCACAGCAATCTAAGTTGCAGAAGCCTAACTACACAGTAGACTTTCATTGTCTAAAGAAAACAGTGATGTGCCTTATACCCATAACTCATATACTTTGAACTGTTTTGAGTACAGCCCCTGTTCTCATGGTGGCAGTCAGCTCTGTGCTTAACATGTGAAGGGTTTCAAAAAACAGTTTTTCTTTTTACTGTATCATCCATGGTGTATTTTGGGAGATATTCTCTGGATGTGCTTGTCAAAAGGCATACTTGCATGTTGAGGAGCATGAACTGTTTTACCACTGGGATACCTGCTGTGTTCTGCTGGAGCATGGCTTATATACACATCTAGGGTGGGAAAGATTACCTAAAAGCCTTGATTGCCCAGTCTTGAAGTAGTGATTTGAACCCAGTTCTTCCAACTATAAGAAAACCCTAGCTCCTAAAAAGACAGAGAATTTTGAGGAAGGCAATTCTTTTTTTCTTTTCTAATCTACAGAATTGTAGGTAATTCAGGCACTGATGGGTGTTTTATTCAGCCAAGCTACTGTAATGGATGGCACAGGTCCAGCAAGAATTTTTGGCTTCATCTGAAGGGCAGAGAGCTCAGATCTGGGCTTGCTATATGTAAAGTCTCTCTGCTTCATCTTGCCTATGATGGTGATCTAGCTTCTGGAAGGCAGTGTAGATGTATCAACCTGCCTCTGCCATACCTTGAGTTAGGTCCAGAATTCTTGGTGACTTGGGTCAATGCCTGTATTAGTTAATAAGTCTGCAGATCTGCGCTAGCTGTAGTGGATCTGGGCCTTCTCTCTCTGCATTCATGATGCGCTTAATAACCTGGAGGGAGAGGGCTTGGGTAAAGTTAAGCTGCCTTTGTATTAATTAGGCCAGAAGGAAGGGAAGGGGATGACCCTATAGTGCACTTAAATTTCAAAATAATATTATAGAGCACTCATCTGGAAGAAAATGAGATGTCTCCCTTCCAGTGGAAATATTTCCTACAGGGTGGGTAGGAAGAGTCACTAACAGATCTTGGCTGCAGGAAATAACTTTTGATACAAAGGGCTGAACTCTGCAAGCAGGCACATAGCTGGGAATTTCTGATGGAAGTAAACCCAAACCCTGTGTGAGGCATCATCTCTCTCCTCGGCATTATTTTTTATGCTAGTTCAAAGAAATTCACCATCTTTCCTGCTACCTGAATCCCACTCTTGTATATTTTTCCCTTTTCCATTCTCTCTCCAACTTGTTGTAATAAGTAGCCTCAGAATGTAACATCCAAAGCCACCAAAACCTTTGCCATCCTGCTGTGTGGTTCACATAGCTTCAATGAAGCCATGTTTGGTTACAATACTTGTGAGGCCTCATCAGACTCAGGCATTTCTTCTGTAAGGTCCCAGGCAGAATATCTAGAACTCACAAAGTGCAGGAGATCTTCTATTTATGCAGTCTAACAAACCAAGGGGAAATGGCTTATGATCTGATAAAAATGTCTATATTCACCATTGCAAAACCACGTGTACGGTTCCCTTTCATCTGAATTTTTTCAATAGTTGTATAGTTGCTTGTATAGTTGTATATAAAATACATATGAATATATATGATAGATATAAATATATGATTGTATAGTTTATGTATGTATGTATGTATGTATTTGTTTTGGTGTGAGTCTGACAGTGCAGATATTTGACCCAAACTGGATTCAAGTTCTATTGTGCTGTGCTGTATGCTACTGCATAGTATAAGCAAGACCCTGATCTAAACCGCTTAGTTTAAGAGACAAGGCAGACACATGGTGCGTGAAAGGAAATAGGAGCAGAAGTAACTAATTTATCGAGAAATATTCATTTTAGTTGGGCTATCTGCCCTGTCCTGTTACAGGCACACTAGGAAGATGGAGGCAATTTGAAATTAATTCCCTCATTTAGATTTTTGGGACCCGCATATCAGCAAAAGCTGAGATATTGTGTTCTCTTCATCTCTGAAACAATTATACAATGCTAGAAATAGAAGCAGGGGTACTGATAGCAGCTCTTGCACTGGAGTTTGAAGGGGGAATATTTGAAGTGACTAGAATATTTGAATTTTAAAGGGAAATGTAAACATGAAAATTCTTTCTTTTTATGTTCTGCAAGTTTCAGCAGAGAGAGGGAATTTAATTACATCTCCTGTACTTTATTCTTTGGTATTTTTTCTTAATGACATTTCATTGTCCTTGTGTTTCTCAGAATTACCACCAAAAGAAACTTCTATTATTTGGAAATATCTCTTTATAATCTGCTATTTCACATAGAATGCTATTTATAGTATTTAGAAAATATGACTGTGGATTATATTAAAAAAAGGAGATGGGAAAATAAAAGTGTCTTTCAGCATTTCTAGGGAGATAATATACTATTCCCTTTTCTTTTCTTTCACTCTGTGAAGCACACTAATCATCTTAACCAGAGGATCTCCTGCACTTTATCAGTTCTGGATATTCTGCTTGGGACCTTACAGAAGAAATGCCTGAATCTGATGAGACCTCACAAGTATTGTAACCAATACTTGTAACCAAACCATCTTAATGAGCTTTCTAGTTTTCCTATGGATCCTTTTGAATAGGTGTTTTGGGTTTTGGTTGATTGGTTTTTTAAGTTACTTGTCACTGCTTCTGCAAAGCACTTTCAGGTATTGTTTCTGAGTTCTCAGGATGCTGTCTCACAAATTAACACTAATTAACTCAAACATGTGCAACCCCCAACAGCAACCCCCAGCAAAATTGAAGATTTGGGCAGATCACAACAGTTCTGTCCAGTGTTACAAAGTGTAAATGAACTGGTGTAAAGATTCTTTAATCTTCATCTTCCCTTTGCAGCCTTCCACGGGGAACAGAAGATAAGCAGGTTGCAAAAGACCTCAGGAGATCTTCAGTCTAACCTCCTGCTCAAAGTGCAGGGTGAGCTGTGGGGTCAGGCCAGGCTGCTCAGAGATTTATCCTCTAGAGTCCTGAAAACCTGCAAGTCTGGGGGTGGTGCAGCCTGCCTGGGCAACCTGTGAAACTGCTTGAATGTCCTTGCAAAGAAAATGTTTTACTTTCTAACCAGTCCAACCCCCCTTTTCTGTTCAGTTTAAGTTCTGTTGCCCAAAGTGACATACCTTTATGTGACAAGAATCAATGGTTTTGATGGCAGAGGGGCTGGGGATTAATTAACTTACTCTGTGCTTTATTTTCCTTCCTTTGCTTCTCTGTGCATCAATTTCTTCTTCTTTAATCTGGGGGCAATGAACCCACCTGTCTTAGTAAAAAAATAATAATAAAAAAAAATACAGATAAACAGCAGGAAAAGCACCAGCTTTAGCATGAGGTTGATTTTATGCTCATAGCTGCACTGAATGAATTATGATTACTCAGTGACATAATTCTGCAGCCCTTGGGAAAGGAAGGATAAGAGAAGGCCAGGAAAGTGGGAAATGTATATTGCTCTCTTGCTTTATTTGAGGAATGAAGTCAATGGAGTACTAATTAATGTTGAGGGTTATTGCATATCAGAGATACCTTCACTGTACTTTGCATATATTTTCAGTAATTAAAACCTGTGAAGGAATATATTGCTTAAATGCTGCTTCTTTTGCAGGAAGATCATGGTGAACCTTAGCAGCCATCAGACAAAGTAGTATAAAGCAACGACAATCTCATCTTAAGGGAACCCCTGTAGATTTCCATGTGTTTCTTCCTATGCAGGTGATTGGAGTTGTATTTCTCAAGGATGAGGAATTTTAAGAGCACAATTGTTTGCCACCGGCCCTCTGTACCAGGGCTGTACAACATAGGCAGGATTAGAATGAAGCAGCCAGTTCAGGAAATGTTAAAAAAAAAAAAAAAAACAAAACAAACAAAAAAACCAAACATCTGTTTCTTTTAGTTGGTTTTGAAGAAAATGATGTGAAGTATTTTAATAATTTTGTGTTTCAGGTCTTGAATCTCATTGTCAGAAGGTATTTTTACAGCTCAGTGATGCTTCTCTTTCTCTAATGGTTTAAAAATGACCTAACGTAGGGAGATAGGTAGGACTAATATCAGCATGAAATAAATATGCTAGTCTTCTCTCATTCCTTATTACTTTTTAACAAACTAATTTCTATTAACAAATTAGCGATTTGCTCTATTTCAGCTTAGCAGACATTCAAAAGGTATGGCATGGTCCATGTGTGGGCTCATTAACTGAAACAAACTTGAATATTCATTGTTTCCTCTTTTATAGAATGAAATAGATCTGGAAGTAGTTGCTATAGCAAGGTTTATGTTTAAGAAAAATGAATTCAATAAAGGCATAGCATTAACCAAAAATATACTGAAAATATATTTGTGGCAGGTTTATTTTACCTTAAAAGCTGGATAACAAGAGTGGACGGATGAAGTATCTCTGCTGGTTGTTCAAGTTTGTCTGTGGAAATAGATCAGTTTCTTTTGAAGAACAAGAAGTGAATTGTACTGGAAAGTAATGACATTGTTTGTTTTTCTGTGATACTTATGACAAAGCAAATATTTCTTTTGAAATGGCACATGGTAAAACTATATTTTCATCAGAAAATAGAACTGAGTTCAAGTTGCATTTTTGGTAGCGGAAAGCCAATACATGTGTGTCAAAAGCAAAGAAGTCTAAAAAATGTTGAAGTGTTTCCTCTTGTTTTTCTAATGAGCAAACTGAAAAAGAAAAGCAGACCTTGACTGAAAACATTTGGTTTATCAATCTCATGAAAAGTGTTTCAGAAGGAAATTATCAAGCAGTTCAAATAAGAAGCTTGGATAACCATGTGTGAAGCAGTTGTGAGAAACTGGAAGCCCTAAGAAAATGCTGTTTCTGAAATTTAGACTCAAAACTTTGGTAGCTGATGCTATACTTGTGGTTTCTACTGGGATCTGATTAAGAGGTGTTCATAATACAGTAACATATGCTGCTTTCCCTTACAATTTGCATCCAGTTTTGCAGATCTAAGGAGCAGTAATTTGTTTGCAGGGTACTAATGTTTGGTGAGACCATTGATGGGGGTATGGGAGAAAGGGAAGAACATTTTCAGCTGAAAGAAGAGAACCCAAATATTTTGGAGTGCTCTGTGCAATAAATAGTACTTTTGCTTCTGCTTGCTCCTAACAACTTGCCTTAGGAACCTGACATGACTGTAAGGCAGGAGACACGGCCAAGTTTCCATGATAGTAATGAGGGGTGTAACCTAAAGTATACCCTCTGAACTGGTGAAGGTGATATGAATTTCTGCTAGAAGAGGAAGGAACTTGTTCCAAAATGATCTGTTCTGACATGTATAACCATTGTTTTAAACATATATTATTTGCTTCATTGAAAGTCTTTAATCAAAACAGTAGGGTGCTTCAGGAGGTCTGAACCCTGAATAATTTGCACTGTAAGACACACATGTTATCTGCATGCTCTGATTCTCACAAGACTTTCAAACTTTATTTCCTTCTGTATATTTTTCTTGGTTAATATGTTTTTGCTTAGAAAGATAAACAATTTATTTATTATTTCAGTGTTTTCCATTGAGGATTTATGCAGTATTGTACATAGCACAAAATACAGTTTATGGAAAAAGAATCAAATTACAGTAGCTCTTGTTTCCTAGGCACTATTACATCTCCCAGATAACTGAATAACATGGCAGAGCAGAGTTTTGCTAATCTGTACTCAGGGGAGAACCTGCAGATTTGATTAGTGAGATCTAAGACTGCCCACCTGCAGGTAGTGTTGTGGTGGGTGGGAGCAGGGAATTTTTCAACTCAGAATCATTTTCTCATGCAAAATGACCTTTTCCCAACAATACTGGATAGGAAACTTTCTCTATCTGCTCCTGGACTGCTCACCTGGAAGCCTGTTAATGCTTTCATACTAATCATGAAACTTTCAGGGCTTCCTGCCTGCTATTCCAATACAGGCAGAAGATTTGCCATGTTGATCCCTCAACATCATTGGTTATCATCGACTCCTCCAAAGAAAAAAAGACCTTTCTTCCCAAGGTCATACCAGTGGCTGGATGAGGATGAGGAAGGGTTGTGAAATAGAGTGTTTCCCCCTCGAGCTGTGTGACCAAATGCCCATGCCTAGGGTAGGTTTGCAGAAGCTCAGTTTGTCCACACTGGGGGCTTCTTCCTCTATATGTGGCACCCTTTGTTATTCTGTATCAGCATGCGGCTGTATCAGCATGATACTGGGAGGTAAAATACTGAAGATTATAATCAAGTTTGATTCTAACGCGCTTTCCAAGCTATCAGCCTTTAGAAAGCTGATAGGTGGAAAAAAGAATCATAGAATCATAGAATGGTTGGAAGGGACCTGAAAGCTCATCTATCTCCAAACCCTCTGCCATGGGCAGGGACATCTTCCACTAGACCAGGCTGCTCAAAACTCTATGACCAGTAGCTAGACTATTTGCATACTGCTAATATTAGGTTTTGTTAATGATTATGAAATAAAAGAGAAAATTTTCAGTTATAAAAGGAAGCTTTTATTCTTATCATTTACTCATATACTGATACACCTGCAGATATGATATGTTTTGCAAAATTGCCACAGTTTGCAAGAAAGAAAGCAGAATAAATAATGTGCTTGGAAATGGCAGTGCTGAGAAGCAACAAATTATTTACAAAAGCATATAAAAAGCACCTAGGAAAGGATTTAATTTTTACTAGCAGTAGCATTTGAAGAATTTGCAGTTTACTTAAAATAAGATTAGGTAGCTGGTACGCTGTGGCCTCTGTCTGGTTCTGTGAGGTGTTTCTCTATGCTCTGTGTGGGTCTCTTTTCTTACACGTATTGTAAACTGCTTGGGGCAAACACCATGAATTCTGTGTGTCTGTGTTATAGCTTGCAGTGGGTGCTGGTCCAGTGCTGTAATATTTTTTTGTTTATAATCTATAATTTGAGTAGTGTTATCACTGTTGAATTATGGAAATTGTAAACCAACAGGTTTTGTGTAACTCTTCCCTCCTACCTGTAATAAAAAATAGACTAAAATGCCGTTAAATTAAACTCAGCAAATGTTTTCAGATTAGGCTGCTAGTCAGTTATAGTCTTAAGGTATACTGCATATATTGACAGAATAATATGCAATAGTACATCCTAAATCACATACATCACAAACCAGCAAATTTTAAGTGATTAATGGGAGCTGTACCAAATAACATTGCACTAGTAAGCATAGGAAAAAAATGGTGAACTCTAGGGAAAGAGTGGGCAGTGATTTTATGATTTATCCCAGAGGAGACTAACAAGGTTCTTCAGGCTTCAGGATAAATATTCATTAGGATAAAACAGCAGAAACAAGTTCCAAGTTATATTACTCTTCCAATACCTCTATTTCTGATTCTTTGTTAATAAAAATAAGGAATAGCTACTTCTTTTAATAGCAGAATGTTTTGAAAGACGTACATGAAACAGTACAAAAGCTGTGAGAAGACTGAATGACACGCTCTGTTCTGGCGGGGGGTGGAGGGGAAAGGGGTTGAGCAAGATTTTAGTGTTTTTTGCCATCTACTTAAATTTTTCTTCATTTCTCAGGTACAAATATATCTGTGTAACCAGCCACACAATTCTAATTTCTTAATGTATACAAAAAGCAGAATTGTTCCTGGTCCTAATGCTTTTGGAGAGAAAGATGTTAACATGACTCAGGCGTGCACTGAATTTGCAGCTGCAAAATAGGGAAGAAAATGTGTTCTGTTCCAGCATTTTGTGAGCATGGGTAAAAGCTGAGTTGAAATTTTATTTAAATTGAACTATTATATTTTATTTTATTGCTCTAGAAATTTCTAGCCTCTAATACAGGCTTGGATGCCATTTTTCGAAATAAAGGCTTTTTACAGTCAAATTTGTGGTTCATGTACATCAATCTGACTTAATCATTTGAAAAACAATCCTTTACAATAACCATGTAATTAGACTTTTACAGCTATGGGTGCTAGTGATTACCAGCATTGACTTCAACAGGCCATCAGTTCAATAATTGTTTTCAATAGAAATTAAGTGTTTAAGCTCCCTAAAAGGATTTTTTTTTTTTCTTCAAAAGTTATTTCCAGCTTGTTAGATTTACCCTAGGTGAACAGCAAACTAGTCTGGTCACAAAAATTAGATTAGCTGGAAGTTGTGCAGGCAGTCTGGAGAATCCCCTCTGGTGCTATGTAGATCCAGTTACTTGAGGGCACCTTAACCTTTGTTGTTTTGCAAGAAGCTGCATATTTTTAAGAGGTCATCTATCCTGGATATTCTGTGGAAATATGGGAAGCCACCTGTAGCACACTGCCACTTATGAATTCCTTGGAAAGCGAGTAGGTTATCAGCTAAATGAATGTGTACTCCAGGTCTTATCCTATGCACCCAGCTGAACCAGACAGCCTGAGTTCAGGTTACCATTAAGCTTAGCAGATGTTTCTACATAACGAGGAGCTGTTTGAAAGGAGTAGGCTATTTATAGTTGTGTGAGAGTCTGGGTTGACTCTCTGATGGAGAGAGAACTTGCAGGGGTCTGTTTGTAAACTAGTCGTTTTACCTTGGCCAGAAGGCAGATACATTGCTCAGCTGCCAAATAGCATCACTGTATTTGACAAAGATGGTTCCATACAGAGAATGCAGAGGCACAGCTGCACTTGAGATGGCAATGAGAGCTGAGCAATGACAATGTTTTCTATCGTAGGTGATGTTTGTTTAGAGCAGTAGCCTGACAATGAGAGTGTGAGATCAGTTATGAGCATTTCAGCAGACAACTTGCTCTGCCCTTACAGCTTTATCTTCTCTCTCAAGTTCAAACTTGCAGGGATTTGCAGGAACTCATTCCTCCTTTTGGCACTTTGGTGTTTTCTGACAGGGCTGCTGGGAGCTCCTCAAGATTTGCCAGCCCCTTTTATCAGAGGTCTGCATGCAGGCTGGCACTTGGCTGCTCTACATGCTATTGTGAAGGCTGTGCTATAGTGGATAGGAAGGCTAGCAAGTACTGTACTCTTTGGTGTAGCAGACTACATAAATTATTCTGTACAGATACATCTAAAAATATTATTTTGAAATTTAAGTGAAATATTTTTCCAAGTTATCAACCATTTATAGAAGGTAGATAGCTTAAATAGCCAAGCAAAAATTTGTTGGGAATATAAACAAAAGGTAATAAAAATGAACCTTTTAAGCCAAGAATATAACGCATGTCAACTCACTCCTGTGATAAAACTCATTTGTAAAAGATTTCTGACTAGCTATAGAACCGGGAGGTGGAAGGGAAGCAAAAACTTCTTTACTGTTTTAGGAAAGACTGAAGGGAGAATTACAAAATCTTGGAGCACAAGTCTCAGAGCTCAGTTGTACAGATAGTGTAGAAATTAATTTTTAATGTGACCGTCAGTCTTTTAGACAAATATGAAGACTGAGCCAGAATGTTTCTGCCAGATTTTTTTTGGCCAAATTTTTTTCTACTCATTTGGCAGGAAAAATGCTCATAATGCAGAGGACATACAGATAGTTGTTATCTGTGTGAATCTGGAAAATGTATTTAATGCAGTGCGATGTTCTGCACAGGATTATTCATAAAGTATGTATGAAATTTGCATTTCCTAAGGATTAAAATCTCACTGGGTGATTGAAATCACAGCTCAGTGCTGAAAGACTAGGATTGTTTCTGGAAAAGGTAGTATCAAAAGCTTGGAGACTAATGCTGCTCATGTTCACGCCATGCACAAATGTCTTGGAAGAAGACTTACTGGTGGTGTGCTGAATTTTGACATGGAGTCTGCTTTCAGTCCTGCTCTAACAAAGGCGTAGACCTTCAGGAAGGTTGAACTGTGAATTCTGCTGGCATTTGATATGAAACTATAGGAAACTGTGAAGTTTTGAGGTACAGCTCTGAGGTCAACTGGCAAGCCAACACTGAGATTAAGAAAGTCCTAAAAGGATCAACATGAAGACTTTCGTGGTTCCAGGAAATGTGTTACTCTTCCTCCTCAGTTGTTAAACTCCAAACTGTCTTGTAGTGGACGAGCAAGTACTCTTTCTTCCTGATGTTAGCTGTCATCTGTTATGCACCTACCTTACCTTTCTCGAGTTTCTCTTTTGTTTGCAGCTTTTATTTTCTTTTGATATCTTTTCTTACAGAAGTGTTTCTGTAAAGTGCTCTTCACATTTCTCTTGCTGTGTCTAGTGCCTCTCATAAATGTGAACATGAATGCTCTGGCTCTTAATGATGGCTTTGAGCTGTAACTATTTAATAATAAAAACCTTTATGTGTTATTAGTGATTTTATAGTGTGGCACTGGGAATGGCATAGATTAGATGAGCACATTTTCCATTGAAGATACATTCCCAGAGCAGGTGCTTTGTAACAACCAGTCATGTCCCGTGACTCTTCATGATTTTGTTCCAGCCTAAGGACTTGGTATTCATACAACAAAAGCAAGTTGGGCCTTTTAGAAGCTTTAGCTACAGTATTAGTAAGATTTCCATTACAACTCTTTATTTGATGAGCAAAAAAAGAGCATGTTATTTATTCTAAGGGTGGCAGCTGATATTAAGCATAAGTTTCCATTCTATACCATACCTGTAAGGAAGCTACTGTCAGGGTTTTTGGGGGTTTTTGGTTGTTTTTTTTTTCAAATCTGCAATGTGAGATTTAGTTAACATTACCTGGTAAAGATCTGCTTCTGCAATGGTTTATGAAACTATGATTCAAGCTTTTATAATGCTGGATTAATTTCTTATTGTCTTCCACAGAGGAAGAAAAATTCCTTCTTTTTATAGCTCATTCATTTTTACATTTCCTTCTGTGTCATACCCCTCTCTATTAACACAAAGACTCCTTTTATTTTATATGCCTGTAAAAAGCAGCAGGCTTCTCTCTTAATCAGTGTTGTCTAGGTTCATTGCTGGAGGGCCTAGGTCATTAGTAATAAAGGGCATTACTTGATGTTTCCAACACACAGAGATTTTCACATGATCCATCCCTTATTTAATCTCCCAGTGACTAGAAACAGGCCTGGCCACGTTATTAACGTTATTTTATTTTCTTAAAGAACAAACTGTCAAACTCCTGGAAACAAAAGCTCTATGATTGTGGTGGCGTGTGCCCAATAGATGTGAAGGTATGACAGAGCAGACAGAGCACACAAGACCTGAAAGCTGAGGCAGAGTGGGGAGAAGCAAGCACCTGCTATCAGTTTCACTGCAGGTTCCTCCAAGGGCCTGAATCAAATGCTGAAGGAAAAACCCATGGAGCCATAAGGCTGCTGTGTCATGCCTTCCCTCATTACCTTACATCTTAGCCTTCTCTGATTCCTAGCATCCTAATTGAAAAGACACTTTGTAGTAAAAAGCTGTGTTTGAATCCCTTTGAAAGCCAAGCTCCTCTGTTATGTTTCCCAGCAAATGTTTTTCTCAGATCTTTGAACTTATTAAACAAAGCAATCTTCCGAAGCTTCTTGGAGTGTAGGCATAACTCTGCTGGCCCTCAATAAGGGCAAAAAAGTAGCAAATTCTAAATGCAATGTTCTGACCAGGGTTTCAATCCACCTGGCTTCTGAATGTTAACTCATCTCCCATGTTTTCATTTCCCTTCTTATTTCAGCTTCTAGTATCATCATCCCCTCTGTCTCCACAATGAAATGACATGTATTTAGTGGAGGATTTAATCTGTTATTTGGTTGCTTGTCTTGTTTTATTTTGTTTTAAAATAAGAAGAGTGAAAGAAAAAAGAAAACCTCAACAAATTAGGTGTTTTCCTTGGACAGAGATGGAAATCCTGAGAAACAGAATTCTGTTCTTAATGAGCTTTCAGATGCCCTGTTTAGAGGTAAAAAGGTAATTATGGTGGGTCTAGGCGAAGCCCCAATCTTCCAATTTTCATTCAGTAAGAGCTAGATGACAGAAGAGAATGCAAATCTAATTCTGGTGGGGAGGTAGGAGGTTTGTTCTGTTTCGCAATGCATGGAGAATTGTGTATCTGTAGTACACTGTCAAATTGCAGATTCTCACCTTAAGCATGTGCCATCTGAGCATTTCCTGAGAGTTATTAAAATACTTTTGAGGAGGGATTTTGGGAGGTAGCAAGTTAAATATGTCTAACTTCAGCCAAGTATCAGATTTAAAGGGCAAAGTGACCTACAGCAAGCACTAATAACTCCTGAAGTTAAAATTAATTAAATTTTTGGACAATTTTAAATGTATTTGGCCACCTGTGTCACTGCTGGGCATTCTTCATCACATTTCCTGATAGAAACACAGTTAAAGAGGAGTCTTGCATAAGCTCATTCCATTCCCTTTTACTTCAGCCACCACTTTCCTTAGTGCTGGACTGTGCCTGCCATCCAATAGCACTTTTCTCCT
Organism: Lathamus discolor; assembly: GCF_037157495.1. Classification (NCBI taxonomy): domain Eukaryota; kingdom Metazoa; phylum Chordata; class Aves; order Psittaciformes; family Psittacidae; genus Lathamus; species Lathamus discolor. Next base: position 114,061,793 of record NC_088884.1, read on the forward strand.
TGTGGGCCGTAAGGGCAGACCCCACACCGCAATTCCTCATCTGCTCTTATAATCCAGTTCTCTCAGAAAAAATGTAACTGAACAATGCTCATTGGAAAAGTAACAAAAGCAATTGCCAGATAGACACGTGAAGCGAAGATGGACGTCAACTCTAATGACTTCCAAGAAAACAAATGTTTTGCCAATTTAAAGCCCTCTTGCTTTCCCAAGGGTTAGCTTTTAAAGTATTGCTTCATAAATTGAATTCTTGGGCATACAAGCTGTTTCTAAAGACCAGTGATAAATCATAAACAGTCATGCTTTGAAGGAAGTTCTCTGCATTAAGAAAGTGGTGTTCACAATTGCACTGTTGCTTAGTATGTTCAGAAGCTGACCTTTAATAAGACTTGGTAGTGATGTTTCCACATGTATACTTGGGGACCTTGAAAAAGGTTATGAATGGCAAGCCTTGCAGTGCTTCACTGAGGTAGTTTGGTGTCCTTGTTTTACAGATGGGTCAGCTGTGTCAGAGAAATAGTAAGTTACTCTCTCTGCTTCATGTGACAATTCTGTTTGACAATTTACAGGTGTTTACTCATCCTAAGTTTCAGTATTTCATTTAATCTTTAGTTTCATAGATGAAAAAATTTAAGTGCTCAGTGAAATGTGAATTTGGAAAACTGTATCAGTGCAGCAGGAAGCACAATGTTACTTTAAAAGTGTCTGATCCACATAATGCATGACTATTCTGCACTAACTTGAAGCTACAGGAACAAAGCAAAGAGAATCAAATTAAGTGCTTCTTATGGGGATCATTTTTTTGCATGCCTGAACTTGATATGGGAGTTTAACCATTCTCATGGGGAATTGCAGAGGACATGAATTTTAAGAAGTAGATTTCTGAAGACTCTTCAAAACAAAGCAAGACCGTTTCTTTGTCCCAAAATACAGAAGTACTGATTCATCACAATGTTACTCTGTTCTGTGGCATGTAATTTCATTGAACTGAAGCACACAGTGTAGAGTAGCCCCATGGTATTAATTTTTTAAGATATAATAATTTGAAGAATTGGTATAATTTGAATGATTTCTTATTTGCTTATGTTACCGCTTCATTTTCTGAAGAATTAGATTAGATTGGAATTAATTAATTAATTAGAATTAGATTTTGTCTTGGTTTAAGGAATGCTTTATTTGCGTTATATGCTTGGGTTCATTAACATGTAATGCATTTAAAATAAAGTGTAAAATTATGTGGATATTAGAAACAGAATACCTTTTTATCATCTGCATGCATCTGACTGCCACCAAGCAGAAAACAGAATATCAGTACTGAAGACATATTTTATAAACAAGAACCCAACACTTTTTGAAGATATTCATAGCAGAATAATCCCATTTTTATTTTAAAATATTGAATTCATATACATTTCCTCCAGGAATAAGAGAATAACAAAAATAATATTGTGTATACTGAAAACAGATATTTATAATTGTTTTAACGATTCAGTGGTTTTAATGATTCAGTAGCTGCGTTCAAAAAAAACAACAACAAAAAAAAAGCGTACTTGAAGGTTGTTAGTCATGATTAAAGCCAAACTGGCTTTAACAATCCCATGGAAATCTACGTCTGTTAGAAGAAAAATAAATCACTGCAGCAGAGTGTGAGCAGCTGCCCTTAGGTGAATCTCTAGGTGTAATAAAGTGAAGTTCAGAGGAGGAAGCTGAAAAGGATAAAATTATGTGGATTATGACAGAAAAATTTCCTTTGACAGGAACAGCCTGTGTACACAGGGGCCAATGAGAAACACAAGCCTGGGTGCTGGTGTCAGTAAAGCTGTAGTAAAATGTATGATGAGGAAAAATCCTCAGTAGCAGAATGATCTAACTCTAATGTCTTTTTCTTTCAACACTGCATGATGCTCACAGAAAAGTAATTAACCCAAAACCAACAGGGAACTTGTAGTAAGCAATACCTGGAAAGATTAGTATTTAGAGTAACGCAGAAAGTGTTTGCTGTGGGCGTAAAATTGGCTGTTCAGGCAAAGCTTTTAACAAGCATTAATGATTGTTAAATCACATAATCATTTACCTCTGGAGGCTTAGGTCAAATTGTATCTTTCCTTCCATAAAGACGTAAAAGCCAATGGATGCATGTTAGTCTGTGGCACTGGTGAGAATGGGATGATGGTGTGTTGTTTTTCAGAAAGCTATTGGATTTTTTTGCCTTTGAAATGCTCTGGTTGGTGTTGCAATACTTTGTTAGAGCTGGCTGCCACAAGACAGTTCACTGCATCCACGTAGAGGCTTTCAGGGTTTCTCCCAATACAGCTTCTGATTTTTATGGCTGAAAAGGACAACAAGCGTAACAAATGTGTCCAAATCACACTTAAAGTGCCTACCCCAGTCAGCTGAAAAATATCACTAACATGCTACTGTTGCATTGATTTTCATGAGGCTGGTTGGATGCAATCAAAGTTTTCTGTGTGGCAGGATTCTTGTCCTAAGAGATATTTAAGGATTCAACCCTGCACTGTTCTCCTGGATGATAACTGCTTGTTGGATGTCTATCAGATCAGAGAAATATGCCTGTATACACTGTTGTGGACCATTATCATCATAACCATAACCATATCAGCCACTGGTTCCTCAGTAGAGCCGATTCTTTGTGAAAAAATTGGTAGTAAACTAGGGCCTTGTAGTATACAACCCTTCATGATCGATCGTGGCTTAAAATAGATTTTTACTGGAGCTTGTATTTATTCAAACTTAGAAACTACCAATACTGCTGCCAGCTGCTGAGCAGGGTTAAAATGAACATCAGGACTTAGAACTGAAGTAACTGTGTAATCCAACCGGATTTTTAGGCAGGCTTTAGATCCAGAACTCCGAGTTCACATTGGTAGACTTTGACTCACATCAGTTACCCGAGAAGGAACAAATGTAAGTCGTGAAATATTTTTCTCCTTCTTTTTCTGCTCTTCCCCTGGGCTTGGTAAGTTTTGCCCTTATTAGGCTATTGATGTGCCATGTGACTGCTCTACCATTAACAAGCACTGGCTCTCTTCAGAGCTAATGAGCAGGGAGGACTTAGAAAAGTGAAGCAATGAGGATCACACTAATGAAATCCACCTCCAATGCTCTTACAGACTTCAACCAGAATTTGAATAAATTGGGGCTCAGGACTTTGGAGTGCATGAAGCTGTAAAAATGTGGTATTTCTATTTCTTTTGGGAAGTACAACTACATTCTTTATTGCTCTGTCTGAATATACAGCTTAGGAAACATTATTGTCTTGTGATGGCAATAGCGCATAGCCTATATAATTTCTGACAAATTCTTATTGTGATAGTTTGTGCCTTTTTGCCAGTCTTTCAGCAAAGGCTGGGAAATACTACATTTCATTCCATCTCTAACATGTAGGTGGAGGATTTTTTTATTTCTTTTTAAACTCCTCCAAATTAAAACAGGAAGGAATATGGGGCCATGATATAAACTTGAGATACATCTTAATTTAGGTTAATAATGAGAGGAAATAGAGAAGCATATTTTAAAAATGGGGATACATATTTAATTGTATTAAAGTAACTTTATATTATCATCAATGTCTGAAAATTGTATGGAGTCATGAAATAAACTTGAGATGCAGCTTAGACTGTAATATAGGTTAATAATGAGAGGAGCAGGAGAAGCACATTTGAAAAATAGGAATTTATATTAAACTTGTATTAAATTTATATTAACATCATCGACGTCTGCAAATTGAACCATTTGAATATGTAGATGACTATGATATCCTGCATAATATATAATCTATTGAAATACTTTTCTAGTGTCTGCCAGCTGAAGATGGATGGCACGATTAAAGCCAGCATTTAATTGGGAAAACTCAAAATGTCTGCAAACAAAATAGACCTAACATAAGCCCTAGGTCATCAAAATTTTTTCCCTTATCCCCAGAGTATTTCTGTTTTGTTATTGCAACAGTCAGATAACAGATAAAATTTTTTAAAGTATGTGAAGAAAACACCAAAACTCTGAAGTTCACTTGTGAGCCTCTTTGAATCTGTTGAAGCTGTTTGGGGAGAAAGATGGTTGGCGTGTTAGTGAGGACATATCATGGGCTCAAGTGTCACTCATATCAGGTGGCAGATGAGCAGGGTTTGGTGGATCACAGGGCTAGACAAGAGTGCTTACAGGAATATTTTGGGTGTATGGATCAAACTCATTTTCCTTACTAATATCACACAACTCAATACTCTCATAAATGTATGTAGATAGAATTGGAGAATACATTGGTTAAAAAGCAGGATCTTAACACAGATAAGTTATCCTCAATAAGACTTATGAAAACATTTGACTTAAGTGATGTAGAATTTCCTAACTTAATAGAATCATAGAATAGTTAGGGTTGGAAAGGACCATAAGATCATCTAGTTCCAATCCCCCTGACATGGGCAGGGACACCTCACACTAAACCATCCCACCCAAGGCTTCATCCAACCTGGCCTTGAACACTGCCAGGGATGGAGCACTCACAACCTCCCTGGGCAACCCATTCCAGCGCCTCACCACCCTAACAGGAAAGAATTTCCTCCTTATCTCCAATCTAAACTTCCCCTGTTTAAGTTTTAACCCATTACCCCTTGTCCTGTCACTACAGTCCCTGACGAAGAGTCCCTCCCCAGCATCCCTATAGGCCCCTTCAGATACTGGAAGGCTGCTATTAGGTCTCCACGCAGCCTTCTCTTCTCCAGGCTGAACAGCCCCAACTTCCTCAGCCTATCTTCATACGGGAGGTGCTCCAGTCCCCTGATCATCCTCGTGGCCCTCCTCTGCACTTGTTCCAACAGTTCCATGTGCTTTCTATGTTGAGGACACCAGAACTGCACACAATAGCCCAGGTGAGTTCTCATGAGAGCAGAGTAGAGGGGCAGGATCACCTCCTTCGACCTGCTGGTCACGCTCCTTTTGATGCAGCCCAGGATACGGTTGGCTTTCTGGGCTGCGAGCGCACACTGCCGGCTCATGTTCATTTTCTATCGAGCACCCCCAAGTCCTTCTCCGCAGGGCCACTCTTGAATCTCTTCTATGCCCAATCTGTAGCTGTGCCTTGGAGCAATCCCAGGCACAGCTACAGATTGGGCACAGAAGAGATTCAGAGCGGCCCTGCAGAGAAGGACTTGGGGGTGCTGGTCAATGAGAAAATGAACATGAGCTTATTGAAACTTTGTTTATTGTACCTTGCTGTTTGAAGCTATGATGAACTTGGTGGCCAAGCTAGTAGTATTCTAAACAACTTTCTTTTAGGACAGGGGCTATCTGGCCAGTTAGGACTGAAAATAACAGAGGTGATAGAAATTTAATTAGAGTTTAAGACTCTTGGTGTTCCAGTAAAATGCCGTTCTCTCTCCCACATGCTGCCTCTTGATTTAAAATAAATAAATAAAAAAGCCATTTGCTGGCAGGAGGTGGAAGCCAGCTCTGTGTTAAATATATAATTTGGAAAATAGAAACACATGTTTCTTGATAATTCAACAAGTAGCAGATGCATTCATTCCCAGTAGGCTCTGTAGCTGGATTTCATCTCTGCTTTTTTTTTTTCCTTCTTACAGGATTTAGACTAGGTATAGTAAAAAGCTTTTTCCTGGTAGATGTGAAACTATGCTGTGGTTCCTTGCTGTCTCAGTACCCACCATCTCAAGTGTGTATTCTCATCAGGTGAAATATGAACTTTCTTTTGGTCCGTTTATTATTTCCAAGTTCTCTCTTCTGCACTGTTCATAATTTGCTTTCAGTGTATCTAACTAAAAGGGCAGTAGTACAGTGTTTTAACAACAAAATTTTCCTGAGATTTTGGAGCAGGTGCAGAAAGGCAACTCTCACAGCCATTGGGTTCAAGAGCTGTATTTGAAATAAATGAAAAAGATAACTTAATCCAAGATTTTATCCACTTTGAATTTCTGGAGGAATCAAATCACATCATTTGCATCCAGACTACAGTATGAATCTGGTACTGATGTTCAACCCAGAGTTCCAGTAGAGGAAGAGTTTAGCAAAAAAATTACCCTAATAAATGGTATTTCTTTAAAAGAACATTCAGATTTTCTGGAACAGGTCCTGGACTTGGTAAAATTCAAATGGCTATGTCAGAGCGACATCAATTAGAAATGCATGCATGAGCCATACTGTGTTTTTCTGAGTTTTATTTTTGGCAGAGAGAGAGAAGCACAGGGAAGTAAGAAGCTTGTTTGTTAGTTTATTCAATCAAGCCGTTTGAGTGGTTTCAAGAGAGTTTTGAATGACAGCCAGCACTTTGAAAATTATTATTATTCCAATGTTAGTTCTGAAAGTGAATGCTACCATGCTTCTATTATACAATATGTACACCGTTTTATTTCAGATCACAATAGTACACTAGTTAAGAAAGTAATCTTTTGGGAGATGTTTTTGCTTTGAGAGTAAGGCTGCATGTAGCTGCAACATTTATTTCGTACCATAAGTGTTTGTGTGTCTCTATGCTGTGCAAAATAGCTTTCCACATTAAAATGACAGATTTGACACTCTGTGTTTATGCCACAAACAAAGCAAGTCTGATATAGAAAACTATTTGTCTAGTCAAACCCAAGACCCCTTCTGTGTTGTTTGATTTATGGTGAGAGTATTTCTGCATATTCTGTAACAAAGATTATTTCTGATTTGGGTGGTATAAAAAGAAAGTATAGTGGAGCAGGAAGCTGTTCTAGGTTGTTGATAAACACCAAGATAGGTTTCTTGAATGAAACCAGCTTGGCTTTGGCTATCTGTAAAAATGGATGGCACCTCCCAGGGTTCACATGGCAGTCTTGTCAAGCCTTGTTGGACTGTGAGTGTCATGAAGCAGAGCTGGAAAAATCTTGAAAAGAGTGGAGGGAAAGAAAGATCTGAAAGAACTAAAAAGAATGGTTATTTTGAATATTTGCTGAGTTTACATAATGTCTAGTAGGGACTTTCTATGGGAAATGTGTAGGAAACCCAAAGCATTCAGTGACTCCAATGATGGGCAAAGAAAGTAATAGAGATACAGAGTTCTGCTTCTCAGTGTTGCAGTAACTCGTGTTAGTCAAACATCTGACAAACAGGGAAGAAATAGAGATTATATGGGAATCTGAAAGAAAAAAGTAAGCTTCAATGCCAGAATGAAGTGTACTTTATGTTAAATGCCTGTAAAGGACATGAAATGCAGGAGAGTTGGCAGCTGAAAAAAGTAACAGAGCAGGGAGTACTGAGCACACATTTCAGAGTCATAAATATGACTGAGATATGCTTAAAGTACATTTTATAGCACTTGTCTTTTAATTGACAAAACATTTTTTCCTTTTGAAGACTTAGAAATGTTCATGAAAAAGTTTCATTTCCCTTAAGAATATAGCTTTCTAACTAAACAAGATCTCTTTTGTTTCTAGGAGTTTTTTCACTCTCTATTTGAATATGAAACTGAAGGGAGTAAGAAAAAAAACCCAAACCTAAAAAACCTAACCTCCCCCCAAACTAAAAACCACAACAAAACAAACAGAAAAAACCCAAAGCAATGGAAATGTTTTGTTTACTCAACTCCTTCAGGGAAAAATATGAGTAAAATTATATTTTGGTTTAGTTAAAAAGTGTTGTTTTGGTTTCAAAAACATGTAGTAGTGTTCTTGGAGGTAAAAACAGAAGTAAGGAACAATTATATCATTAGTTACCCATGTATGTAGTAACAAAAAGAATCTCTGAGTTTAGGAAGACCAAGAGTTATGTAAATGTATACATGTAGATATGTATGTGTATATATAGTTGTATTTATGGTAATTAGAAGTAGTAGATTTTAGATGTTAAGCATTAGGCTGTGCTCCTTCATTTGGTTACATTTTCCAACTGCTTAAAGGAATCATAACCTATTTAGTGCACAGGAGCATGAGTCATGGACCACGATCAGACTGTGCTGGGTCTGACCAAAAAAACAGAGATGACTAACATTTTTCTTAGACAGAAGTTTTGATTATTTATACACGTTGGTGGTTTTCTTAGAGAGCTGGAAATGTAGCATGGCAATTTCTGGTATTGTTTCACTGGAAACAAAGCCACAATGGGCAGGTTCCTGTGTCTTTGCGGCTTTTGACTGAGTTGTACTGAACTCTGCAGAAGTGTAACCTGTAAATGCAGGATATAGCTTTTGTAGTTAGGACTAAAAAGACCTAGTCTGAGTGATACAAAGATTATCGTTAATCTCCTTGTGAATGACTATTTAGAGGTGCTATAGCATTAGAACAGGAGAATTTTTTGATAGTACAGTAAAACTGAAGATTTTCTCAGTGGAGATAGACTAGTGCTCTAAATTTAGTTTGGGATACAAATATATTTTTAAATGTTCTGAGTTGTGAGGCTACACTAAGAGGCTGTAACACTAAGAACATGGAGATCCAGTAATGACATGAGGGGCTGAAGTGACCTCACACATCTCTAAATAGCAAATGTATGCTCTCATTTTTCAGTACCTTCAAGTGTTCCACTCAACATCACCAAGAGTTTTTCCCAATGCAAACACTGGTTCCTGAGCAAGGGTGCCAACAGACGACCTCAGTTTTCCTAAATGAGAAAATAAAAAGGTACAGGAGCAAGGGTCACTGAAAAAGTAGTGGGAAAGCTTAGGCAGTGCTAATGATCTGTAAACTGTTTAAAGGGGTTGGTAAAAATGGAGTAAGAAAGTGTGAAAAGGGTTTAAATATTGAAAATGACAACAGCTTTTCCCAAGTGAGAATATAACATGAAGACAGACTTCTTCTAGATGAGAACTAAATTATGAGGGTTAGCAGTGGCACAGAGACAGTGAACTGGCCTATACAGGGTTTACCGTCAAGGAGATAGTGGCCCAACTTAACCTGTGGGGGAACAATCTTCTCTGGCTTATACATCTGGAACTATATGGTAGCTCATGAAGAATAGCATTTGCTATTGCTGCAGCTATGCTGGCAGCCAAAGTTGTTGGCTCATCACTGCTACCTGTTCTTGCATCACGTTGTTCTTGCGTAAGGCTGACAGTCTTCATCTGTCTTTCAAGCTAATATTTTTACTAGTAGTGCTGAATAATTATAGCCGTCTCTAAATAACTGATGCAAATAACTATAGAATACCAGGTTGGAAGGGACCTCGAGGATCATCTGGTCCAATCTTTCTATGCAAACATGACCTAGACTAGATGTCCTAGCACCCTGTCCAGACAAACATTAAAAGTATCCAGGGATGGGGAAACCACTTTCCTCTGGAGATTATTCCAATGGCTGATCTCACTGTGAAAAATTTTCTTCTTGTGTCCAGTCAGTATCTCCCCAGGAGTAACTGGTAACTATTACCTCTCATCTTTTCCATGTGATTCCTTGTAAAAAGGGCATTTCCATGTTCTTTGTAGCCACCCTTTAAACACTGAGACATGGATATAAGGTCTCCCCTGAGCTTTCTTTTCTCAAGACTGAACAGACTCAGTTCTCTCATAGCTGTAAAAGAGGGTTTTCCATTGTCTACCTAGGCTCTTTAAAGCCTGATCCACTGAAACCTGACCTCCTCATATTTGAAGACCTTGCTTGAAATGGGCTCTCCTCCAGAAGCTCTTTTCAATATAAGTTGGTTTGGTTTGAAGATCTATCCTCATTTCACATGTGGGGGCACCTACAAGTTTATAGCAGATCTATCACCCCCAATTCAGCATCTGTTTCTTCTAATTGTCAGAAGATTTCCAGTCCTCCTCCCCCACTGTTTCACGAAAAGCTAAAGAAAGAGTCTTGGTGTTTGCTAATAGAGCAGGTGTTAGATGCTTGTCTTTATTCCTTTCAGAAGGAGTTCAGGGACTGAGGGCTGTAAAGACTGATAGGTATGGTATAAACACAGATGACAGGCAAGGAGAAAGCATTATTTACAAAGGGCTGTGGGGTTTTTCATAACACTTGTCATTAAATATAAGAAACTACACATTATTTATTAGCTTCCCTCCTTGCTTTTTTTCTTCTCCTTCTGAAGGAAGAAACTATGATCTGATTGTTAAGAAGCTCTTGCTTTTGGAAAGGATGCTAAGAACTCCCATGGGCTGCATTCTCACAGCAAGGGGGTCACATGTGCTAGGTGAAAGTCTGACCCTAAAATAAAGGATTAATTCGTTTTCTTAAGGTTTTTTTTTTTTTTTTTAATTCAGTGGAAGTTGACAGATTCACAACGAAATAAATGTGTTACCTCTGGCAGTCTCACGGTTCACCTTGGATGTTTATGTGCGCACAGTTTTGCTCACCATTCTCGCTCCTTCCCTCCCTTCCTCCTTCCTCTCCAGCCTTCCTTTGTTGCTGACTTCAGGCCTTACAGTTCACCAGGCTTGTTCCCTTTCAAGGACACTGCAACACAAAAAAAGACATTGGGCAATGTTTGTATAGGGTATACATTTTTATATGTCCTCGTAGAAAGAGCAAAGCTCATAAGAAATGCATAGAAGTAATTGTTACATTCAGAGAAGGCTGATCTGACTAATTTATGGGGCCTGAAATGTTTGAATGTTGGAGGGGAAACAATCAAACAAATAGGAATTTCTGCCAACAGCACATTGCTTTGCCAACTCTAGTACCCAGGTGCAGGTGCCTGTTTCCAAGCTCCTGACCATTAGGGGCTGAATGACCAGAGTGGTGAGAGATATAGTCTGCAGACAGCAAAGTTACATCTGCAACACTGAAAAAACTATTCTGCCAGCCAATGCAGGAAACTGCCTGGACATTTTAATAAAAGAAAACCTTTTCCAGCTGTTCCCTTACAAGCTGGATTGAAGAAACTAGATTGGCAGTTAAATGGAATAAAACAGTAAGGGAATATTATTGAAATCAAGAAAAAAAGATGTGTTCCTCCAGGTATGCTCTAGTTCTGCAAAAGCTGAGACATTCTCTATAACTTTTTTTCTCATGTATGGAGGCAGTATGGCAAGTACACTAAAGAGGGGGAACAGAGAAAGAGGCACTTTTAAAACTCATTTTCATTCCTTAATTTAATTTAATTTTATTTTATTTTGTTTTCCTTTTTTTTTTTTTTTCCAAAGTCATACTCCCAAATGAGGATCCTTGAGGAAAAAAGGCCACAACACCACACTCATGTCTTATAGCTTGCCTATACATCTTGGCTTTCAAATTTTGTTTCTTTAAGAAAATTGACTTGTTAAAAAAATATGAATCAAATTGAGTTTCTCATCATTGACATTATTGACTTCATTTTTGATGCTGATGCTGCTCATGGAAGAAGATATGGATGGCACTGGATTCTGTGGCAGAAGGGAAGAGTGCAGGAGATTACTCGCCAGTTCACTTGATTTTTACCTGATGATTTACAAGGTATGTAAATGAGGAGACAACCACAGAAGGTACATTTAGTGGCATCTTAATGCATCATGGAATTTACGACAGGTCATGAATAGCTTGTGCACTCAACTGTTGGAAGCAGATGCTGCTATAATTCTACTTAATACTTAGAAGCAAACTAAAGCATACTGTTTTTTGTACAAATGTTTATGAAACATTAATAACGCACCATTCAATGCTGAACATATAATGTGAAATTCTCTCTTATAAATATCGATAAGGGTGACAGTTTGTTTCACTGTATGAATCGATTTCAAGTAGCATTTCTGAGATTCTTTATTGTTTTTTCCCACCTTAGTCATGCAGGTATCCTAAAAAGGAAGGTAGAGTGGAAAGGAGTCTGTCACATAAATATCTAACGTAAAAGCTCATTTCAGTTAGAAGAAGAATACACTTGCTTGTGTAGTAGAACAGGGTATTTGTCAGTTTGAAACAAAGACTTTTCATTCGTCATGCAAATTAGTTGTTATGAACAGAGTTAGTGAGCTTCATTAAATGTGATGGCAGGTATATATAGATTCTAGATTATTTTGTGATGTTCTTTAGCTTCCATAAAATAAACTTTTAAAAATTATGGAGTTTTCTACAGGTAACTGAAATGTTTGAATTAGTTGTTAACTATTATCAGTTCTGGGTTTTTCAACGGGTGTGGTATATATGCAGCAAAAGACACTGTCTCCTTTTCTGTACAAATTTGATATACTGATTGCAAAAATCATTGGTTTTCTTTATCTTTTCATTAGAATGACAAAGCTTTCAATCATGTTATTTTTATTAGGTTGACAGCCTTTCAATCCACACCTTTGACATTTTTAACAGTGATACTTAGCAGCCAACAAAATGCCATGGCAACCTTTGCAGTGTAAATGGGAGACTCAGGCTGTACAAACCCTGTACCCCAGTTCCCTCTTCCCTCCCCCTTTCATCCCAGCTTTGGATCTTTCTTGGTTGCTAAATATCCCATATTATTTAGGGTCTGGAATTTTATATTATCTTTAAATGGGCAGAAAATATTAAGGTTCTTATAGAAATTGTAGACATCCTTATTTTATACAAAGAATTTATTCTTGGAAAATTTCTACACTAAATTTCAAAGTTCTTTAAGAACCCCGGAAGTGATTCACTAAAGTTGGATGTTGCAGAAGTTGTGCTTCAAATGAACAACAACAAAAAATCTGAGGTTTAAACGACCATCTTAGTGCTAAACATTTGGGAGACATCTTTTGAGAACTTTCAAACACTAGGCAAGGTGAAAAGTCTAGTGGATCTTGTTGAACAGACATCTGCTGGGATCCATTCTAAATGTAAATCTTGATGAACTGGTTGAAAATTGGGCTTTTCTCTCTTTGGAGAAGTCTCAACTTCTGGTGAAAAATCAAACCCTCATTTTTTTTATACCAATCTTTAGTATTTGTATTGGGGATTGTTGTCATGATGTCTCAGAGGATTTTTATTTTAGTGTCTCATGCCTCCATTTAACTATATTGTTTATGCCTCCCCCGGCCAATTTACATGTTCTAGAAGGCATCCCAATCTTTCCTTAAAGCATCTAGCGCTAGCTGATGGTATGGGGTAATTCATCTCTAACTGCTGTGAAATTCCCCAAGTGACATGTCTGAATCAAAATATTTTTATTTCCAAGATGCGGTTTTGACAGGCGAATATGGCAAGCAGGCACTTAAATTTAGTTGAACTGACAGTTCCTTGTCAAACAGGTTTTGTGGAAAAGCACATAGGTGCTGCTGCTGGCAACATTCCTGCTAAGCTCCTGGTTGGAAAGGGGAAGACTCAGACTGCATTTGTAGTTGTAGTAAATAATACTAATTTTGTGTGAAGAATTGACACAGGAAGGATATTAAGCCTGGGTTGTCTTCCTGTCAGGGTAGAGGTGGAGCTACTAATATACAGTTTTCCTTGTTTACTTAGTTCAGTGGAAATGCCACTAAAATTGAGAGTCATAGCTCAGCACTATAATATGTAAGTTCTCTGCCTTTAAGTATAGTTTCATTAGGAAATCTATAAAGTGTTTGCAAAAGTGAATACTGACATAGTGATACTATATAATGAAATTGTATTTCAGAAAGGACTTTTGCACTTTTAATTCCATAGTGTTTCTGAAATAATGAAATTTCTAACTGGGTGTGTTGTAGAATATAAAATTAGAATTTATATATTATTGTATAAAGTACAGAATTATAAAATTAGACTCATTTCAAGTAAACAGGAGGGATACTTAAAAAAGACCAACTGTTGACTCCTGGTTTAGACACTTGCCCAACAAGTATTTCAATGGCAGTTTCTTTACAGTTTCCTCTGACTTAATATAAAATTATTGGTTTGCCACTAGGAGTGTAAAAGTTTCTAAAAACAAACAATTCCATGTTAGTTACAAAAAGGCATATAATGAAAGTTATAAATTAACACTCATGAGAGATTTGAAAGGTTGGGAAATTTAACTGAATTTCTTTTTCAATTGAGTTGAATTTTTCCTTTGATTGTAAAGTTCTCCTTCTCTACATGAAGCTCAACTCTGATATGAGGTGCTTTTGATACACTTTTTGGATTTAGTCTATCTCTGATGATATCTGACTGAATTTTTTTCCTGTTTTTCTTTTTTCTTTGTACAGTTTTTAAACTTTTTATATTTATTTTGCTCTTTCTCTTCTTTTCTTTTCTTCTGGTGGGGGCTGGGAAGAGGGACAATACAATGTGATTGGTTAGTTTACTGTAGCCATAATAGTGTGAGAGCTCTATTAAATTTAATTAAGCAGGCTTAATGACCAAAATGTAAATGCTGTACCACTTTATTATTAAGTTCAAGCCTTAATGTGATTATTTTTACTGATTAATTCAAGGCTGCTACAAGCCCTCAGTCTGCTTGAGTATGCAGTTGATGGGGCAAATTATCTTGATTATAAAACCCCCTTTACAGTGAAATATACCGGTATTTGCAGACCCTGCACTGAATTTCAGTGGCTCACTTGTAATCAGGTTCTGACTCATTCCCACAGAAAGAGCTTGAATGATCCAGTGAGGAGGAGAAAAGTGCTGTGTAAGTCCTGGCTGCATGGCATGCTCTTTATGGTGTATGTGTGTGTGTGTGTGTGTGTGTGTGTGTGTGTAATAAGAGAAATTCAATTACTTGGTGATGTAGTCAGTTTACCACTCTATAGAGTCTAAAACAAAGAAGTCAAAATTTTAAGGAATAATAAAGCCCAAAGCAACATTCACTCTCAAATAATTCTTTTTCTCATTAACTCTTATTGAGTTCTGCAAATGGTATTAACATGCTGACATGGTAATGCTGTGAATATATTCCATTAGCAAGATATACCTGCTAAGAACATTAACGCATTCTTGCTTTTAAGTAGACCATTATAATTTTTGTTGCTTTCCTGTTAAATTCCACCCCCTCCCCCCAAAAAAAAAGAAAAAAAAAAATAAAAGGAGCAATTAAATGTTTATTGATGATTTGATATTTAAATGACTTATAACAAATTATTTTAAAAGATCCACACTTCTTTCTAGCACTGTGGGTGCCTTATTTCTATTTTGCTTGCCTGGTTAAAGTAAAAAGCAGGCTGCATTTCATGTTTTCAGAAACATTTGGAAATCAGAGCTCTGTATTTGCTGAAAGAGTCCCAAAGGGTGCAGAAGTAATGAGTGAGAGAGATATTCATGGTGCTTTATCACGCTCACAGCATTTTCACAGGGGTTGTCCAAAGGCTATAGGACAGGGCAATGCTGAGCTGGGAAGCTACAGGCCAGGAGAGGTATCACAGCATTTGCAGTCCTAGAGAACAGATCACCCTATAAGCATAAACACAGACAAAAAGCTCCCTCCTTCTTTGATGGCTCTGGATTGGGTTTGGTTCTGTTTGCCCAGCTTTGGTGTGGTTGTGGCTCATCAGTGCCAGTTCAGTAAATCTCACACTTCTGACACTGTTATTTATGTCAGACCTGAGTGTAATCTGACATGTTAGAGCTACAAAATTGGGTTAGCAATCTTCCTAGAACAGGCTGTAAGCCTTTTTATATATCTGAAGCTCTTCTGTTTCTGATCAGATAAAGAAAGCTAATGTGGAAACACCCCCTGAGGTAAAATAATATAGTTTTGACTTCCTAAGCTATGCTTTAAACTGTAGTATTTAGATTCGAAAGATTCTAGTCTTACAGTGTTCCTATAGTCCTAACCAAAATGAGAAAGTTGTACATTTGTTTATACATGTACACTGATGGATCACTTGAGACAGGAAACTGATTCAACCCCTATTACACCTGCAGAAAAATTTCTGATCCAAGTAGATCTTGTTTCGTGCCAGATTTCAACTGATTATATATCAGATTACATTTGGCTTTTTTTACAATATAGTAAGTGACCGAAAAAAGCCCCCAGTGTTTGTTCACGTTCCTGGCATATTTTCTTGGGCTTGTGGAATCTGTCAGAGAGCACTTTTTGCTGATAACTTTTCTGGCAGGCAGAATTTAGCTGTCATCAACTTTGGGTAACAGAACTATGAGATCTCTACTCTTTGAGTAGAATTTGCTAACATTTTTCAAATTTCAAAATTCAGTAATAATGTGAGGTTAGAGAATACTTTCAGAAAGAAAGGTGAAAGAGGAAAAGGTGCTTTTGCGCTTGAATTTTTATTTGCAGCACTAAAGCAAGTGCCAACACATCCTCTTTCAGTTATGCCAAGTCAGATTCAAATGCTCAGGACAGTGAGTGAATCCAAACTCTTCCAAGGGCTATGAATTTTAGTGCAAATGTGAATTATATATAATGGCGTTGGCTCCAAGGGAGCTGCAAAATTCTCTCTTATGAGACAAAGTTGGTGCTGATCTCTCTTTGACTATAGCTTCAATAGCAGGCTACCGTCTACTAGCTTCAGTCAGTGATCTTGTATCTGGGAAATAAAGGGTACATTGTCAGTTTGAGGAAAGAGGTTTCAGTTGTTCACCTGCCACCAGGAGGAGATGTAAGCTAAACCAGAAGCACCTCCAGTTTGAAAATACTTCTGAAAATCATCTCAAAATATTGAAAATATGTCACTTTTTTCAGACCCTTTCTCTGATCAGTTGTTATTTCCATTTGTAATGTCACACGTGGAAGCAGGAAGTTGGCTGTTCCATTTGTAAAGAAACAGCTAGATTACAAATGTTCAGGTTTTACCTTTCTTTAGGAAATGCTCAGAATATAAAGTCTTTGGCAGGTAAGGGACAGTGTATGAAATTTTAAGCCAACGGGACCTATGAGAACATCTGATTTTATTATCTGCACGATACAGTCCAGGAAAAATCATGCAGTAATTTGGACTTTTGAAAGTTTCACAATAAAGATAGAAATTGGTTTTAGAAACAGCATGGGTTTTACTGCATCTAGCTAAATAGACACGCTATTAGCTAAAGTTCATAGAGTTTAAGAGCAAAAGGGACTCCCTCGGCTGTGTGGGTCAATTTGAGTTCTTTTAGGTAGCCAGTTATGTTTTTCATTCGGGCACCTTGAATGCATCAAAAATATAATAGTTTCTTTTAGTAAAGATTGCCTTCCAGAAAGATATCAAATCTTTATCTGAATTTGTTATTTTGTCATAACTTCCTCTGGTGATTTGATTCAGTGTGTCTTTTTTGTGTCTCATTAATTAAATTATGCCTGTGCAATTTTTAGTCGGGTATTGGAATGGGGGTAGGAATGGGAATGACTCAGACTTTTGGTGTGAAGCTACACCCTTCTGTTTAATGTAATTCAAGGTTTATTAGGTCAAAACCAAAAAAAATTCTACAATCTACTGGATAACGATGATCCGTAAAAATTAAGGTTTGGGACGAAAGGACTTTTATTCCTGTTCTAACATCTGAGTGAGTTTTTTGTGCCATGCTGTCTAAAAATTTATAACAACTATTAGAGGAGGAACTGGAATTGAGGAGTCTTCAGATTAAGGTTTAATTTAGGCTGCATAGTCCTATTCAGTCTTGCTGTCACTGTCTTAAAACTCATTTTTAGTTTTACATACATAAAAATATATATATATAATTGATACACGCATGCACATTTATATATGCTTTTAAAAAAGAGTTGAGCAGTTTCAGGAAGAGGATGTGGCTGCATCCTGACAAGCCTCCTGGGGAATGAGAAATATTGATTTAGAAAGCCACAATTCCTCTGGCACCTGGAAAGTTTTAATGTCAAAACCAAAGATTGCAGAGGCTTAGATGATCAGTGACAAGAGAATTTGTGAAGCAGTTTTGGAATTCAGGCAGCATGGTGGGAATTAGGTTGGCTTTAGGCAACCATCTCTTTCATGTAGCTGTAGGCTTTTTCTGAGTAAAGTTATATAGCCATTGGTGGGGAATTTAAGTGCAAAATTCCCCTGATTATTAATAATAAGAAAAAGGAACAAATAAGGCATATGTTTCAGGGCATATCTGTCAGCTAAAAGGCTTTGGAAGAACTCTAAGGCCTATTTAAAATTGTCTTCTGTCACAATTTAAATCTGCAGACTGGATTATCACATGTATATTTGTGGTAAAGATTTCTTTATATGCATTTGTGTGTAGTTGCTTGATATGAACACATAAATCTGTGCTGGATGCATGAGCAGGCAGAGAAACAATTCCAAGCCAGTAAATTGTTTTCCTAAAAATTGACCCCCACATATTTCAATTTTAATGCAGTGAAAACCTAATTCAAACTTATGTCTGTCAATGGAAAGATTCTCATGGCTTAAATGAGGTTTTAATGAGACTCCCAGATGCCTGGGGGAAAAGTGCTTTAATTTGGTAAAGAAATTTCAGCATCGAGGACTTACTTAACCACAGGAATTTTATCTTTGCTCAGACTCATTACGTTGTTCTGTCAGTAATAATCACAGTGCAAAGTAATTGAATCTGTGATGATATTACATGGGTCTGTGTCTAGTCCAAAATGTGAGCGCAAGACTTTTTCTTTTGGTTTGATTTGGCTCCATTGCAAGACACAGTGAACAGTTTTGTTGTGCTATTTGTCAGAGAGTGATGAATTGCTATTACTTAACACGTGAACTGTGCCATACTGAAAATGAATGTGGAGAGGAGCAAGTGCGCATCTCAAATTACATGCTCTATTATGTAAATTACAGGTGGTAGGTGGCAAGAGTCCTACAAAATGGACAGGTTGGCTAAAATCGTGCCAGTACTTCTTTGAAATGCATACCAAGAAGAATCATGCATAAAACTGGAAGTTCTACATTGCCAGGTGTGCTTATGATGCTTGCTTTCTCTTAAATGAAAGAAATAAATCTGATTGAAAAGATCTGAATTTAAAGAATTACCTCTTACCTTCAATTTGGTGGAGAGAAGGAAATACATCTTTTCTTAGCTAGTTTTTCATACTCATTAGAAAATTGTTAAGTTTTATTCCATGTTGTATAAACAATCTGAATCAATTTCACACTAAGCAGGCTTTACAACGATTCAAGCAACGTTCTTAAACTGTGTATATTAAACACTTATATATACGTGTGTGTGTGCATGTATTTATTATTGAATTGGTGACCTTTTAAAAGACAGAAATTTTCAAAACACTCTGAAGGTGTTCTGAAGAGATTATGCAAGAATTTATCTAGGTAGAAAAACAGTAGTCTCTTTAAGAGTCATTTATTTTGTCTCTTTTACTACTATTTCTACTCTATTTGCTTTTATTTACTTAAAAGCTGTCTTACTGGGTTGTTTCCTGTGGTGTGCATCTTACTATTCTGTGGGCCTCAAGAGGGTTCAGCAGCCCAGAGGTCTTATTTCAACTTGTTTCAGTTGAGAACTTGTAATATGAGACATTTAATCTTAAAAAGTAGATAGCAACAGTGAGTAGCTGCTGTCTCAATTCAAGAAACAATAAAAGCTTTGGTAAATAAGAGATCAAAGGTTTCTAAAAATGAACTAATGTTAGTACATGGTTAGTGAAACCAGCAGCTTGTTCTAGCTGCTTGGATATATAAACTCCAAATTTTATTATTTGTATTTATATTTTTTCCAGAGCAGCAATTAAGTCTCTAGGTCTTTATGCATAAAGCTAATAAAATTATCACATACAGCATACCTGTAGGCCTTTCAAGCTAGCCATTATTATGCTGAGTAAGTCTGTGCCACAGTGAATAGCTACTGCTGATGACTTGTGGTTGTTGAGCAGCTAGAAAAAGCAGCATGAATTCATATTGGAGTCAGACCTGAGGAAGTAGCAGCATCTTCACTTCCTTTACACTCTGTGAAAAGTATATCTCATATAATTTTCATTAGGAAGACACTTTGCCATCAAGCACACAGTAGCCTTCAAATGCAGTATTAAACCTGTGCAGTCATTAGTTAGACAGCTAAATTCTGATGTTGTTTTATTGGTGTAAATTGAAATAACTTCAGGATAAAACACATGAATATTCTTGATTTACAATGAATGAAGTATATAATGGAGGAAAATGGTATTTCCAGTAGATAAATTCAATAAGCATACATAATGGTAAAAATAATTCAGATATTTTGATGCTGATTAATCCACACATGCAAGAAGATGAGCACGATAGCTTGCAGATTGTTCTTTGGCTTCATTCAGGTAGTCAAGTGGTCAATAAACAAAGTTGTCTAATTTGGATTCTGCACAAAGTATCAGAGACAACATCAAATGATTTGGTCATTTGGAGAGGAGAGATTGGATGAAAATGTTTGTCTTTTCCTAATTTTCTGGTTTTCCATTGTATTGCTATGTGTCTCAATGTAAAAGAAAAAAAAAACCAAAAAACTGCTGAAAACATTTGGTGACTTCTTTTTTCTACAAAAGTGAAATTGAGCACAAAAGAAAAAGGTGAGAAATGCCATTTTCCTCATGAAATTACTTTTATCTGGTGAATGTCTATGAACAAACTTTTATCTGTTTCAGTGCAGAATTTACTCATTTTGACTGAAAAAAAAAAAAGGTAACAGTAAATATGAAGTGGTAGAATGTAATGAGTTTTCTTTCAAGCAATTACGACATAGTCCACAAAGTAATAACAACATTTTGAACTTTTGCAAAGCTCACTCAGGTTCTCTGTCAGGGAAATGTACATAGTGAAAATGGATTTCTGTAGATCTCGATGCCAGGAGGAGGCTATCTGGATTAGGCCTTGAGAATAAGGGAAGCTGACTCAGTTCCATTAACCCTTACAATAGAAGAAACCTAACCAGAGTAGAAAAGCAGGCATCTAGCTGGGAAGCTGAGAGTTGAGGTTTTATATGGGGAGAAGGTAGCTCAAACCAATGACCTTTCTGCTTGTAGGTCATGCTGCAGTTCTTGATTATTGGGTGGCTTGCTGCCTTTTGGCAATTCTTCATGAGGGATTCTTACAGTCCTGGTTGAAATAACTACATTATCGATAACCTTTGGTCTGTCAATGACTTCTGCTTTATGATAAAGTAAGCTAATGAAAAGTTTTTAAAATAAAAAAAAAAAAAAAAAAGAGAAGTTCTGTGGTAGCTGAGATATTCTGGTATACAACTGGGAAGGAGTGAAATTTAGCTCTTACTGAAACTAACAGTGACATTAAAATTTTATTGATCAATTTAAAGATACAGAAATCTTGATAGAGTTTCATATTCTAACTTGAAAATAGCATAGCAGTAACTGTTACAATTGGTGAAGAAATAATATTCAGGAGTTTTTTCCCACCAAAATCAGGGGCAGCTATTTAGTAAATTTCACCCTCATATTTGGATGAAAAAAATGTGTGTGTTAACCTTGATTCAGAATTTAAAAATCCAATGCTGAGAAGAAAAGAGGAAAGAAACCTTTGGTCTGCGTATAGCAACTAGTGCTGGCATGTTGTGGAGGTGATAATAGTCATAGCAGACAATACTTACTTTCGTTTTTCTTCAGAAGCTGTGGTAGATTTGTATTACCAGGTAAATCCTGCTTAGTATTGCAACTGCTTTTAAAAAAATCCCTTTTTCAGAAATCGCCAACTAGCTGGGGTGGAATTTGATCCTTTTCTTATATCTGGTGACCTGACTTTCTGCTTGTTTTTTTTTTAATAACTCAGCTGCAATACCTTTTAGTTTATGTAGATAAACTGAGAACTACTTTGTCACATGCACGTGAATGAAGGAAGCTTCATGGAGTCCGCATTTTTGTCTTCTGTTTTAAACCTGAATGGGCATCAGAACCCTGGACAGAGACTCCCAACTTTGCCCTCTGCAGAAACGTTCCCTGTTTGTACCATCTCTACAAGATGCGAGCTAAGAGCACTTGGGATACTTGAGCAGAGTTGTAGCTGCTTTGCAGTGCACCTTTTTGACTGAGGTAACTTCTCAAGTATCTTTAAAGGATGTGACAAACTATCCTGAGGGCGTGGTAGTACTTATAGAAGCAAATTTCTGCTTTTGGTAATAAAGAAAGAACATAACACTATTTTTATTTGGTTTTCTAGATTTTTTTTTTTTTTTGAGGATTCAATTTTAATGCCTTAGAAAGTGTAGAAACAGAGGGGTTTTGGCTGAAAGCACATCCAGTGATGATCCTCCTTCTGCTTCTCAGGCCAGTCACAAGCAGAGAGAAGGATGGAAGAAACTGCTTTCCCATCCACTCAGGTCCCTGCCAGCAGTGTGCAGGGGATCCTGCAGGAAGCAAAACAACTTTGATTCCCCGTGAAGGCAGTGGCAACAACATTTGCACTGTGACTCTGTGAAATCAGGAAAGGTAAGAGTTAGAGTTACAGCAGCAGTGTAGGGTAGATAATTTAACCTTCTCTGGAGGGAAAAAAAGTCATTAGCATAAAAAAGAAGTTATACACTTCATCTGTTTTGGAGGTACATTTGGTGGTGCCCTACTAAAACCCTTGAGTGAAAGTTCAAGTTTAAGCAACAGAGACATCTGAGTCAAGCTGGAGAATATGAGATGCTAAAAAACAATGAGGAGGAAAAAAGCTGGTCCAGCCATAGTGTTGCATTATTAATGCAAAGACTCTTGTACATTGCCTGCTACAAGTATGATGTGCCAGACTGAAACAGTTGTGTACATATAGCCAGCTGCTCTGCTGGCCTGGAGTTTGTTGGATGACACTGCCTAAGTGTCATTAGCTTATACTAAGGAGGAAAAAGTTAGGGATTTGTATGTTAGTATGATACATATTCTAGTGTGTCTTCGTGTGCAAAGACTAAACCAGTCAGCAGGGACATGATGATACAGTGGAACAGTTGTTTTCTGCTACTGTAAGTGTTTTTAGAGGTGCACAGTCAGGTTTACCTAAGGAAAATATATCTCATTATGTTTTGTTTGATTTGGTTCAGATAGCTATGAGATTGAGAGTTTGATGAAAAACTCTTAGGTTTGTTTTTGCTCTCTTGACTCCAGATGTGGAGTTTTGGTTTTGGTGTGCTTGGGTTTTTTTTTTTTTTTTTTTTGGTTCTCCCCCACCCACCCAGAGGTTTTCCAGATTTTATAAAAAACCTATTTCTGTTAGAAAAAAACCTTTGAAAGGGCAACCACTCTGCTTAGAATTGGCTGATGTTTCCCATAGTGCTACAGCAAACACAAGATGAGAGAAACTGTATCTTTTGTTTCAAAAGCACCCCATTCACTATGGAGGGAGAAAAGACAAACAACCAGAAAAAGGAGTATGGCTTTATTGCTGATTCACAACACTCACGGCAACAGTGAGAGCCATGAGGTTTCTGCTGAAGCCAGTAAAGATATCACTTGCCAAGTGATGTTGGCTCATTTTGTGTTCAGGGTGCAAAGCACAGGTGCCTCTGGAAAGGTGCACAGTGTCTTTTATTTTACCCTTTCTTGATGTTAGAGAAATCTGTTTGGTTTTCCTTTATCTTTAAACTGCTCCTTGCAGTGAAAAGTTAAAAGAAAATAAGGAAGTGAATTAAAAAAAGAAAAATCAAACAAAAGATGAATGGAACCTAACTTCATTTCTTCAGATCTTTGGTTTATTTTGAGTTTCTAAAAAAGACATCTCCTTTTCAGGATGAGTCTTTGCAATATTATTATGTTCCTGTTGGTAGCGCAGGAGAAAGTGTCCTTTTTAATAGGGCAATCTGTCCTTGCTTGAAAAGATCATAGGCAGAACTATATATGAATGACTGAAGAAGGGAAAAAATAAGAAAGTAAAATGGCAGATTTTCTTATGATATTTATCCCCGCACCTTCCCCCCCCCCCCCCCCCCCGAAGCTGTTTTCTCTCTCTAGCTTTAAAGAATGCAGCATTTTGACAGCCAGGAGCTAATCTTAATTTTTTTCATCTGAATTCTGGTTTCAGATTAATTTTCCTTGCACCATCCCATACAACGAAATGAAATGAAATAAATTTCAAGCTGAAATATTTTACTATGTGCAGCCACTAGGTCTCCTTTCTGATTTCATGGATTTTGGAAAAATGACCCAAAAATTTAGCATAAAGTAGAAACACCAGTATACACCAGAATGCTCCATATCAAGGACTTCAGTAAGGCTTTGTTGGTTTCTGCCCCAGGATCTGCAATTCCTAGATGGAGTCACGGATTTGTTGTATAGTCACAACCTGTAAATGCGAAATATTTTTCAAGTAAGGTTTTCAATAGAGAAAAACACTGGAAAAGTTAGGCTCCAACCTAAGTGAACCTTTATTTTCTGTAGACAGAAGGTGAAGTTACGGATACATAGCTGTCGCGGTTTAAGCCCAAGGCTAGGCTTGGATTACACAATTTTTCTTCCAAAATAAATCATTAAATAGAAAAAGACTATTGTTCTTCCTGTCTATTTGGTAAGATTGCATGAATATTTTATGGCAATTTATTCCTTGTAGTACCCTTTAACATGTTCTATTAGTTAAAACTTTACTGTTATTAACATTACTTTGATTATTTCTTTTGCTTTAAGTTGCTTATGAAAGTAAACATTTTAGGAAGTTTGATCTTTTGCTTAGAAGCAGATGTTAGGTAATGGTAAATCAAACTCTACATAATGCTATATGAAAATGGTTCCAGTTTCTTTGGCTTTGCACTTTACAGGCGTTATTTAGTGCTTTGTCATGACAATGTTGACAATATCTCAGCTAGATTTCATTGTCACATTTCTTGCTCTGTGTGGGTCTGGGGATGAACACCACTGGATAATGACTAAAGCAATATAGCGTTAATTAAGAAAGTAATTCTTTCTCCTAGCTGCACGGATGACTTTCCCTGTGATACCTGGAGAATTGTTTAGTCTCTGTGTGCTTTAGTTTACTCCTTGTTGCTTTCTGGACACTTCTTATGTATGTGACAGTGAGAGAGGGAAGCCCTGAACCAAAGGACTCTGACATTCAATAGAAGCCGAGAAGAGAGACTGTGGTTCTGGTTTCTGAATACTGTAGCAGTTCAGTTTTCATTCCAATGTGGGACCAAAAAAACCCCAGAAAATCTAAACTGCTTAAAAAACCAAGTGTGTGCGGGAAAGCTGTTGTTGCCCAAACAATGCCAAAGTGCATTTCACATAGTAAAAGATTTTATGCAAAGACATCTAAACTCAGAATATAATAATACTTGAATGGAAAGTCCCATATTGTTGTCAGAAAATAAGAATTATTTCTGTTACCTCTGTTGCTGCTATACCTTGCCTTACCCACTCAGCCTTTGGAAGCAGTGATATCTTTGTGAAGTGAACTGAAAATATAGGATTGACATTCCAGATGAATGTTTTCACAGATTTTTTCAGAGAGCAGCCTTCCGTAATGGGGATCATTAGCAGAGATCCTCTTCCTGTCACACTTATTTCTAATCCCAGATAGTTCAGGGTTTGTTTATATACTGAAACATGAAGGCTTATGAGATAGTTTATGTAATTGTGAATGGTCTTCATGCTAGTCATATAAGAAGTGAGTTTTCTCTTGAATAAATAGGCACTTACCAACTGATTGGAATTGTATAAATATCTAAAAAAATATGCCAATTCTTGCAGAAAATTGAACGCTAAGTTTGAAATGTCATTTTGAAATTCACACTACTGTGATCTGACTGATAAAATTTCCTGAGGTTTTTTGGTTTGTATTTTTTTATGGTGTCTTGCCCAGGAAATACATATGTATGCCATCTGCTGTATTTTGTATGTGCAAATCAATTTCTGGATGACTGTATACACAAGTGGGCATTTTCTCACCTTATAAATATTTGGGTAACAAAATAATGAGGTGTCCCTGTGAGTGGACTGTAGATATCAGCCCTTAGATTAAATTGTACCTGCCTGCATCAGCCTAGCATAAGGGCAAGGGCAATAGGGCACAGTGGTATTGTATCTGTCATGACCTGTCCCTTTGTACAAAAATTAGTTTCATTTTTTTCTTACACTTGGATCTGAGCTCTTTGAACACTTGCCCACTGATTTTGAGTTTTGGGATGATGTCTGGAGGGACTGCAGACCTCTGCAGTATTGTTCTTCCTTACTCTTGCTCACCAGAAATACAATTTTACCCAGGATGTTCATTAGCTTTTATGTGAAGTAGTAGATTGTAAGGACATTTGATTTTGTAGTATTTTATATGTATTTTTACATATGGCATTAAAAGCGAAGGAGTAAAGATATTCGGAATCAGATGAATACTGGTCCTGCCTGGTGGACCACCAGTTCAGCAGCACAAAGCACAGGTGCCCTAGTGTTTCCTGAGAGTGCTTTTGGTACAGTTAGACCTTACTATCAATCTGGGGACTCGAACAGCTGTACTTAAGATTTTACTGCTTTTGAGCAGAAAATTTTTCTTTAGGCACCACATTAACAGTTTTCATCATGGTGGTAGGATATGTCAGCAGGGAGCATGTATTCAGTTAGCTTTCAGTTTGACTTCTTCAGTCTAAAGATTCATTAATGCTTATCCCCCTTGGATATCATTCTCTAATAGTTTAATACTACCCAGAATGGCTTTCATTCCCTGTGCCGTGCTTCCTGGGATTGTTGCTCACTGCTTCGGTTCTTTTATAGGCTCTTTTCAGCATGCCCCAGTTCTGGTTGCATGGGTTTCCATCTCATCAACCTTCCTTAATAGCTGCTCATATTTGTTACCCAGTCCAGCTCAGCAAACGTTGGTTGGGTTTTCACTGCTTTTTCCAACAAGTCGGTGCTTTGTTGAGACTGTGGGCTAAGGGATCTGCTTTTGGTTACAGATGACTGCTCAGCAGGCCAGCTGCAGGGGATACACGACTTGGTGTGTAGCAAATAAGACCCTACTACCATTTTGATGATTTTAAGCTTTCTAGTTTTCTTGTCACTCACCAGCAAATTTGCTTTGTGCTGCTTTTGTGCTGTTAATATAGCAGCCATAGTCACTTGGAGAACCACTGAAGTGCAACCACTTCTGATGGCAATCCTCTGCATTTCCCTTTAAATTACTGTCCTCCTGCTGTGATTTACTTGCTGCTATTAGACTTTTATGTGAAGACTGGTACAAACTAAGATTTTTTAATTTCACCCTGTGGAATTATTCTGGAAGAAAACCAGTGTTTGTGAGATGTGAATCACTGACTTGTGAGGCACCTTTTAAACAGGTGTGCTCCAGGGGTCTCAGTTCTCAGCTCTTTGGTGTTAATGTTAAACTGCAACAACTTTATTGAAATGAATAGAGCAGTTCTGGATTACCAAGAGTGTCATTGGAACCAAGTTATTCTTCGCTTGATTCAGGACTACTATTCATGAATATTTATATTAATATAGGACCAAAGTCAGTTCTTTGTATCCTTATAAAAAGTTTGAGAAATTTATGGACAGGTATAATCTGTGCCCTTCATTCAGGCTCTGATGAAAGACAAAAGAATTCACCTTAGACCAGTTCTTCTGGATCTGTTCCAAAAATGTGATTTTTTTTTTTTTTCCTTTGGGCTGTGATATTGCAGTTGGTCAGATGCTGCCCTGGTTTGTGGTAGCTCTGTCGTTTCTCTTGGCATAAAAAAGACAAAACCAAACCCAAGGGCTTCTATTTAATAAAAAAAAAAAAAAAAAATGTTTAAAACCCCCCCAACCAAACACATAATTAACATGTAACTAAAAAAAGCTTTCCCATGTTTTACAGCTCAGTACTGTTTGTTACATTATTCCCAAATTACTATTTTCCTTGCAATGCCTGTCAGAAGTGAATTTTCTTCTTGGAAAAAACCAAATTTGCTTAATAGTAGTCTTCTGTTTTGAAAAACAGAATTATGGAATGTAGGTGCTTTTGGTCTTGATTTTCAGTAACTTGAAACAAGAGCATAAGGAAAAATAAAATAATTAAACTTAAGTTTCACCAGTCTTTATTTGTATTTTGTGCCAACTCCTTGTGCACCCCGAGCTTACTCGCTGGGGTGTGAGAAGCAGAAAAGGCTTTGTTTCTGTGTAAGCACTGCTAAGCAACAACTAAAACACCCTGTGTTATCAACACTGTTTCCAGAACAAATCCAAAACATCGCCCCATGTTAGGTACTGTGAAGAAAATTAACCAAAACCAGTACAAGTTATATGTGAATGCTTGTCAGTATCTTTTGGTGCTTGCTCTGGGCCCAGTCTAGGCAGACTTTTTTTACCTCTTTTTATGGCATTTCATCCTGGCGTGCTCTCTGTTCTCTGTTGGGACCTCATACTCCAAATATGCTGAGTTTCACTCTCTGAGTGCTGCCTCCCTTTGCCTGTGAGTGCTTCCTTGTCACTGCCATATCCCATTTTGGTTAAGAGGGAATACCTCCCTGACACCTCCTCTGCAGTGAGCTCTGTTGGGAAGGAAAACAGCAGAGAGAGGGCCGTCAAACCCCCAGATCCAAGTTATCTATTTAAAATGGATGCAAACATGAAAATGGAGGGATTAGTACACTCATATAGTGCCAGAGCCATTAATAATAAGAAAATGTGCAAGTCATTATCTTCCCTAGCTTCAATATCTGGATAAAAGATGCTGTATTTTAAGGGCATTTGTTTTATCAAGAGATAGCACTACAAAATAGGAGCACACTTCAACATTGTCAATGCAATTAATATACCTTTTTTTATATTTTAGAACTGAAGCTGTCAAGTATGATGCTAGAAGCTTTTCCCTGTGTGTGCTTGACCTGGGTTCAGCAGTAGCAGTCGTTTTTCCCCTTCTTAGTAGCTGGTGCAGTGCTGTGTTTTTGACTTTCGGCCTAGGAACAGCGCTGATAACACCGATGGTTTTAACTGGTGCTCAGTAATGTTTAGTCTGACCAAGGACTTTCTGAGTCTCATGCTCTGCCAGAGAGGAGGGGAAGCTGGGAGGAAGCAGAGACAGGACACCTGACCCAAACTAGCCAAAGAGGTATTCCATACCACAGCATGTCATGCCCAGTATATAAACTGGGGGCAGTTACCCAGAAGGGCTAGATCACTGCTTGGTCGGGCTGGGTATCGGTCGGGCTGGGTATCGGTCGGCAGGTGATGAGCAGTTATGTTCTCTTCCCTTGTTATTTCCCTTATCATTATTATTATTGGTGGTAGCAGCAGTGGTTTGGTGTTATACCTTAGTTACTGGACTGTTCTTATCTCAACCTGTGGGAGTTACATTCTTTCTATTCTCTTCCATACCTCTGGGAGCAGTGGTGAGGAAGATGGGGAGTGAGTGAGCGACTACGTGGTTCTGAATTACTGACTGGACTTAAAGCATGACAGTGCTGTAGCTCTATACTTTTTTGTGAAGAGTTATTTGTAGAAAAAGTCTTCTTAAAACACTTAGAATGTTTTGTGTAAGATTATCATCTGCACAAGTTCAGGGTCTTCTTTTAAAAGAAAATGTGTGCTTTAATGACCAGAAAATGTGCTATTTGTGAAATCTAGATTAAGAGAGGAAGAGTGGGGAGATCATTTATGTCGTAGTTTAAACCAATCCACACAGGTCATCCACTCACCACCCCCCCCCCCGACCCTCCCCACTCCCGGAGGGATGGGGAGGAAAATCAGGAGAATGTAACTCCCACGGGTTGAGATAAGAACAGCCCAGTAACTAAGGTATAACACAAATCACCACTGCTACCACCAATTATAATATTGATAAGAGAAAATAACAAGAGAATACGATACCACCGCCAAACGAGTTCGACCCCCCCGAAGAGAGAGAGCCTGCCCCTTCCGGGTAACTCCCAGTTCCCTCTCCGGGCATGACGTGCTGTGGTATGGAATACCTCTTTGGCTAGTTTGGGTCAGGTGTCCTGTCTCTGCTTCCTCCCGGCCTCCCTCGTCCCCAGCAGAGCATGAGACTCACAGAGTCCTTGGCCAGAATAAACATTACTTAGCAACAATTAAAAACAATCGGTATTATCAGCTCTCTGCCCAGGCTGGAAGTCAAAACACAGAGCTTGCACCAGTTACTAAGAAGGAGCAAAACGGCTCCTGGTAAACCCAGGACAGTATCCACCCCTTATTCCATACCATTCACATCATGCTCAGATCCCACATTTTCAGTATACCATCAGTCTTATCTCAGTACACTCTTAGTGCATAGACCAGTCCTTATAAAGCTGCTGAGTCCATTCGGTCCATGATGTCAGGTTCCATCCCTTGTAACAGTTTTTTCAGGGCAGGAAAAGCTGTGTGCAGTGTTGGATTGTTGCCTGCTGGTGATGATTGTTCCTTCACTGCAGAACTTGCTGGTTCTATCAGAATTCATTCTCTGTTGAGATGATGGTTGGAGGGAAGTCAGGGCCAGTCGCTGGTAACCTGAAAACATCTAATTGATGGTCTCTAAAAGTATTACACAGCAGGCAACAGCACACAATTAAGTTCATTGGCTGTTTTCCCCTAAAATCAAATCCCCTTGAGGTATACATCGGACTTCCCCGTTTTCCTGCATTACCCACCAAGTATATCCGGGTCCCTGAGCAAAAGCAATCCCACGAGTGGGTTTGCCTTTACCTGAAGCAGGAATAACCCAGACGGTCTTCCCCAGCAAATTCTTCATGTGCACCACAGGAACTTTGTCCCCCTCTACAATATGTAAAAGTTCTGACTGGGCTGGGCCAGCTCTATTGACCGATCCTCTAGTGTTAACCAACCAGGTGGCCTTTGGTAAGTGTGTATCCCAATGCTTGAAAGTTCCCCCACCCATTGCTCTCAGTGTGGTTTTTAACAGCCCATTGTACCATTCGATTTTCCCAGAGGCTGGTGCATGGTATGAGATGTGATGTACCCACTCAGTGCCATGCTCTTTGGCCCAAGTGTCTATAAGGTTATTCCGGAAATGAGTCCCATTGTCTGACTCAATTCTCTCTGGGGTGCCGTGTCGCCACACAATCTGTTTCTCAAGGCCCAGGATAGTGTTCCGGGCAGTGGTATGGGGCACAGCATATGTTTCAAGCCATCCGGTGGTTGCTTCCACCATGGTAAGCACATGACGCTTGCCTTGGCGGGTTGGTGGGAGTGTGATATAGTCAATCTGCCAGGCCTCCCCATATTTGTACTTCAGCCATCATCCTCCATACCAGAGAGGCTTTAACCGTTTGGCTTGTTTAATTGCAGCACATGTTTCACAGTCATGAATAACCTGGGCAATAGTGTCCATTGTTAAGTCCACGCCTCGGTCATGGGCCCATCTGTATGTTGCATCTCTGCCCTGATGACCTGAAGCGTCATGGGCCCACCGGGCCAAAAATAATTCACCTTTACGTTGCCAGTCTAAGTCCATCTGAGCCACTTCAATCTTAGCAGCTTTATCCACTTGTTGGTTGTTCTGGTGTTCCTCAGTGACCCGACTCTTGGGTACATGTGCATCTACATGGCGTACCTTCACCACCAGGTTCTGCACCCGGGCAGCGATATCTTGCCACAGTGCAGCAGCCCAGATGGGTTTACCTCTGCGTTGCCAGTTGCTCTGCTTCCATTGCTGCAACCACCCCCACAGCGCATTTGCCACCATCCATGAGTCAGTGTAGAGATAAAGTACTGGCCACTTCTCTCATTCAGCAATGGCCAGGGCCAGCTGGATGGCTTTCACCTCGGCAAACTGACTTGATTCGCCCTCTCCCTCAGCAGTTTCTGCAACTTGTCGCCGAGGACTCCATACGGCTGCCTTCCATCTCCGATGCTTTCCTACAATACGGCAGGACCCATCAGTAAACAAGGCATACTGTTTTTCACTTTCTGACAGTTCGTTATATGGTGGAGCCTCTTCAGCACACGTCACCTCCTCCTCTGGTGACATTCCAAAATCTTTGCCCTCTGGCCAGTCCATGATGACTTCTAGAATGCCTGGACGACTGGGATTTCCTATTCGAGCACACTGTGTAATTAGTGCAGCCCATTTACTCCATGTAGCATCAGTTGCACGGTGTGTAGAGGAGACCCTGCCTTTGAACATCCAGCTCAGTACAGGCAACCGGGGTGCCAGGAGGAGCTGTGCTTCAGTGCCAATCACTTCCGAAGCAGCTCGATCCCCTTCATGGGCTGCCAGTATCTCTTTCTCAGTTGGGGTATAGCTGCCCTCAGATCCTTTGTACCCCCGGCTCCAAAAACCAAGGGGTCGACCTCGAGTCTCCCCTGGGGCTTTCTGCCAAAGGCTCCAGGTAGGACCATTTTCCCCAGCTGCGGTGTACAGTACATTTTTGACATCTGGCCCGGCTAATTCAGTCGGTAGAGCATGAGACTCTTAATCTCAGGGTCGTGGGTTCGTACCCCACGTTGGGCGCCAAAAAGAACTGTCATAGTTTAAACCAATCCACACAGGTCGTCCACTCACCACCCCCCCCCCCCCGACCCTCCCCACTCCCGGAGGGATGGGGAGGAAAATCAGGAGAATGTAACTCCCACGGGTTGAGATAAGAACAGCCCAGTAACTAAGGTATAACACAAATCACTGCTGCTACCGCCAATGATAATATTGATAAGAGAAAATAACAAGAGAATACGATACCACCGCCAAACGAGTTCGACCCCCCCGAAGAGAGAGAGCCTGCCCCTTCCGGGTAACTCCCAGTTCCCTCTCCGGGCATGACGTGCTGTGGTATGGAATACCTCTTTGGCTAGTTTGGGTCAGGTGTCCTGTCTCTGCTACCTCCCGGCCTCCCTCGTCCCCAGCAGAGCATGAGACTCACAGAGTCCTTGGCCAGAATAAACATTATTTAGCAACAATTAAAAACAATCGGTGTTATCAGCTCTCTGCCCAGGCTGGAAGTCAAAACACAGAGCTTGCACCAGTTACTAAGAAGGAGCAAAACGGCTCCTGGTAAACCCAGGACAATTTAGAAGAGGAAAAAAAAGATTGTCTACCTACACCTGATAGCATTACTGTTTTATAGCCAGTTTCTAATAGCATATTCACGTAAATTTTTTCTCACAAGTTTGACAGTAGTAGTTTGTCAAAGCAGATATCTCGGTTTTGATAAAATGCTGGATTGTTGCTTTTGGGAGTGATGTTAGTAAGATTATGGAGTTAGATGTATTTGTTTCCAGATCAAAGTTTTTCTCCTATTTTTTCAATAATATTTGAAATACTTTATTGTTAGAACTAAAGAAAAGCTGAAAAAATTATTTGCAACCTATCAGGCATAGCTTTATACGTTAAGCGTTAGGATTACAGCAAATCAGAATCTTTCTTGGGAAATTTGTTCTAGATTTGCAAATTACTTCTGTAGAAAACACAAATTTAGGAAAGGCAAAGTGGATAATTTGGCTATTTTGGAATGAAATGTCTAAGATGTTTCAAAATCACTTTTTAATAGTGAAAATGTAACTTAAGAGCATGAATATGAAACTATATAGTTGGGTTTGGACTGAACAAAGCATTTAATTTAAATACATATGGAAGAAATGTGTTTCCTGTTAAAAGACAAAACAAACCAACCAACCAGCCAAAACCAAAAAAGAACCAAACACCTCTCCTTTTTATTCCTTCTTGCCAAAATGCACAGCTATTTGTTTCATTCTTATTAATTCTTTTAAAAAATACTTCTTTAAGCGAATGGTAGAAGCAGGCAAGTGGCATCCACTAGATGCATGGACAAGATGCAAGTCCTAGAAAGCTTGTTAAACTGTAGCCTGGCATTCCTGTTATTTGTCTCTTAATAAATCTAAGTGAAGGTAATAATGTCCAATGCCATAACTGCACATCAGAAAATTGTAATTGGTTTAGTTTTTATGATTTGTCTGTTGCAAAAAAATATCGCAGGAAAGTTTGAATAAGCTCTTATTTATAAGTGAGCTCCTATTAAATAGTCTGTGGGCACGTGACAGTGCAGCAACAGTATCTTTCCACTTCTAATGCTGAAGGAGCTATCAGCAATGACAGTCTGAGTTTGTGCTTCTGTATGTTTTGGAAATCGTTGAACATCTATGCACATCTATGTCAGCAGCTTCCTTGCAGGTGATAAATGCCAAATACTTATTTCCTGCTGCAAAAATGAGGACAGGTAATCTGCCTTTCTGTGATGTTCAGTTACAATAATAATGTAAAGTACTCCCAGATTAAATATAAAATAAACTATGCTACTGCTGGCTTACTTAGTGTAAAAAAATATTTCCTGTTGCACTGCATTTAGGAGTGGTAAGATCTCCCTAACACTGTTCATGGTAAAACTTGCACTTATTTCAATAAGTGGGATAAGATTGTTGAAATATATCCTGTGGTAAAACAGTATTAGCAGCCCATCACTTAAATGACAGAAGTCTTATACAAATATCATAACACATTAAAAAAAAAATAATGTAGCTGCAATTTCTAGATTATTGTAATAAAACTGAGCGATAGAAGCAACTGATTTTCCTCCAGCAGTATGAAAAAGGAGTGAGCAGAGTAGGTTTGTTCAAGGAATAGGTTAACAATTTTAGGACTTGACCAGGAGCGCGGCGACCAGAGCCGGCAAACAGAGAGCGTCGAGGCAGAGGGTCGAGGCAGTTTGCGCAGCAGTTCGCGCGGGCAGGCGAGCGGGCAGGGAAGCGTTCCATCCGCCTCATCGAGAGGACTCGCCTGGAGTACAGGAGGGGGAAGGAGTGCTGAGGGACGTAGACGGATTGATTGACCAGATAGATCATGGTTACAACACGATCGAAAGCTGTAGTGAGTACTAATGTGGGTATCCAGACTGAGCCTTCCTGCAGACATGCAGCTGTGCAGGTCTCTGGCTGCAGCGAATGCCTGAGCCTGGCACTTGTATTGGAGGGAGCCAGTGACACTGCTTGTGTTCGCTGTGAGCAAATAAATGACCTGCTCAGGCAGGTGGCTGAACTGAGGGAGGAGGTAGAAAGGTTGAGAGCCATTAGAGAGTGTGA
Source organism: Lathamus discolor (assembly GCF_037157495.1). NCBI lineage: Eukaryota > Metazoa > Chordata > Aves > Psittaciformes > Psittacidae > Lathamus > Lathamus discolor. The sequence continues at coordinate 114,096,365 of NC_088884.1, forward strand.
AAGTGAAATAGATTGGTGGAACCACACCCTAAGGCAAGGGCAGAGGGAAGTGGTTCAACAAGCTATGGATCCCCTTCCCTCCTACCATCAGACAGAAGGAGAGAGCTTAATGGACAAGGATGGATGGAGGGAGGTTCCTCCTCGGAGAGGTAAGCGAAAACCCTCACAATCCCTTCCTCCCTCCCAGTTGCCCTTGAATAACAGGTACGAGGTCTTGGAAATACAGGGCCAGGTGGATGGAGATGGTGAGGCAAATCTATCTAGTGAGTCACCCAGGGCTAGTCACTCACCCACATACCTCAGAACTTCCCCAACCAAGAAGAAAAGAAGAGTAATTGTGGTGGGTGACTCCCTTCTGAGGGGAACAGAAGGGCCCATTTGTCGACCGGATCCACCCCACAGGGAGGTCTGCTGCCTGCCTGGGGCTCGGATTAGAGATGTTAAAAAGAAGCTCTCTGAACTGGTGCAGCCGTCTGACTACTACCCACTGCTGGTTTTTCAGGTTGGCAGTGACGAAATTATTACGAGGAACATAAGGGCAATGAAGAGAGACTACAGGGCCCTGGGACGGCTGGTTAAAGGGTCTGGAGCGCAAGTGGTGTTTGCCTCCGTACCTGTTGCAAGCGAGGGTGAAGGGATATATAAGAAGACTCTGCAGGTTAATGTATGGCTACGTGACTGGTGCCAAAGGCAGGGGTTTGGGTTTTTCAGTCACGGGCTGCTGTATGGGACACCTGGTTTGCTGGTGACAGGCGGGATACACCAGTCCCAGAGAAGAAAAAGGGTTTTGGGGCAGGAGTTAGCAGGGCTTATTGACAGGGCTTTAAACTAGTTAGGAAGGGGGGAGGGGATTTAACTGGGCCTGTTGGGGACAAGCCCAAGAGGAACATGCTAGGGATTGAAGGATGGCGGGCTAAGGAGGACTATCAATCTCTTGTTTCACTTGTGGGAAAGGATAGCTCTTTAGACCCTGTCCCGCAGGGGAAAAAGGGTACTAGGACTGGCTCCCTGAAATGCCTGTACACCAATGCACGCAGCATGGGGAATAAACAGGAGGAGTTAGAAGTCTGTGTGCGGGCTAAAGGTTATGATCTAGTGGCGATTACAGAGACATGGTGGGACAGTTCACATGACTGGAATGTGGTCATGGATGGCTATGTCCTTTTTAGGAAAGATAGGTCAGCAAAGCGAGGTGGTGGAGTTGCTCTTTACGTGAGAGAGCAACTAGAATGTATTGAGTTCTGTCCGGGGTCGGATGAGGAGCAAGTGGAATGTCTGTGGGTACGAATCAAGGGGCTGACTGGCACGGGTGATACAGTTGTGGGGGTCTATTACAGACCTCCTGATCAGGACGAAGGAGTTGATGAGGCTTTCTACAGGCAACTGGAAGTAGCCTCGCGACTACATGCCTTAGTCGTCGTGGGGGACTTTAATTACCCCGATATTTGCTAGAAGACTCACACAGCCAGTCATTCACAGTCTAGGAGGTTCCTCGAGTGCATTGATGATAATTTCTTAATGCAAATGGTGGACGTACCAACTAGGGGAGCAGCGCTGCTAGATTTAGTACTCGCCAACAAGGAGGGTTTGGTCGAAGTGGTGACGGTCAATGGCAGCCTTGGCTGCAGTGACCATGAGATGGTGGAGTTTAGGATCCTGTGTGGGAGGAATAGAATACCTAGCAAAGCCACAGTTCTGGATTTCCGAAGGGCCAACTTTGGCCTCTTCAGTCAACTGCTAAGGGAAGTCTCGTGGGAAAGTGTACTAGGCGGCAAAGGGGCTCAAGATAGTTGGTTAGCATTCAAGGACCGCTTCTTCCAAGCTCAGGATCGGAGCGTCCCAATGAGTAGGAAGTCAAGTAAGGGATCTAGGAGACCGGCGTGGTTAAACAAGGAGCTGCTGGGCAAACTCAAGTGGAAAAGGAGAATCTATGGATTATGGAAGGAGGGGCTGGCCGCTTGGGAGGAATATAGGACAGTTGTTAGAGGATGTAGGGAGGCAATTAGGACAGCTAAGGCCTCCTTGGAACTCAATCTTGCTAGTCGGGTTAAAGACAATAGAAAGGGCTTCTTCAAATACATAGCAAATAAAACTAACACAAGAGGCAATATAGGCCCACTGCTGAACGAAGTGGGTACCCTGGAGACAGAGGATATAAAGAAGGCAGAGGTGCTGAATGCCTTCTTTGCCTCTGTCTTTACTCCTGCAGACTCTCGCCGAGGGCCCCGGATTTCTATAGCCCCAGAAGGAGTCAGGACAAAGGAGGAGTTTGCTTTGGTAGATGAGGATTGGGTTAGGGATCAGCTATGCAAACTGGACATCTGTAAATCGATGGGTCCGGATGGAATGCACCCACGGGTGCTGAGGGAGCTGGTGGAGGTCATTGCTAGGCCACTCTCCATCATCTTTGGTAAGTCGTGGGAAACGGGCGAGGTGCCTGAGGATTGGCGGATGGCAAAGGTCACACCAATCTATAAGAAGGGCAAGAAGGAGGACCCGGGTAATTATAGACCGGTCAGCCTTACCTCCATCCCTGGAAAGATGATGGAACAACTTATTCTTGACTCCATCACTAGGCATATCAAGGATGAGGGGGTCATTAAGAACAGCCAACATGGTTTTATGAGGGGGAAGTCATGTATGACCAACCTTATAGCCTTCTATGAGGAAGTGACTAGGTGGAGGGATGATGGTAGAGCGGTAGATGTAGTTTTTCTTGATTTCAGTAAGGCATTTGATACTGTCTCCCACAGCATCCTCATAGATAAGCTAAGGAAGTGTGGGCTTGATGATCAAGTAGTGAGGTGGATCGAGAACTGGTTGAGAGGAAGAAGGCAGAGAGTTGTGGTCAATGGCGCAGAATCTAGCTGGAGGTCTGTGACTAGTGGAGTTCCTCAGGGGTCGGTGCTGGGACCGGTGCTGTTTAATATTTTCATCAATGACCTGGATGAGGGAACTGAGTGCACCCTCAGCAAGTTTGCTGATGACACAAAACTGGGAGGAGTGGCTGACACACCAGAGGACTGTGCTGCCATTCAGCGAGACCTGGACAGGCTGGAGAGTTGGGCGGGGAGAAACTTGATGAAATTTAACAAGGGCAAGTGTAGAGTCTTGCATCTGGGGAAGAACAACCCCATGTACCAGTACAGGTTGGGGGGTGACCTGCTGGAAAGTAGTGAAGGGGAAAGGGACCTGGGGGTCCTGGTGGATAGGAGGATGACCATGAGCCAGCAATGTGCTCTTGTGGCCAAGAAGGCAAATGGCATCTTAGGGTGCATTAGAAAGGGAGTGGTTAGTAGGTCAAGAGAGGTTCTCCTCCCCCTCTACTCAGCCTTGGTGAGGCCGCATCTGGAATATTGCGTCCAGTTCTGGGCCCCTCTGTTCAAGAAGGACAGGGAATTGCTTGAAGGAGTCCAGCGCAGAGCCACAAAGATGATGAAGGGAGTGGAACATCTCCCTTATGAGGAGAGGCTGAGGGAGCTGGGTCTCTTTAGCTTGGAGAAGAGGAGACTGAGGGGTGACCTCATCAATGTTTACAAATATGTAAAGGGTAGGTGTCAGGATGATGGAGCTAGGCTTTTTTCAGTGATATCCAGTGATAGGACAAGGGGCAATGGGTGTAAACTGGAACATAGGAAGTTCCACGTTAACATCAGGAAGAACTTCTTTACTGTAAGAGTGACAGAGCACTGGAACAGGTTGCCCAGGGGGGTTGTGGAGTCTCCTACACTGGAGATATTCAAGGCCCGCCTGGACAAGTTCCTGTGTGATGTACTGTAGGTTACCCTGCTCTTGCAGGGGGGTTGGACTAGATGATCTTTTTAGGTCCCTTCCAACCCTTGGGATTCTGTGATTCTGTGATTCCTAGGTTGGTATCCTAAAGAGAATGAAGGCAAGTACCTAAGCTATGGAGAGGTGAGATTTCTTAAGCACTCCTATGGTTAGTATTTCCTAATAGCTAGTTCTGACTGCCCCCCCCCCCCTTATTTTGGATGATCTTGCATACACTGTAGTAGACTCTTAACACTAGATATCAGGGTTTTTTCAGTCTCTAGCTAGAACTATCCCAAATCTCTCACTGGGACCAGTCCATATGCAGAGAAAAATCTCTCTCCCTCTCACCTGTACAATGCATGCGTATTTTCTCTGTCTCTGACTTGCATGCTCACAAACAAATTAAATTTTAATGACAAATCTGTATCAGGCATCAAATCAAAATGCTAGCTACTAAACCACAACCAACAATAATCCCCCCTGCTTGTCAATCCCTAGTCCCTTGTGAACAATTGGGCCATTTATTACTCTTCTAGTCTAAACAATCGTACCATAATAGCTGAAGTGAAACATTGCCACATTAACTCAAGGAGCTTGTTTTTTCTAGTGTCTTCAAGACATTCAGCTCAAGGTGATGTAAAAAAAAATCTAGCTGGACTACAGAAATATGAAAATGCAAAAGAACTTGCTGTGTGCTCTGTGAGGTGCTGATCATAAATTAGACTTTACAGTATTACGTTGTACAAAATAGCCATTAACTTTGAAAGCATAGTGCCCAAGAAGCTCGGCCAATTTTTACTTTGTTTTTCTTAATGCACACCTTGACATAGAGGTTTGGGTTTGTTTTTTTCCCGGTGTGCTCCTTAAAAACCGTTATTACCTCCTCTTTCTCCCCCCACTATGTTTTCTCCCTGAAAATCTGGGGATAAATCCAGGAGTTGTGGTGGGGAGAGAATGCCTGAAAACTACTAATGCTGAGATGTAGCTGAACTGGAGAAACAGGTTTGGTGAGCCAGGACTTGATCTCCATTAGGATAACAAGAAAAAGAGCAGTGCTGATTTTGGATTCTGGGGGAGCTATTTTGTGTTCCTACTGATGTGCAGAGGAAGCAGAATTAAGCGTAGTCACAACCCAAGGATCTTCATTCCTATGGTACTACTTGCTGTTTTTCCAAATTTTCCTCTGGATAAGTATATAATGACTGGTGGAGATAAAGTGGGCCAGAAATATGAAATAGCTTAATTTGGAAGAAATTGGATTCAGGATCCAATTGAGGACTGATGAATTTAATATATCTCACTGATGGAGATTAAAAAAGTTCAAAAAAGCTTGAGAAGCATGATCTAGTAAAATCTGAGTGGGGGATGGAACTAGCAAAACCCTTTCACCCCTTGTTTTTTCACCTTGTTGAATGCCCATCCTGCCAAGCCAGGGATCTTCATAGTCCATCCTTTCTGGTTTTGAGAAACACGCCCTTGAATCAGTGCAAACATTGCTGCTGAGTTTGTGAAGGCAGGTTTAAAGCCTTGCACAGTGATGTTGCCCTGAAGATGAGGGCTGTGCAAACAAATGAAGGAGAAAAAAAAACAACATACAAAATGCAGATTTGCACATAGGTTCAAATTCAACAGCACTTTCTGGATGCTTACTCAGTTAATACCGCTCTGGCAACAGCCAGACCTCCAACAGCCCCAGTAAAACAGTCATCCACTGCTACAAATCTGCCTGTAAGTACACATGGTGCATTCTCTCCTTTTTTATATCTCCCTCAAGGTCCAGGCAAGTCAGGAGCCATGGTTCTTTTGTCTAGAACTACCCATAAAAACATCAACAGAGTTAGGTTTTAATCTGCTGTATTCCTTTTATTCACGGTGTGTTTCCCAAACAATAACATAAAGTACTTCTTGGAGAGTAGGTTTAAGAAGTAACTAATCCTCAGGTTCATTGGGAATTGTATTTGTGAACGTTTTGTAGGAGCAACCTTCAGTTTTTTCCATAACCTTTGTCTTAGTTTTCTTTTTCACAAATGCATCCTGTGAGTAAAATTTGTGGTTGAATTTGAAATTGTATTCTGTTCTGTCATTATCAGCTTATTCCCCACCTTTCCAGCTTCCATGTTTCTGACAGATTTGTGGGAAAAAAAGACTTTTGCAATGAGGATTTCACTCATCTCTGGCTATTCTCTACTAATGCAAAAACCATAAACATAATAACCACTCTCTTCTCCTACAAGATGTCTGGTTTATTTAATGGATTTTGTCATTGATATAATTTCATAACTAACTTTAATTCCCAACATGTGTTTCCAGCATGAAGTTAATGACAGCCTGGGAAATATTCCCTTAATAATTTCCATGATTGAAAAGGTGATTTATTTATCACAACACTCAAGTTCTACAGAAATTAATATTTCTCTTTTTACTTTTTGCTACTGAAATCACAGAAACATACTTAATTTTTTTAAAAATGAGGGAAAAGGGCAAAGAGCAAGCTGGTGCTCAGAGAGGAAGAATAAGGCTCCATGATGAACTAGGTCACTTAGAATAGGCTTTTCGAGAGGTTTGTGAAAAAATGTTCAGATAGGAGCCTTGAATTGACCTTATTTTCCTGTTGGTTACTGTGCTTTCCAGATTAAAAGCTGTTTTCTTTTATTGAAATTGAAAAGTGCCAAACATTGAACTTGCTTTGTAAGAAATACATCAAGAGAGAAAATTTTTCAGTGCAATGACATGACCTGACATTTTAAAGCAGATAACAAATGACACCTTGTTGATGCCACCAATTTATTATTCTCTCTCGTACCTCTGTGTCGCAGTGGGATACTACATTCTTTTTAATCATGGGCCTGCGTTAAACAAATTTTTACCAGAAAAGAATGTAAAATGCCATTAGTTGTTTCCTACTTGCTGACCACCCAGCTGTCCCACTGTAACATATAAAGACAAAGGCTGTGTTAAATTTTTCATTATTTTATCCAATTTCTGATCCAATTACATCAGGCTCTTCAATCACTAACACGTATGTATATGCTCTAATGTCAGCTGCTGCACATTAATCAGGCCTTTTTTTTATTCAGTGGACACTGGTGCTAAATCATCTTACTAAAGAAAGTGGGACAAGAAAGAGATGTAAATGACTAAGGAGGAAACTCCTTTTTGTGCAATTACAGCAGGAAATCATTAAAGTGGGTGGCCTTCCAATTAAGCCCCCAAAGACCTGGAAATGCACCAAGTTGTTTTACATCTGTCATTTTCACCTAATTAAAAAAGAAGAGATGCTTCTTCCCATGGCTTCACTTTTCACTACTTATAAACCTGCATCAACCACTTGAACCGTGCTAGGGATGCTGGTCTTGTTTAATTCTTCTAATGAATACACTAGTAAGCTGAAAGTGGTGTTACTAAGGTTGATTTCTGGAAATACGACAGAAAGAAGGCTTCTACCAGGATGCATGTCTCTCTCGTAGTTTGGAGTGTTACTGAGCAATCTGATGGGTGAATGAGGCTTTCAGATGGGAAATGCACAATAGCTTCTAAATTTGATATTTCATTTATTTCATTGAACAGGGAGAATAAGATGCACCTTGTGATTTCTGCTCCTTAATAGACCTGGTATCTAATTAAACTCTTATTAGAGTTTAATAAGATTATACTCATGACTAGCACTGATAGGCGTAAGCACCCTGGAAGCTAGAGTGATTTTCCTGGGTCTTCAGAGTCAGGACTAGGGGTGCCTTATATAGAGGAAAGCAAAAGTTTCAAGAGCACAAAGTCATATTTGGTTGTGCAGATTCTTGAGCTTGCAGCAAAGCATAGTGTCAGAAGAGGTGAATGGGTTTTCTCAGGGTCTAGTGTGGTTACCCAGGTACCTGGAAGGACAGGACTAGCTTGAGCTTTACGTTCAGGAATCTAAATGTTTGCTGGATTTCACATGACTTTGAGAGGGTTGATGTTTACAAAGACATTGTCTTGTCTTTCCCGGTCCATGGGTTGAAATTAACTTTAGAGTTACATTTGTGGTGGTTAGGAAATCTGTGCAGTATCTTCTGAAGAAATCTTTCATCACAAAACTTCCTACTAAATGTTTTGTTATGGATTTGTTTTTTTTTCTTTCAGGAGGGGGTGGTGGTTTGCTTTTGTTTTGTGTACGTGTCTGATATTAATTTAGCATGAAGTCTGTGATAGGAAGGAGTAGAGTTTGCATTGCATAATGTATGTGCTTCATAATTATTGGATGCATATTTTAAATCCTTTCCACAACAATTGGGAAAAAAAATGTGGATATGACATACAGAAGAAAATAACTGGGGGACTTGACCTGGTTTTCAGCCTTTGAAGTGTTTGTGTTTATGGTGTTTTTTACTTTTTGCAATACCCAAAGAAGTCTCCAGTGAAATAATCATTAAAGCCAATAGATGTGTGACTTCACTGAAAGCAATATTAGATCTTTAAAAAACAAGACCATTTGGTGTTTCACACTTAATAGTAGAGTTTTATTCTTTTATGGATCAGACGCCCTCTGTGGTTAAAAGTATCATGGCTTTTAAAATGTAGTTTATGATTTCTGTTATTTCTTCTGCATAATGCAAACACCTTAACTGTCACAGTAAATACAGACATTTAAAATTTATGGTGTATTTGATTTCAATCAGCTGTGTCAGACAACAACTCTGTATTACATTCAATAGCATAAATAAGCATATATGCAATATGGTAGTTTATACTTAGAACTATATATTACAGGCATACATTTAAAATAAAATCTAAAATCAAGCAATGGGAATGAAAGGCAGAGTTATGAGGGGTTTCTTGTGTTGCTGTTTAGCCAAAGGTAAAATCCAAGGTTATTTACTCCAGGGTGGCTTTAACCTCCAGGATAGCGTGGCCCATTTTCACAGCATTCAACACAATTTTGAAGACCTTCATACAGTCTTTCTTTGCTATCTTGTCTTGATGATGACATGCAGTGGCAGCATATCATGACAGAGGTAACTGTAAACATCCTGCAAACTTATTGCAACACCTAAGCTACAACATGTAAAAACTGCTGCAGCATGTAAGAAACTGATAGGACATAAATATATATATTTTAAGTAGTGGTCAAAGTTATTGCAGAATTTTCATGAAGTAAAGTTCTTGTGCCAGAGCCCTCAGTGGGGGTTTTGCTGGCTACCCCCCAGTCTTGCAGAATAATAAGGCAGCTTGATATGAGAGTAAGTAGAAGCTCAAAGCAGGGATTTTCAATGACCTTCTCAAAGCAATGAACATTTTTTTTCTGATGTCTAGTGTATAACAGCTGTGTATTTTTGCCTTTTAATATTATTTTGATAATGTGAAAAATGAGTAAATGTTCCTTAATATCCTTTACTTAAACTCTTTTGTCTTATATGAGTTGACAGGTACACATGTATTCACGTACAAACATACACCCACTATGAAAAAATTCTTGAGATTCCCACCAGCTTAGCAGTGCTGGAGCTGCCACATTATCAATGTATTAGAAATTATCTTGGAATGTATGATCTAAGACATACTGTGATTCCAGCTTGGTTGGTTCTTGTATTCCGGGGAACAAATTGAATTTTTCTTCCATGGTACCTCTAGGCGTTGTTTCTAGGACATTCTGTGAATTAAGCACCATTCAGGAAGCTAGGGACCAGGTTAGGAAAGCTAAGGCCCAGTTAGAATTAAACTTGGCTAGGGATGTTAAGGATAACAGGAAGGGATTCTACAGGTACGTAGCAAACAAAAAACAGACTAGGGACAAAATAGGCCCTCTGAAGAAGATCTCGGGAGAACTGGCTACACAGGATTTGGAGAAGGCTGAGGTTCTGAATGACTTCTTTGCCTCGGTCTTCACTGGCAAAGGCTCTGACTGCACCACCCAAGTCTTAGAAGGCAGATGCAGGGACTGTGAGAATGAAGACCTTGGGCCCACTGTAGGAGAGGATCTGATTCAAGACCATCTTAAAAATCTGAATGCTCACAAGTCCATGGGACCTGAGGAAATCCATCCACGGGTCCTGAAGGAGCTGGTGAACGAAGTTGCTAAGCCACTGGCCATCGTATTTGAAAACTCATGGCAGTCAGGTGAAGTTCCCGACGACTGGAAAAAGGGAAATATAACCCCTGTTTTCAAGAAGGGGAAAATGGAAGACCCGGGGAATTACAGACCAGTCAGTCTCACTTCTGTGCCTGGCAAAATCTTGGAGCACATGCTCCTGGAAGGCATGCTAAGGCACATGAAAAACAACAAGGTGCTTGGTGACAGCCAGCATGGCTTCACTAAGGGGAAATCCTGCCTGACCAATTTGGTGGCCTTCTATGATGGGGCTACAGAACTGATGGACAAGGGTAAAGCAGTTGATGTCATCTACCTGGACTTGTGCAAAGTGTTTGACACTGTCCCACACAACATCCTTCTCTCTAAATTGGAGAGATATCAATTTGATGGATGGACCACTCAGTGGATAAAGAACTGGCTGGATGGCCGCAGACAAAGAGTTGTGGACAATGGCTTGATGTCCGGCTGGAGACCAGTAATGAGTGGTGTCCCTCAGGGATCGGTGTTGGGACCGGTCTTGTTTAACATCTTCGTCGCTGACATGGACAGTGGGATTGAGTGTGCCCTCAGCAAGTTTGCTGATAACACCAAGCTGTGTGGTCCGGTTGATATGCTGGAGGGAAGGGATGCCATCCAGAGGGACCTTGACACGCTTGAGAGGTGGGCTGATGCCAACCTTATGAAGTTCAACCATGCCAAGTGCAAGGTCCTACAGCTCAGTCAGAGCAATTCCAGGCACAGCGACAGGTTGGTCAAAGAAGAGATTCAGAGCGGCCCTGCGGAGAAAGACTTGGGGGTGCTGGTCGATGAGAAAATGGACATGAGCCGGCAGCGTGTGCTCGCAGCCCAGAAAGCCAACCGTATCCTGGGCTGCATCAAAAGCAGTGTGACCAGCAGGTCGAAAGAGGTGATCCTGCCCCTCTACTCTGCTCTTGTGAGACCTCACCTGGAGTATTGTGTGCAGTTCTGGTGTCCTCAACATAGAAAGCACATGGAACTGTTGGAACAAGTGCAGAGGAGGGCCACAAGGATGATCAAGGGACTGGAGCACCTCCCATATGAAGACAGGCTGAGGAATTTGGGGCTGTTCAGCCTGGGGAAGAGAAGGCTGCGTGGGGACATCACAGCAGCCTTCCAGTACCTGAAGGGGACCTATAGGGATGCTGGGGAGGGACTCTTCGTCAGGGACTGTAGTGACAGGACAAGGGGTAATGGGTTAAAACTTAAACAGGGGAAGTTTAGATTGGAGATAAGGAGGAAATTCTTTCCTGTTAGGGTGGTGAGGCACTGGAATGGGTTGCCCAGGGAGGTTGTGTGTGCTCCATCCCTGGCAGTGTTCAAGGCCAGTTTGGATAAGCCTTGGGTGGGATGGTTTAGTGTGAGGTGTCCCTGTCCATGGCAGGGGTGTTGGAACTAGATGATCTTGAGGTCCTTTCCAACCCTAACTATTCTATGATTCTATGATTGTAAGTTGCTTACCTTTCCTGGCTTCTTCTGAAATAGGTGGTATTTCTCAAAGAGGAAAAAAAAAGTGTGTGACTCAGATTTCACACTAGTTTTGTATACCATCTTCCCATCAATGCTGTAGCCTGCTGTCATGAATATGTCACTTGAAGTTCTTGTCTTGCATTGTAAAATAATGTCTTCTGGGAAAGCAGAGGGGATACTAGTTTCAAATTCTTTAAAACTAAGGCTGTTTTGGATTAGGTTCTGGTCAAATATCTCTTGACATATTTTGTTGTAATTGCATTCAGTGACAATATGTAGTTTAAGATACTCCCCAAAACCTGTCAGGAACTACTTGCAATATTACTTTACACTCTTGAATGACTTACGTGTTGATCTCGTGAAGCAGTACTTGTACTTAGCTTGTAAAATACTACATATGACTTGGATGAAAGGTGTTATATCATCCAAACCAGCTGTTACTACAATAACACTATTTTCTCCAGAGTGCTTTTCCCCCTCATTCATGGCAAACTTTGGCTGTGATGTGTCCCAGGAATGCCAGCACCGGTACTTGAGGTAGTCAGTCAACACTCTTTCCTGTTTTCTTAATGCTGTCAAATAGGATAAATATAGAATCATAGAATCATAGAATAGTTAGGGTTGGAAAGGACCTCAAGATCATCTAGTTCCAACCCCCCTGCCATGGGCAGGGACACCTCACACTAAACCATCCCACCCAAGGCTTATCCAAACTGGCCTTGAACACTGCCAGGGATGGAGCACTCACAACCTCCCTGGGCAACCCATTCCAGTGCCTCACCACCCTAACAGGAAAGAATTTCCTCCTTATATCCAATCTAAACTTCCCCTGTTTAAGTTTTAACTTGTTCCAACAGTTCCATGTCCTTTTTATGTTGAGGACACCAGAACTGCACACAATACTCCAGGTGAGGTCTCACAAGAGCAGAGTAGAGGGGCAGGATCACCTCCTTAAATATATAGCTTGATCTCTTTCAATTTGGCATGTTGGTGTGGCAACAACCAGGAGAGAGGTTGCAAGGTTGGAATGTAACATCAGATAGATGTAACCTGTTGGAAGTGACCATGGGTGATTATCTGATTTATCTTGATAAAAGAGAATTTATATTTATCAACTGGATTGTTGGTTTAGAAGAAATAAGAGTGGATGATAGCAGTGTGGCATATTTAGTGGGAGGTATATTGAGTGAAAGGGTTAAAAGACTCTACAGTCATGTTGCAAAAATGTAAAAAAAAAGAGAATGAGTTGTCTTATAAAGAAATAACACTTTTCTAACTCTGCCATCCTTAGTGTATTGGGGAATAATATCTGTGAAACAGAAGTAATACTGTATATGAGTTTCTGCATTTGGCTAAACATTCTACAAAAGTAAATATGCCTGGTTCATCTTAGCCTGGCCTGCTAAGGATAAGAATGAGTGACTGAAATAAATAACTTTTTCTTCTTTCTGAGTAAAAGGTTTTTTTTGGCAGCCTCAGTAAGAATGCAGTCAGAAACGTGTGCAGTTTGGGGCTTCACGTCACAACCTGAAATTAACAGATTAGATGAGATTCAGGAGAGGACAGTTAAAGTGGAGACAAACATGCAATTATGTCTGGTGTAACAGGCAGATGTGATTACAGTCCACTGTTGTGGGGTAAGAGTGCTGGGAAACACAGTGTGAACTTACACTACATGCAGGATTTTGTGGAAATAATTTTTTTATACACTTTCTCAAAAAGAGAACTTTTCTGTCTTCAGTTGGCTTTGACTCGAACATTATTTAATCAAAAGTAGGTAAGAATCATGTTCCTGTAACATAAGTGCCTTTACTAAAAAGCATAAAAAGAACTTGTTTAATAATGGTGGCAGAATTAGAAGTAGAAACTTCAGCAATAAGGGGAAGGATAAAGGCTGGGGTTTTTTAATACTTGATAAAATTGAATGACAATTCAAAACAGAAATTGTTACAAACCAAAGAAAATTTCCTGAAGACAGTGACCTTCAGGCAAGATACCATGATCTGATTGGCACTGGTGTCAATTCAGGATCATTTTCTTGAAGCTTGGAATTACCCTGACTGGTAATGGAAAGCAAAATCTGCCCTTAGGAAATATATTCTCTAGAATAGCCAGGATAGTAAAATCAGGTGCATAGTGAGAACTCAGCATTTTTGTTATGGGAAACTTCTAAAACAATCAAGTTAAACCCCATTGATCTTAGCACTAAGTAGAAATCATGGTGGAAGACCAAAGTCTGAACTCTCTTCAGGGCCATGGTTTTAATGTCCTTCAAACCTCACAATTTTTGTGATCTATGAGTGTTCTGTTTAACAGTTCCACTTTGTGCTTTATTTGTTTTCATATTTAGTCGTTATCAGCTTCCAACAACACTATTTCACACGCAGCTTTATCAAGTTTTCCAAAGTACTGTCACTGGAAATCTTTGCAGACCTACATCTTCCAACTTTTCCTGCATTTGTGTTTTGGTATCCTATCAAAACAAATCTAGTTTCTGCCACAGCAGCATAGCCCTCTTACAAAGGCAATCAAAACCTCCAGAAGATAGGCAGAAATCAATGATTACAACGGAAAAAAAGTCAATAGTGTTTTGTATGATTAATAGCACCGTGTTAAATGCAGTAACCTAAACAGGGAAAGGAGAAGGCTGGATAATTTGAGTATTACAAGCAGCACATCAAAACATTGGAATACAGAGAGGGTAAATTCAGGGACCTGTCAGGCCTGTAGACAGCAGAATATTATTTTTTTTGTCAACTTTGGTGGCATTTATACTGGTATAAAATTCTGTAAGGGAAAAAAATCAGTGTCTGGTTTCTAGAGATTAAAGGGAAAATATTATAGTCGTCTCCTGTGCCATTTCTGAATGCAGGTCTGCCATGTATACTGCTCCAGATATCTGCAACTGAGCTCACACACATACAACTCGGGAGGGTGGGAGGTCACCCTTTCCGCAAAGCCGCTTACTGAGGGGATCTTGTTAATCCATGTAGCCTGGTTCAAACTAATTAGGATGGATATGGACACTGTAAAGAGAAAAATAGACCTCCTGTCCTTGAGAACTCCCCAGGGACATGGGAGTAGAGAGATAGCTGCACAGTTGCTGACTCTGAGGAAGCATCTGCAGCAGACTGCACAGAGCGCTGTTTCCAGCACCTTCTGACATACCTGATGAAAAGCAATGGCTCTCAACTTTTAAAGGTGAACTGCAAGAGCAAAGCAAAAGTTTAACCTAATTAAGTACCAGTTTCTATGCTGAGCTCTCCCCCTGAAAAGGCAACATGGGGCAGTCAGAAGAGAAGGGCTTGATAAGCACCTTATCTGAAATATTTTTTTACACCCATACCCTCTTCTTGGGCTCTGTTTGCTTCCCGAACAGGTCACCATTTAATAACAGAAATATGGGGGGGTGGGGTGGGGGGGGGTGGGGGAGTGGGGGGTTGGGAAGTTGGGTTTGGTATGGTTTTTTTTCTTTTTTCTTTCAATGGCAGTGAGTGTGAACTGCAATCTTGATTTTTTATTTTTTTTATCTCAATACCCATACTTACTCCTTTTGGGTTTTTTTTACTTAGGATGAGGAAGCAGGCACAGCAAGTTTATCTGACCAGTTCTTACCCTGAATTCTTCTGAGCAAGGCAGTCTTTGACCCAAGATTTTCAAAGGAAAGGATAATTTGATGAAACTTGCATAATTCTCTGAGGGGAAACATGTATTCTGTAGTTCCTTAGCTCTCATCAGCCAGTTCTTGATGATGTGGTCTCAGAAAGAAAACTATTAAATCCCTAATACCCCAAAGTCATATCCAACCTCCACTATAAGAAAAATACAGGAAAGAGAATACCTGCACTCAGTAAACCTGCAGGGTGAAATACACACCTTTTTTGTTGTTGTTGTTGTTCGGTCCCCTTTTGTTCACAGAGCTGTAACAAAGGAGGTTCCACACCACCTACCTTCTCTGTAGCCTGTCATCATCTCATAAAACAATTAGAAAGTCTCAAATAGATGAAAAAGAGTGTATAACTCAAATGAAATAGTTATTTTTAAGTTTTTCGCTTTTATGCAAAGAGTGGCTGGGCTCTGCAAGACAGTACAGGAACATATTAAATATTCTGGGTGCTTCAGCACTTTTCTGAAGATCAGGGCCTTTTGCTGTGTTGCCGACGAGAAACATAAATTCACCGGTCACCTTTGGAAATCCTGGTCGAAGCCTCAAGAACTTTTAAAAATGGTTATAATTTGAAATTTATTTTCTTCTTTTATAGTTTTGTCCTTCCTTACTTCAGCATTTCCCTTAAGAAGTACTTCAAAGAAATGAGCAAAGCTGCATGAGGGATCACGCAGATCACCACTGCAGGTTACGGTTATAAATTTCCTCTGAACCACCTTCACTGTACTTTCTGCATCTTCACTACTCTGATCTCAGTATTCTTGGTGGAAACGAGAAGTTGCTGTCCTGACCCACAGCTGGTATAATTTTCGCAGCTCTTTTAAACTCCCTGCAACTATATCAGTCTGTGTTGTCTGGGCCATAAGGACTTGTGAATTATCTAATGGTACTCTCAAGAGTTGTCTTTTAGTCAGCAAGCAAAATCTGTAGGATCTAATTATCACAAGAGCCTAGATCATTTGATCAACACCATAGCGTGGTGTAGTAGAAGTCAATGAAACCAGCGTACCACGCATCAGCACAAACCAAAAGAACTGAAGAAGGCTAGTTTTGCAGAAATAACGCTTTTCATATGCAAAGAAGCACATGTTGTCTAACAAAAGCTCAGAAAGAGACAAGGAGAGGAAGAATATCCAGATAAGAATGTAGAAAATGTGACTTAATATGAGATTCTTTTCTTTAAAATCTTATAAGTAATTATTCTGTGGTTTACATAAGCAAATTCTTAAATATTATGCAAAACGCCACTGCTCTTCAAAACTAAAGTGTTGATGAAAAGCAAACACAACAGTGTGATTTGAAGTCTGAAGTGCAAACAGATGTTGCTTTTGAATGAACTTCCATTGCTTAACCACTGGCTCTAGTTATTGCTATCTAAAGAGGAAGATGAAGTAACTTTGCATGCTGTGGATGCCGGCTGTCATTTTGCAGCATGCAAATGAAATTGTAGCTAATCCTGAAAAGGCAGTGCCTCTAAACACAATGGGTGGGCTCAATTTTCAAATGTAATTTGGCTGCAAGTTGCCTTTGGAACCATCCTTTTTATTTTTTCCTTATCTAGGAGACTATGCACACTCCCCATGTTAATGGAAAACATAAGGTGGCATAGATACTTTAACCCAGCTGTCTGTTCTACGATGATTTCCTGACCAAAATGACCCAGAAAAACATTTCTTGTCTCATACTTGTTTCCTTATTATGAAGCAGAGCCCTATGCTCGCAGAGCTTTTGTGCTTGCCTGCAGCTGGGCAGAATAGTCTAGCAGTGTGACAAGCCCTAATTCAGAGAGCAAGCAGTGCATGGGGAGAAGATGGAGTGGCTTGGGTGCTGCTGAAATGCCAAAATCTTTGCTTAGCATAATTGCTTCCTTGCCATTATTGCAGGCATATCTAAAACTCTAAATTATGCAGAGATGTGGGGGCTTTCAAGTATGGCTTTAAGCTGACTTTGACCTTATTTTACTGTCCTTCTGCTGTGTCAACAGACAAGTCATCTGACCTGAAGTACTTACTTGTAATTAGGTGTCAAAAATAAAATGGTAACAGCAGTCTCATTCCAGTGGGTCTGTCTACCTGAAATGCAAATCTCTCTTCATTTGAGTAATTAAGCTATGAAATTTAGAGTGCTAAAGCCTTTGATGTTCTGAAGTAATTAGCAATATGGGGAAAGATACTGCTTTCTGAAAGTACCAACAGCTGATTTGTAATAAAACCAATGTGTTTGGTTTTCTGTTATTAACTAAGTTGTATTATTCATTATTTACCAGTAGTTTGCCAGCTGCCAGTATTTGTAAAAATGTTTGTATAGCCCAAATTCACTGCAAAGATGAGTACAAACTGTTCAAGTCATTAATTACTATTTACATGACTGTAGTATGTAGGAATTGATCCTCTCCATGCAGCAGAATACAATCATGCAAGAAGCTGTGCTAACCAAAACAAAATAGTTTCAAATTTGATAGCAGGCAATACTGACTAACAAACAAAACAGATATTCAGTAAAGAATTTTAAACATCAAATCATCTGTTGTTTCTATTTTTATGGGCTTGTGGTAAAGTGCTGCCTGTTCAGAATCTTATGAAGACACACATACCCTCAGTGACTGTTAGGTAGTTTGCAATCTGTTGTATACTGTATTCCCGGCCTGGTGCAGAAAGCAGTTGGAGAAAATAGGCTGATTTCTTTCCTTGGACACTGAAGTGGTAGACAGGGTCTGCTGGATACAGGGTACAAAGAATGGGAGCAGGGGTCAGGAGAAGGATTGTATCCAGTTTTGTGGGAGTCATGGCAGGTAGCAAGTAAGGTACAGGAGAGGATTAACTCAGCTACAGGACTGCATTCCTGGGTGGCAGTTTTAAATTTAAATATTTTGCATTAAAAAATGCATTTCCCCTGCTGAATTTTGTCAGATGCCTCTGGCAAGGTGAGGGTCTGTGAGCAGCTACACGCATTGGGAAATACCTAGCACTCTTTGTCCAGCTTACTAAAATGCAAACTCCTACCCCTACAACTCTAGTGTATATTCCAGCATTGGTCTTTGAAAGATGCTTCTTCATGCCAGCTGGAATGGTGTGCTTAATGCTCATGGTTCTTGCACAGGGGTATGGGAAATGCTGGTTTAACCTCAAATAGACAGTCATCCGTAATGCTTCTACAGTCATCTGGAAAGCTGGCTGACCTGCTTACATATTTCTTTAATTTTCTTCCATTTAAAGTATTTGTTGGTTGTGGAAGTAGGAATTGTTGATTCAACTGGTGGTGTCTTTTTATTACCATAATTATTTTATAAACATCTAATGATCACAGGCCATGAGCAGGCTGCAGGCTAACAGGGGAGCAATACCCAGTTCAGCTGTTCAGCTCCTGCAAATAGAGCATCCCTTCCTGGTCTTTGACTAACCTGTTCTTAAAATCCTGCAAAAATAGACCTTCCACCTCTTCTCTGAGTGACCTATCAAGTATTTAGCTATCATTTCATGACACAAACTGGGACTAGTAGGCTTATGTATTACACAGAACAATAAGTGCTAAACCTTTAACTGAAAAGTAAACTATTGTAAAATATTTGGCAAGGTTACTGAAGAGTAAAACCCCCTATTATTTTGTTGGTACTGAAATTATAAACCTATTTACTAAGAGGTCTAGAAGTATTCTGAGCTGTTTACCAGGCATTTTTAAAACTAATTAATTTTCATGATGATGATGCTGAAATGAGCATGTTTAGATAGTGATTGGGGCCAGTGAAACATGTTTCTAATCAATCACACTGAAGCTTAAACATATTTGTGAAAAATATGAATTGAAGCTGTTTATAATTCTATTCATAAACACCGGGTATGGATCAGATTTGGTTCACTTTTACCACAACATATGTGCTTTATTCTTTTTTCACCGTTTTTGCATTATTTTTTGAAAGAAAAACAGAAAATGCAAGTTTTGCAGGGTTTCACTAATGGAAATGATATTTTAATAGGCAACTGACTGAACTGATTCTGAGAATATCCTCTGCCCTTCTAGTGTAGATAGGCAAGGCTGGGGGATAAGGGAATCTCATTTACACCACAGGTGTTTCAAGTATTTACAAACAGTCCTGACTGTGAGCTTAAAGGACTGCTGATGGTGGTGTCCACTTGCTTAAGTAAGTCAAGCAGGTGCACAACTCTTCAGCATCTGTAAGTCTAATGGATCAAAATATTCTCTTATTGTAAGAGTATTTCAATCCTGAAATATCTGCAAAATACCCTGATATGTTTTTGATGTCTTACATCATGTGCATAAAATGCCAGTTAGAGATACAAGTGGTGTTTCTACTGCGCTGTTACGGTAATACTTGCCTCATGTGATTGCTAGCAGCATGGATGGGAACAGAATAACAGGGTTGGAGATGCTCCACAGGATGACCGATAATGAGAAAAGTTTACAGGGAAGTTTCCAGATGACAACTATCACAGTTTCTTAATCCCCTCCCCACCTCTTCAGTACCCCAGCATCAAGCCTTTCACAGGTTTTAGAGGTTTTCTTTAAATTAAAATAACACATTCATGCAAAGGCAAAGGTATTGCACACCTGAAACAGTACTTCTGATTACACCTGCAGGTGCAACATTAGTGCATAAAGATGGCTATTTGCATATCTAACTCCAGAGATTCAGATGTAAATCAAGCTCTGTTTATTTGCACACATTTTGTTCTCTTCCTTATTTAATTCATGGACCAGCCTCTGTAAACACTATGATGTCTTCAGTGTTTATTCCTCTGATAGCTTTCTTCAAAGTTAAGTGTCTGTCTCCCCTGTACATGGGCTTGGAGCACACTGTGAATCTTAAAGAACCAAATGGTTTTGAGAATTGCTGATGAGATACTAGAGGCAAATGATGGGTTTTCATATTATATTTTGCTACAGTTAGGATGAGATTTAGTTACTTTTGCAACAAACAAACTGAGATTTTCTATCAGAAAAAAAAGCTGCTATCTATGCAGTGAGCAAGGCTCTCACAGGTAAGTCTGAGTTTACTTTCAGAGATGTAAATCTATTGTTTAGATGGATGATGTATTAAAAGATACAGGTGGCCTGTGAATCCTTGAAGTAAAGAGGAGGCACTTGAGAGGTTTTAAGCTCCTGAATGATAAAGAAGAGATATAAATACTGGCTTGTAGCAGTATTAAAAATCTTCACCTACACAGAAACCAGGGCAATATTTACTGCAGGTAATAAATATTTGTAATTGTTATGTGGGGCATTTCAAATGATATTTCATGTCTAGTTTTATCTTGAGTTATTTTTTTTAAACTTCAGTTCTTCATGAAAACAAGTTGTATAGCTTATGGTATTACTCCAGCAAAATGATTTCCATAAATAAAGCAAGAGGCAATAGAAGGGAACATATATAAAGATTAATGCATCACACTTTTAGGTTTACACTGACTAACAATAATTTCTGAGACTTAAGTTATTGAGAAGGAAATATCTCATATGGAAACAAGCAATAGATCCACAACTACCTGAGCAGCATAGGCAATTTACTTTCCTTCCACTTAAAAAATTGTATTTTTATAGCCATTTTCCCTGAACTTATAGATTTTGCATGTAATTTTCTCCAAAGACAGAAAGCAGCCAGATTTAGCACATAAATGGATTTAGACAGCAATTAATGCTTGTGCTGTTTGTCAGTTTAATGTAGGTGGCTAAGAACTGCTGTGGGCTTCTATGCACAGGATGGGAAGAGAGTTCCCTTTCTGCAAATCTGCACAGGGGGATGACCAGGAAGCCATGGAGTGGGGAACCAGGAACACAATGACAGATCTGCTCCTTCTGATTTAGTCAAGATAAGAGATGCATGTATGGAGACAGATAGTTACTATTTCCTCCTTTAAAAAGAGAAGTCATGATTGAATGCAACCAGAAATTGACACCTTACCTTCTATCACTTTCAAATTAATTTCCATTGAATTAAGCATGGAAAAACTAGGTGAAGAAAATGTCAGAGAATATAAAGTCAATCTGCTAATTAAAGGCAGTTAACAACCTTGCATTAAGTCCAAGATGCTGATTCTCCCTCCCCTCCCCAAAAACCCCTCAAAACTTGACATAGGCTGAATCCTAATTAACATCTGTAGCATGTAGGAACGAAATATCACCATCGGTTTCTTTTAGGCATTTCAGTTTCATTTCTTAATATGGTGAAAATAACAACACAGTTCATTAGGAATCAGCTTAGACTCACTTTAGATAGGCCCCTATTCTCCATGTATTTCTAAAGTATTAATATATTATTATATCATCCTTAAATAATTTAAAGAGCACAGAATAATAAATAATAATATCAGGAAGAAAACAGAAAATTCATTAAGATCTCCTTTAAAAACCAAGAAAAAATACAAATTCAGCACTAAGGCAGGAATTTAGCTCAATTTTTATTTCATACTAGATTCTAGCATTTTGTTACAAAGGACCAAAACAAACTTTAAAACAAGATTCAGGTATTTGGAAAGTACTGCCTGTTAATGAACTGATGCTCTTTTGCAATGCAGCATGATGCAGTTTTATCATGTCAGGTGCATGTTATCAGGAGAGCAGATCTAGAAGAGGCTTTGCTACAAACTCATTATATTCATACAAACAATACTTACTGAGATTTTCTTACTGCACATAGAATAATGGAGATGCCAATGCTGCAGCTTTGCAGTCTGGAAAATGCTAATTATTTAATGACATCCAGTGCCAGTGAATGAGCCACTAATGATAACCCTCTCTTGTTTTCCATTAAAAAAACATATTTAGTATAGTTGGCAGTCATCAAAACAAGCCAGAATCAAAACTGATATCTCACGCTTCTAATTATGAACAAGCTACTACACACATTTTAAAACAACAGTCTGGAAATACTGGAGACCAGGTGCAGCCTTTCACCCTTCAGATCTACCTACTTTAAATATTTTCTTGATTTCCACTGCCTTGCCATTTTCTCTGTCACTGTGTGGTGATCCCTTTTAATGGGTACTAATCAGGTGTATTGTATCTCACGGGCTAAAGCAACATAGTAGATTGCATAGGTACAGTTCCCGCATGACATAGCTTATAAACTTCAAATGAAAAGGATGGGTAAATGGATGATCAGAAATCCTTACAAGAATGAAATGTATGAGATAAATCATGAAGGAAAATCGGGAAATTCAGCTATTCACAGTTTTTGCAAGTTCAGCACTTCTGCAGACAGTCCCTATTTGGGTTCCCTCAATAGTGTGATGACGGTGACACTGTAAAATACACAATTCTGTGTATTTTCTGCAAATTCTGACACTGTAAAATACACAAATTTAGAACCAATGGGAAAGATGCCCTGATGCCCTCAGGAATCCGATTTCTTATTTTCGCTCCCCTTGTTTCTGCCAGAACTGTCTTGCACCTCGTGTTATATTTGAAATAAATTTGGGTTTTTTTCTAAGCACTTCAGGAAGCCTTCATTCATGGCTCACCATTTGTAAAGCCTCTGTTTACAGTCTGCAGGTGAAAAAACTGCCAATTTACAGCACAGAACTTCGGTTCACATTTGATTACAACAAACACACTTTGTACAGAGCCTAATGACACTAACACCTTTGGTTAGCCCATAGCACCACGGAGTGTGGTTCTGCAGGCAGCTGAGTACCTGCTCTGTGGCATCGAGTCCCTGAGCATGCTGCAGAATTGAGCCTCTAATGAGGCATGCCTTCTGCATGCTTTTGCAAAGTAAACCCTGGTTTGTCTGCAAAGTATAAGGAAGGCAAGCAGGAGGTAGACACAGCGCAATTAGAGAACAGGTTTGAAATGTGTCTCGTGTTGTGGGCAGTGGTGCTCTAAGACTTTTCATTCCAGACAGTACAACAACCCGATCTCTGACATACAGGTTATCAGTGCAAAGGGCAGAGTGAGTGTAGGCAGATTCTGCTGCCTGAACTGCCTCTAGGAGCCCTAAGGCTCTTCTAGTTTATCCAAGGGGCTGTGCAGCCAGCTTTGCCTTCTTGCTCTCCTTCCACATTCTCAGGAACCCTCAGTTCCTGAAATGATCTGCCAAAGCAGCACTGGTTAGCAGTAGCACTATGGGACAGAGTGGGTGCCAGCAGAAATCACAGCAATAGGGGAATGTAACAGCTTTGAAGTAAGACACAGGAAGGTTTTAGTTTGTAGAGGAGTCTGGTAGAGAAAAACATCCTTCTGGCATACACTACAAAGACAATCCCTGTTATGACCTGGTGGATACACTTGACAGAAAATGCATTATCTAGCAATGCAACCAAATACAGTGTTTCCTGCAGAAATTAAGGTTTCTATGAAAAAAATCATTCCTAGATTTGGAACTGCATACTATAGAAATATCAAAGTTAGAGTGAAGGATTTTCATCCTCACCTGGATGTGGCATTTGAAAAGGGAGAGTGTGTTTAATTTGTAGTCACATCCAGTACTGCTGTTCCAATATTTAATATTTGTGTATATTCAGCGTTCTTCTAATGAAGGAAACTGAATGCATATTGACTCTTTGAAATGCATATTGTCCTTATATGAAGGCTGCTGTCACTATGCTAAAAGATGCTTGAAATGCTTCCCATATGATGTCTATCAGATTAATAAATTCTGAGGTTTTGAAACCCATAATACTCTTCTAAAAGAAATTGGAGAGCTTTTGCAATTTTGCTATGATAAAGCTCATCAATCATACTGGTCTCAACTGTATAATCTCTCATTATTGCATTGTGAATTTATTTCCTATAGCTCTATTGCTTCTTAGTGTGTAGCACATGCACTCTCTGTCCCTGCAAGATTTATGCACCTTGGTCTTGACCTTCACAATAATTTAACAGATATTTAAATAAAATTATTTTAAGTAAACATCAAAAGTCACTGTGTGCCATTTATCGATTGGGAGTTACATAAGGCAGGAGTTCAGAGGGTTGTAAATTGTGTTTAACCTTGCAATGAAGTAACAAATCATTGCACGAGTGATTCACCAGTGTGAATATTAGACAAGTGCCCTGACTAGCCAGGAGCAGAGCTCCCAGCTTTTTCCCATGCTCAACTTCACTCCTTCATTCCCACTGTTCTACCTCATAGATAGGGAACAGGTAGTCGCCGTCAGTCCATGATAGCTCCTCTTTGCTGCTCCTTCCTCCTCATGCTGTTCCCCCGTTCCGGTGTGGGTCCTCCATGGGCAACAGTCTTGCAGAATAAACCTGCTCCAGGGTGGGCTCTTTGTTTTCAGGGAATATCCACCTGCTCTAGCATGGATCCTCCTTGGGCCACAGTGTGGATATGTGCTCCAGCACGGTCTTACAGGGGCTGCAGGGAAATTTCTGCAGCAGATATTTATGTTATTGGGAGCTGCGCTTCTAAACAGGCTTTCTCGTGAGTCACTGTATCTGTGCAGGGGTCAGTATGGTAGAGAAGTGGAAGCTCAAATGTAGAGAGAACAGTTGTATTTCAGGGTCACTCAGAGCGAGGATGTATCATTAAAGCACTGGCTCCCTTTAGGCAGGAATAGTATATTTTTAAAGTGTTTTATTCCTGTTGTGGTAGAAGTTGGTATTTCTCTGCCCACAGCACATTCTTTGTAGTTACTTACTGCAGTTAATTTTGCTAATGTTGCTGAGCTCTGTTTTCAAATTAGCTTGTGGGGTTATGCTGAACAGCCTGCCATTAACAGTCTTGCCCCAAAGCCCACTGCAAACATAACCAGCCTGCCTAAAAACATGTTCAGCTAGGATGGACAAGCTCAGTGTGCTGGCCAGGAGGCTGCTTTTGGTATTAGTGCCTGCTTTTTTTTCCTTTTCCTTTTTTGTTTCCTCTTAAGTCACTTTACCAGGAAGCACTGCTTCATCCTCAGTGACACCACCTTTAATTACAACCTATTATTGATGTATTTTTTCAACTCTGTAGTTCAGATTATTTAAGCAGCACACTTAAACTCATATTTCCCTGCCTTACATGGCAGTGGATTTTACACTTGATGGTGGACCAAGGACCAGATACAGAAACCTTCTATCTGAAGCCATTTGGTTATTTTTTATGCACAGTCCATAAGATTAAATTACATATCAATATTTGCTTTCTCTGACACCTGATTAATGCACTGTAAGCAGATTTAGAATATTTTTTTACAGGTTTTTCAAGAGCTGGTTAATATGTGTACTTTTGAAAGTACTTGCCCATTAGATTGAATGTACACAAAATAAATCATTCA
This sequence comes from Lathamus discolor, assembly GCF_037157495.1. NCBI lineage: Eukaryota > Metazoa > Chordata > Aves > Psittaciformes > Psittacidae > Lathamus > Lathamus discolor. The sequence continues at coordinate 114,121,572 of NC_088884.1, forward strand.
AAAAGTGATTAAAAAGAAAGCATATTTGTAAATCTTATAATTAAGACCATACATTTCTGTAAAATTGCTGTACTGTGGCAGATGAAAAGAGCAACACCTATCTTAACGGCTCACAAAAGTGCAATCACTGTAGTGGAAGATCAGATGGATATCATGTAGGTAATGTACCTTGTCAGTAGCTATGGTATACTGTGTAATGGAGGTGGTTTCAAGAGGTTCTTCATCTTGTTATGCTACTACTAATGCACTGAAGTGATTCTTTCTTGGAAATGATGAAGAGTCATCTAAATCCAGCCTGCTACTGTGAAGCTCTTTACGGTTCCCAAGGACATCACATATAGTGGGACACATACCAAGACCTAATTAGGTTTACATATGAGACAGGATGAGAGAGTTGGGGTTGTTCAGCCTGGAGGAAAGTAGGATCTAGTGAGAAATAACAGCAGCCTTACGACAGCTGAAGCGGGGCTACAAGAAATCTGGAAAGGGACGTTTTACAAGAGCATATAGTGACAGGGCGAAGGCAAATGGCTTTAAGCTGAAAGAAAGTATATTTAGATTAGATATAAGGAAGAAATTCTTCACTGAGGTTGGTAAGACACAGGCACAGGTTGCCCATTGAAGCTGTGGATGGCCCCATCCCTGGAAATTTTCAGGGCCATGTTGAATGGGGTTTTGAGTCTAGTGGAAGGCATACCTGCACATAGCAGGGAAGTTGGAACTAGATGATCTTTAATATCCCTTCCAACACAAACCATTCTCTGATTCTATGATCCAGTGAGGATAAATGCTCCCTGATGAAAATACCCTGACTGTGTCTGCCTTGTAGAACAGAATATCAGAAGCAAAATTTGTTCCCTGGTGCTTTAGTGACAGAGTCCCATATGACAAGCTGGTCAATGTTCATTGTGTCTTGCACTTGCTTTTGCTTTTTTAATTTTTTTCCCTAAAAAGCTGTAAACTTGTAATGTTGTCTTTTACAGAGCCCTATTTGTGACCTACTATAAGGGGCATTGTCTTATTACTCAGTGAAAGCAGAAACATGTCAAGCTCATAAAAAAAATTGGATCTGACTTGCTAACAATTGGAGCTCTCTTGATAAATAAGACATACAGTTGTTTCTCAAAGCCTTTGAGAAAAAGCCACGAATATAATTAAGGATCTGGCATGGCTGCCTTTGTACTGTACAGTGTGGCACAGTGCTGCCTGCACAAAGAAAAATTTCTCTGTATTATCAGCGCAAGTTATGTCAGTAACTGTTACTGTACATGGAGTGGCTCTTGAAAGGCTTCTCAGCTGTAGTGAGTGGTGAGGATGCTCAGGACATCAGAAAGGAATAGGAAACAAAAGATACATTTGATTTAGATATTCCTTTACTTAGAAATAAGGACATACCTGACTACAGTCTAGAGAAAAGTATGCAAAGATGGAAGAACTGTGCTGAAGGGTATAGTGTATGTATTGTTTAAGGTTCCTCCCTCCTATCTTATCTATTTTTGAAAGCTGCATATTGTACATATCTTTGTAGCTTTCTGAGACCCTTTCTGTCCCCAAAATGGTCCAAAGGCTGTGAAGTTTGAAGTATTGAAGTAAAATGAGGTAAGCTTACCTACCAACTTTTAGCTAGCTACAAAAATAGACAAAGCTCTTCAGCCAGCTTTAGAGGGCGCAAAGGGAGATGGGAGATGTTTTCAGACAAAATATGGTTGATTTTTCATACAATATTCTCATTTGCTCAATTATTTTAATTCTTCCTGCCCTCAGAAATGATAATAAACCATCCAGAACTACATCATGGCAAGCTGGTAGTGACATTCTCCCACCTAGGTCCTATGTGATATCTCCCTTGTTTCGTGGAATAAAAAATAACTGTTAGAGCTGAACCCAGGACATTAGAAATATGGTGGCCACTTTGGACAACTGAAGAACTAGCTTTATCATTTACCCAAATAAATCAGAAATAATAAGTAATAATGTGGGAATCGCCGGGAGACGAGCTCATCAGATGATGACCAACAAGTCTCGTTTATTGCTAAGCAGATCGATACTTATATACCTTGCTTGCATGTTTATAGTTTGGTTACAGAGAGCTCATTGGCTTACAGCTTTTACATGTTACAAGATCATTGGTTTGTAGCTTCTACATTTTTGCAGCTACACCGTGCACCCCCCCACCATCCTCCTTCTCATGCACTTATCACTTAGTGTCCTTGGCTGTGATTGGTCATAGTATGTTGCTGTTTGCCGGTGTCCTTCATTTCCTCATTATCTGGTGTGAGAGGTTTGCACCATGTTCTACACAGATGTCTTGTTTCAGCTCGCTGATGGGAGCGTGACCTTTTGACCTTTTTCGACAAGCCAATCCTCCACAATTCCCCCTTTTTCTTTATAAAGGGATAAGGACTGAGTCAGGAGTCGTTGTAAACAAGCAGAACAACATTGCAAAGCATAACAAAGTAACAAACCCCCTATAACTATGAGACCTATAACAGCGAAGCAGCTTGTAAAGCAAACGTATATGCAGCTCTATGAAGTGAAACTTCTAAAATCAGCTAAATATTTCTGAAGCGCTATAAGCAGGTTACATAAAAGATAATTTGACAGACTATACAAAAAGTCTTTGTTTCAGCTAACTCTGGCGAAGATGCCTTATAGACTGACAACCACCACAATATAATTCTACTGTAGGGTCACACTGATGACAAAAACTACAGAGTTATCGAAGCACTTGTTGTATCACCAATCTCAGTTGTACCACTATATGCCTGTGGCCATGGACCGGATCTAGGAGGGCGACCGTGCTCAATGAAAGCTCTGTGTTGACTAAGGAGTTAAGTTCTTCTATTAGTGGCTGTAGCACTCGGCGCAAGCAACGCTCCTCCTGGGCCTGCGACTCAGGGTCCATACACTAGCGCGGAGACGCCGTCACTGGAGCTTCTGCAACAGCCAGTCTTAGTCACTTGGATGGTACCCACAAGGGTCCTGCAGAAGCACAAACACAGGCGTAACCACGGCCCAGATATATTACTTCTGCCGGTCCCTGCCACAAATCTGTATTAGGATCTCGATAGTACGCCTTAAAAGAAGGCTTTATCTTCTGTTTGTACAAAGTGCTTAATAACTGCTGGAGTTTGTTCATCACCAAAGATGCATAAATAATTTAACGTAATTTCACCCATATAATCAGCATCGATGGCACCTGGAACAATGAATAGTCCTTTCAACGCAGATGATGATCTCCCCAGTAGCAAGGCTAGTTTCATAGATTCTTTTAACAATTCTGGACCTAGCTGGACTTGAGCCTCCTTAGTGGAGAACTGTCCAGTTCCCATCAGGTGTTGTAATTGCACCCCAATCAGGGGATCTCCCTGGCCTCGCTGAACTGCAACTGCCTCTTGACAGGCTTTCTGCCAATACATGTTCCATAACAACAACTGCAAAGGGGTGAGGATTAATTTCACAATACTTTTAATATAACAGCAAATCTGTTCCCCAAATATATGACAACATCTGCCTAGTGGGTTCAAACTGAATGCCTGTAGAAATAACAGTTTGCCTTAACTGAGATAGCAATTTCCAATTTAAGGGAGACATTTCATCATTTACTGCCTGACCTTGAGCGTTAATCTGGTACTTAACAGGAAAGGCGAGAATCTTTTCCTGCAACAATCAAAATCATTGTTTGACAGAGTCTCTCTCTGAATAGATTTCCAGTCTATCACCTGGATTTGCATTTGTCTACCTGTGCTCTGCAACTTTACCTTCCTTTCTTCTCCCCCCCCCCCTTTTTTTTTTTTTTTTTTTTTTTTTTTTCAGAAGTTGTTCACCCTGCTTTGCACGGCTACAAACAGCAGCCTGCTCGGCAGCAGCTACAGCTGCCTGCCTGCTTCAGCAGCAGCCATAAATACCTGTCAGCAACCACACTTTTGCATTAACCCTTTCTTGCCTGAAATGTTAAACCACTACCTGTTAAAAACTTTTACATGAACACGATAACAAAAAAAAAATACATAGAACACCATCTGCTCTCATCACACATACACACATACGTATGCATATGGGATCCCACAAGCACATTTCACACCACTACAATGTTTGAAACACAAAATCCAGACAATCATTACTCGCACTACACAGTCCCATGTACAGAACGTGGCATAAGGACTCTGTGAAGACCATCAGGAAACCAGCTCCAACAAGCATCATCCCAGTATGAGGTGGCAGGCTCAGCCCTAGCGAGCGTCCCCGCAGAGGCTCTGCCTCCCTCACATCGCATGAGGCTAGGGCTTTTATACTGATCAAAATGCACACTCATTCTGACACAGGTGGCCAGTCTATGTCAGAAGAAGTGGCCAGCAATATCTATAAAGGTTTCCAAGCATCAATAGAATCATAGACATATTTGCTAACTTCTAGTACATGAGTATCACAGAGAGACTGTATCAAATGAGTTGTATATGGGACCTCAAGTCCACGGACCACCACAGTCCACCACAGTCCTCTCGATACCCCTGATAAGGGCATACGAGAGACCTTCCCACCACGGGTCTTGATCCAGCACATACATCACAGGGAAAGCACACAATACATCTGCATCCCACACCCATCTCGCTTCTTCCTTTACAGCTGTCCATTTATCATGAGGATCTGGGGGATATAAATTAGGCTTCTTTTCCGGCTCCATGTTAAAAGGATCATCCAGGTCAGCATCAGAATTAACAGGCGTCAGAACTTCAGGAGCAGCAACAGCAGCCTGATGAGCACGCACAGGCTCTTTCTTGGGGTCAATAGGGTCTGGGTCAGAAAGAGTGTCTTCATCTCTGTTTTCAGACTTTGCAGCCGCGGCGGCAACTGGCAGAGGCTCAAGGGTGGCCGGGGGGGGGACGGGACACTGGGTTCCATTTGCTTAATTTCTGTAGGGATCTTTTGAGGTTGTGAAGTTACAAGTGTTATTTCTACAGAGGTTGCCAGGTCCAAGCTGAAGCTTCCGCTGGTTGCGGGTTGCAAGGGGGTGGAATCATCTGAGCTGCAGCGGCAACTTGTTTCTGCACGTGGCCGTTGGTGTACGTGCTCCTGTTGCAGTTTCCCGAACCTCGCCGACACATAGAGGTGTTATGTGAGTTGTTTCGGCATTTCTGACACCACACTCCTGAGACAGTGCATTCTCGGCGGAGATGTCCCATTCCTCCACATCGATAGCAGCGTAGAGGGCCACGGTTGCGCTGGCCAAGTGTGGCCGACGCTTGAAGGGGTGCAAGAGCGGCTAACACCTGAGTCTGTGAAGCCTTAGCTTGTTCCTGAATTCCCTCAGCTAGCTGTTTTATGGCATCTACTACCATAGCTTGTGGTCCTGTTGGTTGTGAGGCCATTCTTTCTAATGCTTCCTCTATAGTCCAATTAGCTCCCAAAGTAAGAATAACATTTCGGGTAATGGGGTTGCAGTTTTGTAAAGCACATTGTTTTAACAAGGCTCCCTTCATGTAGTCTGGGATGCCTGCTTTTTCAATAGCTGCAGCAGCTCTGTCTATAAAGGACCCAAATGATTCGTCTCGTCCTTGCTTGGTAGCCATATATAAAGGCACACCTCCTGGGTCCTTAACTTGGTTAATAGCTTGCCGTACTAAATTCATAGCTGCTCTACACTTATCAGGTCCTAATAAAGCTTGTGCCTCAGTTCTAAAAAAAGGTCCTGTACCCATTAACTCATCCAGGGTTACCCCGTAAAGGGGATCCCCAGGTTGTCTTTGTATAGCTACGAATCCATGAGCCAGATTTTGCCAATGAGAGTTAAAAAGCAACTGCTGATGTTGTGAGAATATAAGCTTAGCAATACTCTTGCAATCGGATGGTAGCAAGATATGAGCAGTCCAGATATAATCTAACATCTGCTTTACCGGCTCACTGGTGACTCCAAATTGACTGGCCGTCGCTCGTAATTGTGATAACAGTTTCCAATCTAAAGGGGTAACAGTTGCCATCAAACCACCCTGGTGTTGCTGAAAAGTCACCGGGCATGCCAACGAGGTTGCCACCTCATTGTCCCCCTTTTCAAGGCTGTCCTTAGCCACCGCTGCCCAAGCCTCCCTTCTTTCTTTAGCTATGGCCTCCACTAGGTCACTTTCTGCCCCAGGGATAGGCTCATTGCTTGAAAGAGGGTTAACAGAGGGCTTTTCTGGTTTTAGAGTCGTAGTGGTGGGGGGAGCTGTTGGTTCCGAAACTGAGGGGCTTGCTCCGGTGTCATCTGCATTTTGTGGAGATGGCAACATTACTTGTGAAAAAGCAGATGGCATTGGAATGGAGGAAGGCCAGTCAATTTCATAACTCCTGTTTTTTGCCTGAGCCGTGAGTGCCTGCTCGGCAGCTTTCTTTTCTGCCTGATATTGTAAAAGTTCATTATGTACCACCCGCCATAATTTACCTAACTTTGACTTTAACATCTCTAAAATAGTTCTCCAAATGACCAACAAATGTTTTACAGTGTCACTGCCTTCTGTGGCTGCATTCTTCGGAGCTTTCCCAATCCCTGCTGTCTTCCCAGCCTTTTGTTTTAACAGGGTATTATATATAGCTTGCCAAATCTTATCTCCAAATTTTCGCCTTTCTGCTAATTTATGGACAGTGTGAGGGTTAACAAAACATCCCTTAGACTGTCCATAAGCTAACAGTCCCTGCAGCTCTTTCTGCAGGTCGATCCCTTTAACCTGCCGCTTTTGTAAGAAGGCAGTAAATAAATCATACGCCGCTTGCCTTTCCATACCTTAGCGCGCTTGTTGCAGCCCCTTCAGGTTTCGGCGGCGCGTATCGGCCGGGCTCGTCTATACGGTCACCCAGGGTCCGGCGCTTAAAATCCTGAGATCTTGGCGCTTTGACCGTCCTGTGGCTGCGATCAGGACCCGAGCAGAACTTACGTCGTCCCACCGTGGTGTTCGAGGGATCGCGTCGGGGTCACCATTTGTGGGAATCGCCGGGAGACGAGCTCATCAGATGATGACCAACAAGTCTCGTTTATTGCTAAGCAGATCGATACTTATATACCTTGCTTGCATGTTTATAGTTTGGTTACAGAGAGCTCATTGGCTTACAGCTTTTACATGTTACAAGATCATTGGTTTGTAGCTTCTACATTTTTGCAGCTACACCGTGCACCCCCCCACCATCCTCCTTCTCATGCACTTATCACTTAGTGTCCTTGGCTGTGATTGGTCATAGTATGTTGCTGTTTGCCGGTGTCCTTCATTTCCTCATTATCTGGTGTGAGAGGTTTGCACCATGTTCTACACAGATGTCTTGTTTCAGCTCGCTGATGGGAGCGTGACCTTTTGACCTTTTTCGACAAGCCAATCCTCCACATAATAATATTTCTCTGTATTCTTTAAACTCTGTCTGATATTACTGCAGCATGCCATGAAGCTTTTTCTGTGAGAATGAGGAGTTCTGTGTGGCTCTTGCTTCTTCTCTTCAAATGAGCCCTTGGTAATTATTGGATTGGTTTTGCTGCTGGATGTCAGCAATGGACAAAGTGTGGTACAAGGACATTGGGTAAGAAGACATCAATTTAGATGGGATAAATAGGACATTTTATTGATGTAATGAATGGCCAGTGGTCTGCAAAATAGAACCTTAAGGTGTCATTCACAGTTTGCCTCTTTTTTTATCCATTCATTATGCTTCACCTTTTCACTTCTCTCTCCAAATGAATCTATTTGGTGCCAAAATTTACAGCTTTGAAAGGTATGGATAGTCCTGCATAGTGTTTGGCGTTATCTTATGTATATACCTGAAACAGTAGGGCTCTATAAATAATAGTCTGTGCTGCTACCTCAGCATGTCAGTTCATTTAATGAGACACATGTGACAGTCCCACATGCTTTACAGAGCGTGTCTAGAAGGAACATCTTCTTGTCAGCTCAGCAAAAATATCTGTGTTTTGAAGCAATGTGAGTCAGCTCTAGCCTGGCAGTATTTCAAAGGCTGGAACCCGGGAAAAGATTGTGTTTCTAAACAAAACACACTGAAACAATCACCTCCTTTGAGGTTCTGTTGAGCCATGTTGGGCTGTCACATCAAGCTGACGACAAAACTTGCTACATCGGATAATGTCTGATATGACCAAAAAAGACACTATACAACATACGCTAACACAACTGGATTATGCATCTTTTTCTTTTTTTTTTTAACTCTTTCCCCCCCCCCCAAAAAAAAAAAAAAAAGGAGAGAACTTACTGTCTCTCAGATTGCAGCATGTTCACTAGTCTAGCCTTCATTTATCTGTAAAATACTGACTCAGAGTAGTCACACATTCTCAAGGACGCAAGGCTTCTGTTTTATTTATCCTTACATTCTGAGCATTTAGTTTTATTTTCTTTTTTCTTTTCAAAGCTTTTACAGGTAGCAGGATGACAAATCCTCTGAGAATGTACCACTCAGGTACTAACAGGGATTTGCAGCATGAGACTGACAAAGCATCTCTCCAGGATGCATTGCAAGAGGGACATGGAGCTGGCACCCACATTCTATGTTTGGGTTTTTTTTTTGAGTTAGGAAGAACCATGACAGGCATCTAAATCCCCTTTTTGCACACCACAGGCTGAAGCACCTTTAATACATGCATGCCCAAAAGTTTGAGTAAACTTTTTTAAGTTCCAGATATTCATGCTAATTAAAGATTCAAATAAATGGGGCAACCCATCTGTTCCTATGTACCCCTCATGTTCACATAAAACTGTTGTGCATTTAATTTCTCCACTGCCAACAACATACATAAGAAAGCTGTTGGGCATCTTTTCATTCTTATTCTGGTACTGGTACTTTAGACTTCACTATTCACAGTTTAAATGTTTTGCATGCAGCCATCAAGCAATAGAAATATATACATATATATTTAGTGGAAACAGAGATGCTAAGAATGAAATAATTGCAGCAGTTGGAGGCTTTATGAAAAATCTCTATAAATCATGAGGCTTGCATTAAAGGTGAAAAAAACCCATCAGTTAAAATCACTGAAATTTATGTAGCTTCTGTTCTCATCCACTGGCAACATCTTGTAGTGTATTCTTTTATTAGCTAGAAGAAACATCTGGTGTCCTTGCCCCTTACCCCCACCTTCCCCACCTCCCAAGTATTCACAAAACTGAATGAATCACTTTGTAATCTTCTCATGGATAAACTAACCAAATTGAGTATCTCTAATTTCTATACTTCTCACTTGTCTGATGTTAAGCAATAGCTGCATTCAGAATCACTGCAAAGTTCTTTAGTGTATGCAACTGCTCCATTGGTTCCAGGAAGCACAAGAACTAATGCAATTGCACCCAAACTGCAAGGCACAGCAAGTCTAACTCATCCTGGCTGCCCTCACCTGGCTCAGGTCACTTGTACAGGGCTAGTAACTTAGCAACATCCTATTCAGATAGACTTTAGAGAAACTCTTTGTATGATCTGGCAAGATAAAGTACAGCCCAACAGGTATCCCATTTTGTGATTCATCTGTTACAGTGTTAACCACAAACAACCTAGCTTCCTGTGCTTGCTTCTAGTAAGCGAGCTGTCACTTACTGTAAACCAAGTACACTTTTAATGAAACTCAGCATGGCACATTTGGTAGTTTAACCAGTTGTTCATGTAATTCATCAGTCTTTAATGTAATCCATTAGGTGCAGCTGAGTTAATCATACCAGGTGTCTCTCCTAACATGCTATTTTAAATTTTTCTTCTTATTGCATTGGATTCTAGAGTAAAAGCAGCCGTTCCGCGTAGGGTAAAATTCTGCTGCACTTCAAAATTCTGTTGTGATAGTGAGTAAATCATGTACTCATTTTCTTCTTCAGATCTTCATCTGGAAGTTGGTAACACTTTCGCTGCTGTGGAATAAGAGGGAGTATTGTAAGGGTAAACCCTTAAGTACTTGGAATGTAATGGATCTTGCAATTAGAGGTGCTAGGAAAGATCTTACTAACAACAAGTAGAGAATCCTTGCTATAGATACAAAAGTTCTGAATTCAGGTATGAATTCATATGTAAACAGGACAATGCAACACAGCTTTGGAAAGTAGGGTTTTTTTTTTTGTTTCTTTGTGCTATGCAAAACTACATGTACAGTAAGGAGTAAAATGGATGGGTCACAGCATTATTGCGCACTTCATATCTCTTTAAACACTGAGTCTGGATAAAGTTGTCAAAGGAGGCAAGCCTGCCCTACTCTCCTCAGCCTGTATTAAAACTTTGAATAATGCACAGTTTTGTAGAATGTTTCAAAGGATTTAAGGTTTCCTTTAATTTTTTTTTTTTTTCAGGAGTTCAACCAGTGGGTCAAACCACAAGATGGAATTTGTGCAGTTTGTCAGTAAGACTTATGCTTTGGTTGGATGCCAGCATTGTCAAATTCATTTGATGCCGTGTTACAAGAAGGATATAAACGTTCACACTCCCAAATCCAGGTTAGCAATGGCAGACGTTCAGAGAAATTGCAATAAAATATACTGTGCTAGAAAAAATGAAATAAAAAAGTTCTTGTTCAGGAGTTATCCAGGGTGGAATGCACCACGTTTGCTGTGAAATGATATATGAGGTAGAGATGAAATGTCCCAAATTTATGTTGTTATTCCTTGGAACTGTCTTTGTCTAAAGTTCCTAATTTGTGCATAAATGTTTTGTTTCAGAGAGAAAGCAAGAAAGGGGGAAATGATGTGCCAGCTTTAATTATATTTAAGAGAATAGAGAGGAGATCAAAGCTAGAGATAAAAGCTGCAACTACTGTATGGGCTGGAAATTTCTCCTGAATCATAAACACCCTTAAGTATAGTGCTTCAGAGGCAGCTGCCTTGAATTCAGCACAGAGTCACAGCTGAAATGGAAATCCTCTATTACAGTGTTTTATGACCTACATAGGCTGCTATTGGCAAGCCCCATACTTATGCAGGCACCAAAATGTCTGAGAGTATTCACAAGAAAACAGTAAACCAAACAGTGCCACCTAGGTCAGTGGCTCTAAAATAACCCCCCACGGGCTGTATCGCTGTGAACTGTTTGCAGAGATGGCAGTTGACTGTGGGCCAAGAAAAATCAATCTTGTATCAACAGATGTAATCAGAACCCCCATGGTGGTAATGACTGTCACAGTTTTCATTAGCTGGGAAAGCTTTAGCATTGGGAGGAATGGTTTCCCCCACCACCACTACCTTTTTATTGGTGCTATATGATCTATTACCAAACCACGTTATCAAACTGCTGCATCTCCTTTCTGAAAGCCAATACTTAATAAAGGGTGTGTAAGCCAAAGCAAGATGCTGCCAATATTTCAAGCAAACGTACATTTCCACTGTTTTTGCTTCTGCTGGTTTGCCCTAAATCCACTAACCCTGTGCTCTGCTTTCCTCAAAGCATTGCTGCTGTATTCACTCTCTTCAGAGAAAAAAAACCAACATGACAGAAGCCCCCCACTGCTCCTGGGGAAGCTGCTCATCCCTCTGTCCCCCCCAACCTCTGCAACCTGGTCCTTTCGACCCAGCACTCCTCCATCGTAAATTTCTAAAGGGAATTTCTTGTCTTCTTGAAAAAGTGCATGGTAAGATGTCTGTTGTCTCTCCTACCAAGTTTTAGGTAAAAATAGAAGGCAGCTTTAGGTTGCTTTGAGCTCAGGGGCTGTTGGAAATAACTCACCTTCAAGCTCTTCTCCAGGCTCTTTCTTTTCTGCCATTTTTCAGACACAGGGTAGTTTAGCTGGTTAGCTACTCCTCTGCACATCTGAAAAGCCCACTCAAGAGGATGAACTAGAAATGGTCGTAAGTCTCTTAGTTCAGTTCCAAACTTGTAGAAGTCTTCACAGTAGCAAGCAGGGGAGCATGTTTGGATTTTTGTTTTTCCTGCTGATGTTTATACATATATTGTAAATATGCATTCCTGGTAAGTGCTGTCATATTCATACCAGTCATGCTAGTCACTTGAAGTCTATAATCCAATATTGAATGTCTCTCTTTTTCACACAGCAGGCTATACTCAACATGAATAATGCTGTTGCTGGAGAAGCTATTCTTCATAGCTTACTGAGCACTAGGGGCTTGTAACTAGCCATTTAAAAAGTTCTGGATGCTTCCAGGAATTATTTGCATGTGTGGGCAGTGAGAAGAGGGTGTCAGAACCATATGGAGCGCACTGGTGCATGCAAGTATAGCAGTTCACATAAACTGCCACATCAAGGCTACTGCACATAAGCTTATTGATCTGTTATTACAGTTTAGAGCAGCTTATCTGAAGCATAATGAAACTGCATTACATTGAAGGATAAGCTTGCAAACATGTCTGTAGTGGTGCCGGTAGAGTCTGTGTCAGAATCCACCACTTGTCTGCTCAGGCAGAAATAAACCGAGTTTGTTGCAAACTGGCCAAAAACCTTAGGTAGACTTGATGGCCATAGATGTTCTGATCTTGCAGTCTTTTCACATAGGATAGAGAGATTGAATGTGTATGAATTTAGGTCAAAGTTTGCCCAACTCTCCCCAAAATTTGGTGCTCAAAGGCATTTTTCTGCTATTCATGTTTATGCCCAGGGCAACTATCTAATCATTTGAACACAGATAACTGGGCAGGAAAACAGGATCAATCTTGGTGATATTTTTAGTAGTACTTATTTACTGCAGTCATCCTAGAGATATATGCTGTTATATGGCATATCAATACCGCTGGCTGTGAAGAATGTGAAGGTGTGTGAAAATGAAAGCTTTAGGAGTTTTATGAAGTAGAACTGATAAGGATAACTTCCAGTATCAGACAAGACCATTTTTTACACATGATATTGGAAAACATTAACAGAACTTCAGAAGCCTGTGTTACTTTTAATGTAGCTTTTTCAGACACTGTTCAGACAGATTAAAAGCTGTGTGCACGCACTTTGTGGCATAACATACAATGGTTTAGGTTGGAAGGGACCTTAAAGATCACCTAGTTCCAACACCCCTGCAACAGGCAAGGACACCTTCCACTAAACCAGGTTGCTCAAAACCCTGTCCAGCCTGGCCCTAAATATTTCCAGGGATGGGGCATCCACAGCTTCAATGGGCAACCTGTGCCAGTGTCTTACCAACCTCACAGTGAAGAATTTCTTCCTTATATCTAATCTAAATACACTTTCTTTCAGCTTAAAGCCATTAGCCTTCGTCCTGTCACTATATGCTCTTGTAAAAGGTCACTCTCCAGCTTTCTTGTAGGCTCCTTTTAGGTACTGGAAGGCTGCTATTAGAGCTCACTGCAACCTCCTTTTCTCCAGGCTGAATAAGCCCAAACCTGTCAGCCTGTCTTCATAAGACAGCCCATTGATCATCTTTGTGGCCCTCATCTGGCCTTGCTTCAACAGGTCCACTTCTTTCATATGTTGGGGGCCCCAGAGCTGAGCGCAGCATCCAAAACCATATTTTGAAACCATATTATAGTAAAAGAGGGGGTGTGTGAATTAACACGATAAATGAAACCAATCTGTTTCCACTAGAACACCCACATTTTTATATGAGATTTTTAAAATTATAATTATTATTACTCATATGTGATCAACTGGACAAGCAGCCTTTCAAATAGTTTATGGCACACTTTATAGACACAGACTATGTTTTCCTGTGTACACCTAGTTCATAGACATTGGATAACTTCTGCAGCACAACTTGACATAGCAATGTTAGTAATGCTATTAGTAATATTAGACAGAGCTTACAATGTCAGACCAACATTACAGCATCTCTGAAGCCCACACAGTTTTTCTTATAGCTGTTTGAAAACCCCCCACATTTCCACAGTCCCTTTGGGGTTAACCTGTAATCAATACAAGCTTTTCCCCTGCGTCTCCACTCATTGACAGCATCAAAAAGGCTAAGGCTTTGGCTTTGTGTCAAGTTTAGGAAAGACTTATCCTTGTTTTCAGAAGGTGTCAGAGAAGGTAAAATGGTATTTCTGAGTTCTTTTCAATGCCAAAAATTCCTTTTCTCAAGTACCTTATTGGCTGTGGGGTGAGAGATAAGAAAAAGCCTTGAATGTGGGGCTTCAGAGCACAGGCCAGCAGAAGGCTCTGGGGGACTGCTTGGGCTCAGCATTTGTCATTCCCAAGTCCACTGGGGCATACAGTCCAGTATTAAACCTAAAGCCCTTAAACCTCCTTAAGACTGCCCAGCTGTTTTGCAGGCACAGTCTGAAGGACTTGAAAGTCATGGTGTACAATGGGGATTTTATGGCAAAAATGAGATCCAAGCCAAGCCATCAGTGGCTTGAGTGCATGGATATGCTACAGGAGATTTCTAAGAAGCAACACATGCTGCAGAAAATTCTACTGAATACAAGTAGACAGGAATTAAATCTGTGCATCACTGAATAGTTTTCACCTCTATTATGAGTTCCCTTAATCATATTTCCTAAAAACAAATAGAGCACATAGATTTATTATTTCTTCATAAAAGCAAGAACTTCTGAAATAAGGTTTCACTGCCACAATCCATCTACTGTTGGTAGGAAAATTTCTAGTAAACCTTTTTCCTCCTCTGTATCCCTACAATCTACATAATGGGGCTCCACTCCTAAATGTTTAAAATCCATAGTCCAAAAGAGCTAAACAAATGGTTGCCTGGAATATTGCAAATACTTTTTTTTTTTATTTTTATTATTGCAGTGATGTAAAAATGGTATTATATATTTAAGACAACGGCTTTAGTTCAATAGCATTTGTTTCAACAAAAAGTTTCCAGCCACTGCAGAGGAATAGGTGGATGCTTAAAGAAATGAAAGGGCAACTCCTCCAATAAACCTGTGAAATTACAGCTAAAGCAATAAAACCTTTTTTTTACACAATGCTGTCACAACAAAAGATTACTAACCATAAACCACAGTACCTTTTGTGCGCAAAGTTTTCTGTTAGGTTATACTTGCCATCACGTATGTGGTTGTGCATACAACTATATCCTCTGATTTCATGCCAGAGGCAAAAATGTATACTCGAGGTTGGCTCAGTGGAGAGGATGGTGTGTGTGACAGGGAAAGGTAATGGCAACTTTAGGAATAAATCAAAAGCTTACAGTTTTCCTGTATGAAAACCCCCATGATTTTCACAAGAGAATTAAACGCTAATCTATCAGATCACTGTCTTTATGCAGATTGAGAGGTATAGACGGCTTTTCACCCATCTTTACAACATTCTTGTTCATCTGTAGCAATATTTTACATTCTTGGCTAGACAGTATAAAGTAATGTCATGCAGAAATACCACAGATTTTATTATTATCAATAATAGTTGATTAATTTATATTATGAAACAACTAACTCATCTACTTCAAACAGTATGCAAGTTCTTATGGCAGTGGAGCAGCTTCATCATGTCTCTCACTTATCCTTCACTGTGCTGTGCAGAGACACACACTGTATAGGCAAAAGTACAATTTCCAGGTGATTAATAAGGTCATAAGGGCTGATGCAGCACAACATAATGGGTCATGTATCTTAAATTTTTTTCTTGGGAATAATCACCTCTGGTTCTGGTAGTGTGCAAGCAGTGAGGCAGAGATGCTTGTTTACATTGATAGCTGTGCTGCCTGCTCTATGTGACCCTGGATTATGAAGTTTCAGGGTCATAAGAGAGGTTCCTCCAGGGGTAACACCCATGTGCTAATAAGCAGTGTAAATAATAAGTATGCTGCCTGGTGACTTTCTAGTAATGAAATAATGCCACTTTAACAAAGAAAAAGACAAAACTAGCATGCAGTGCAAAGCAAGAAGGTTTTTTCTAGCTCCTTGCAAATTCTGACAAGTTTACATAGGCTTTCAGAAGGTCTCTTTCTCTGATAAGGAACCAATAGTTATCACAGACCTGAAATGGGTATACCACAGAAGAAAAAGTATCTTCATTATACCTAAAGTCCTTCAGGTACAAAATCTTTTCAGAATTTGCTGAAAAATGAAGCCTGGCAGCAAGCACATTACTTGTGGCTTTTTCAGAGTCATCAGATCCTCTTGAGTTGATGCCTTGCGCACCTGAGCAGCTTTAGGAATATGTATTACTTAAGAAAGACTGCAGCCACCACAGGCTACTGAATAATATTGATACTGGTTTAAAATGCAGGTGTATTTATCATGTTAGCCTGTCCTCTGGTCATATGTTTAGAACTGTTTTAGGACTAGGAATACTACATTAGTGACTACAAAGGGATTCACTTTTACTGCAGGAGCAGACTTCACAGGTGTAGCCATTGCGATGTTTTCCAGTCTTTGTAACAGTGGAGTGAGGTGGATCATGCAACACCATGCTGCATCCTGAGTGCGCTGTAGGTAAGCCAAACATCCGTCTTCAGGTGCTAACAAATTATCTGAGTCTCCATGATCAGGGTATCGTGGTTTTAATGAAATCCCTAAATCTTCTGTGTACAATCACAAGAAAGCATTGCCATTACAAACACACAGAATAGATTCACAAATTTCAGCATTAGAATTTTCTTTTTTTTTCTTTAGAAAGCCAGTCTTTGGCAGCCCTAACATTCTCCATGATTTAATTTTAAGGCAAATCTTTCTATAGTTCTCCTGCTGTAGCTGTAATAGTTCAAAGTAGTGATTAAACAGACATCACCTGCTGGCTAAGACTCCTCTATGGTACGTTCTGGGAATAAATGCCATTCTATTTTTAAATGTTGGGCAATTACATGGCAGTAAGTTAAATCTGAGAAATGCAGCAATGTGAAAATGAAAAAAAAAGGTTGGGTTTTTTTTTTTTTAGAATATAGAATAGCTAAAGCAAAGGGTATTCTTGCACTAGCAAACAGTTAATGGTATTTACTATGAGAGAAAAACACTGATTTTGAAGTGGGTTTTAAGAATCTACACTTGGGCAACACATTTGTGGTATTATTCATAGTTCCAGATGCTGCCTTGAAAAATTTTTTATCTCTTTAGTCATATTTAAAATGATGATGTTGAAAGACTGAACCACTACTTCACAAAAATTTCTGTAGGAATAGTTGCAATCATTGATACACTCAGTTATCTCATTAGCAGTCAGATAACAGTTCCAGATGAAGAGGAGACACCAGAGCTGCGTTGGGAACAGAAATTATTACTTAAAAGAATGTGTCAAAAAATAGTCCATAAAAATGCTGAAAATTCAGGAAACTTCTAGACATACATGACCTAGAAGTATCAGCCATATTATAAACATATACAAATTTTGGATAATAGGAAGGGAAATGAGTACTGAGTCAGCACTAACAAAGAGTGAAAACACATTCAGGGGGCCCTTTACTTCTAATGCTGCAATGTGGCATCTTGGCAGGTTAGCACTGACAAGAAGTATTGGGCTTATTTTGTGCCCCGGCATTGTTAGAATGAGGAAATGTATCTGTGTGCATGTGTTTGTACATAAAACCAGAAATGTATGCAAAAGAACTAATCTCCTGGGGAAAAAAAAAAAAAATGATTGCATCGGTGTGTTTTAATCCCCCAGTGTTAAGTCATCAGATGGTTCAGTAGCAATACTGAAATTTCTTTGAGCTCATCATTAGCCCTTCTCATTTGACATTCCCAGCAATTAATCCCCATGCCCTGAGACAGAGCCTCACAGTAGGTGACTCAGAGATACCATCACCAGCTCTAAAGCTGCTTCTGCCAAGGACTTTGGAAGTGGTGTGCTCAAGTGTGGATGTCAGGGTGGTCAGGGCTCAGGATCCTGGCTCCGTCATTAACCTGCAGTATGACTGTTCAGCTAGGTGGTTCAGCTCCTTGTATTGCCCTTGCCTTTCCTATCTGTGTCCACCTTGCCCATTCAGATACTGGGTTTGATCATGGGCATACCCATGGTGCTGTACTGGTGGGTACACTCACTGTACTGTATTAATATGCTAGCCTCCTTCCTTGTCAGGGCTTGCAGCTGGTAATGCAACACAAAGGGAGAACTCATTACATCCTCTTCTGGCAGGTACTACCTTCCAGGTAGTGCTGGGTGAAGTTGGGTGCTTACCTGTGTAGTTAGATAAGGAGAGGTTGTATTGTTCATTAATTCCTGAAAAGCTTTTGCTTGATAGTTTTACAACTTGGGGAACAGGCATTTAAAGGAACTACAACTGAACATTTGTGAATGACAGCATGTACTCTCCTCAAGTTCAGTTTGAGTGTGGTAGCAAGTTCTAGGGACAATAAGGGAAGGTTTCTCTGTTGTCACAACAGCAACTTGAGCTCTGTCAGAGACAGCAGCAGATGTTCAGCCTTCACTGTTTACTGATGTGCACAGCAAAGCCTCATGCAGTCCTTTAAAATGCCTGCTGCAATGCTTCCAAAGAACACACTGTCTAGGAGAAATATTCCTAATGTTTTGCCTTCCAAAGAACCTTACTTTGATTTGTTATATTTATATTTTATATTATTAGTTAATTTTATAAACATTCACTGGCTTAAAGGCTGGAAAATAAGAGGATTACGGATAATGGGAAAATAATTGTTTACTTCACCTGATTGCCATGAAGATAAATGAGCTGACTGCACATATTATGAAGCACCTGAAATAAAAATTCTGATTTTTCAGCTTGTGCCCATTAATGCCAATATCAAGCGAATGCTCAAAACTAGCTCTAGGGCACCAGTGCTGATATAAATTGCTGCATTTAGTAAAGAGCACAACTAATGAAAGTAATTCACAGTTACTGTGTTGTTTTGTTAGTGAGCTTTCTATCCAATTAACAATTATTCATTTTCTTTCTGCTTTCAATTATCTTATTAGCTTGCAGTTTCCTTTTTTTTTAATAGATATTCCTGTCTTCCTTAGCCAAGCTATTTGTACTTTTTTAAGGTCTCCCACTGCTCAATGCTTACGTTATTCCTCATAAACCTCCTAAAACAGAATGCCCTTTTCCATTCAACTTTAACAGGGTTGAATGTCAATTGTAGGTTTTGCTTTGTTTCGTAAATAAATCCCATTTTATTGAAGGTTCACGCAACAGAGAGAAACCCAAGGCAAAGTCCTTGGTGAATGCTCCATTTCTCTGATGCAGAGTTTATGTGCTTGGTTAACTGTGACAAGTTTGCCATTCGAAACCATCACTGTCTAATACCTTAATGAACAAATAGATAAGATTAAACCAAAGTAAAACAACATAAGATGAATCAAAAATCCTTCCTGACTGTATGAAATCTAGCAATATTTCCAGAGTTTAGCACTGTTGACCAGAAACATTTTGGTTTTGTCCAGTTTTACTGCACTGTGGGGAAAGTTGCTTACTTGAACATGAATGTGCATTTGCAGGATACATGATTAAGCCTACCTTAAGCATTCACATTGAGAGTAAGGTATTATAGTTATGAACAGCCACAAATAGCTGCTTTTATGCTTTTTATGTTTTTACTGACTTGGAGTTTGATTGTCTTTTAGGACATCCAAAACCCATTAAAACGCTTTTGCTACCATGTATGTTCTCAGCAAAACTACATAAATGCGTAAGTAGGCCTTAAATTTTATAGATCTTCATTGCTATTTCTGTGCCTTTCTTTTCAACAAAAAGGTGAAACATAAGGAGATACAGGTTAAGTCATCATCAATTACATCTTCAAATTAAACTTGGGATACCTGAAAGTTTTGGGACATTTACTGATACAGTGATATAGCTAAATCTCACCACCTAATGTTCATAGGAAAAAGCTATTCTCAGAATCTTACCATAAGCCACATCCCTGAGATTTGCATCTCTTCACAGAAAAGATTCTTATGACATTTGAACATCTTTTAAGCTTTTGGAGTATTATCTGACATGAGAGTTGGAATGAACTGAGAAATAGGAGTCACAAATCTTTCCCCAGCCCTTGCACTGTTTCTCTGTGTGACCTTGAGCAAGTGGCTTGGGCAAAAGCTTTAGGAATTCTTTCATCTTGTGTTCTTTGTTGTTTGTTCACTTGTTTATCTAGACAATCTTCTTCTCAGGTATAAGTTACAAAACAGAAAGAAAAGGAAAAGACCAGTATTGAATGCCATTAGCAGCCCAATGCATGGGACTTCAACCAGCATTATTTGAAAAAATGCTGCATTAAACTCAATGCTTTAGTTGTGCCATCTCTAGAAGGGGAAAATAATGTGGATAATAAACTGCTCATGGTTTGAAAATGAAAAAAAGAATCACTGC